>NW_012102032.1:3582090-3624031 GCF_000951045.1 Mandrillus leucophaeus
GCCGTCGCCGGCCGCGGGCACAGGCTGGCACTGCTGTCGAGCGGCGGTGCGTCGTTGCTCCCAAGTTTTTCCCTCTGAGCAGCCACGGAGTGGGCCCCGACCCCTAGATAATGCCTGCGGTCTAGGATGAAGGGGTGGGTCCGTGCTGAGGGAGGTGCCCGCTGGTGGAGACGCGCATGTTGGGGTGGGGAAGGCGCATCAGTGGTGAGCGGAGGTGAGGGTCCCCATCCTCGCCTGGGTCAGCTTTTACCTGAGTAACCCCTCCTCACCCACCTACCCTGGGCACAGGGGCCGGTACCAACTTCATTTGGAAAACACAGAGGAGGCCCACAAACACTGCCTGCCTCCCCAGGAGGGATGGTGAGAGGCTTGGCCCCTCCTTGCCTCAGCCTGACAAGGGGCAGTCTCTGGGCCTTTCTCAAAGGGACCCCTGAGAGAGAGAGAGAGGCCCAGTCCACCATCCTGCCCGGTGGGATTAGCTATATCCTTCTGCCCCCGGGGACAGGAACCATGGAAAAGCTTCCTCCTGCTGCATCTACCCCCTCCCTGCCCACCAGCCAGGTCCCTCTGCAGTGTGTGGGGGTGGGGGCACCCATCCCTGCCACCTGCCTGTAGTGGGAAGAGAAACAGTAACCCCAGCCAGCCTCCCTGGAGGTGCCCAGGTAGGAAGTTTTGATGCTTGGCTCTGAAGATGTCATCTCTTCTCCTGACATTGTTGCCAGAGCCTGCCACAAATAACATAAGGATGTCAGGACCTCCAGGCCACACACCGTCCTCTCCTCCCAGTCTGGAAGCCCCACAGCCTTTGCCCTCTGCATTGGGGAACACGAACTCTTTACAGCAGCGGGGGATCCCTGACTAGCCTGTGGGGCGGGATGGTGGCTGTGGGCAGCCTCCAGAAGGGAACTCCCTGGGCCCCCTGGGATCAGAAGCTTTCAGGACTGGTAGGGCCAATCTTTTGGGCTCTTGTCTCTCAAGCTGTGTCCAGGCAGAGGCCCAAGCCTTGGCCAGGAAGTCTTGGTGACCCTGTGACCTTCCCCAAAGGGGGGTTCCTGGGAGAGGCCTGTCCTTATTCCTGTCCCCTACTTCTCCCCACATGGTGGATGGATGGACTGATTGTTCTAGGGATGGAAGCCTAGGGAAGTACTGATTATCCCCAGTGCCAAGTCCAGCAGGGGCTAGAGGGGCTTTTTCTGCCACATACTAAGTTCAGTTCAGCTGAGGTCTTGATGCTTTCAGCTTGTCTGAGGCCACCCTGTTCTTCTCTAATTAAAGACACCCCCCCACCCCAACCACCACCACCAAAGTCCCCATCCTCAGGCCCCTGCCCTCAAGCCAGCCAAGTTCTTAGGCTGACTGGTTCAGACCAAACTCCTCTATGAGGGTCTCTTTGTCAAAGGAGGTCAGTGTCCCAGCTGCTTTGGGAATCAGTGGGGGAGACCTCCCCAACCCAGGTGCCCCAGGGGGTTTAAATTTACATGTGAAAAGAAAAACAGGCTAACATTAATGACTATCCTGTGACTTGGGATGCACCTTCTCTTCTCAGGTTCAAAGCAGTTTAAGGAATCTATCATTTGGGAGTGCTTTCTCTCCCCGGCCTCCCTGGGAGGCAAGGAAGGGCCATTCACAACTGAACATTAAGGTCCTCAAATTAAGACACTATCCAGACTCACAAAAGATGTTTCCACCCAACCAGAAACAGTGGCCCCCTGACTCCTAGTTGAGTGTACACTTCCAACCAGGCCCCTTAATTTGTCTCCCACCTAAATGGCAGCTCTGAAGCTTCTGGGCTTCCAGCCTCCCCATTGCGTTGAACCCATGCTCCTTAGAGACCAAGTGCTAACAGCTCCCCTGTTGATGCTATGGAAGTCATGGAGTGATGGAATTGATACAGGTTGCCATGAGTCAGAGGTCAGGTGTCCTAGGGTAAGGGGAGTCCCTGAAGCAAAGTACCCTCTGTGGCTGGTGCTCCCTGCAGGGAAATCTAGGAGCATATTTCTGAAGACAGTGACGTTCCCCACTGGGGAAAAAAAAAATGAACACTTGGGAAGAAGTGTGGGACCATTCCCATGAAAACCTATATGGGGAAGTATAGGACATCTCATCCTACTCCAGCACTGCTTAAAGTTAAGATGAAAGAGAGAGATTGGGGGATTCAATTCCTTTGGGAATGGGTATCCTGGGTGACTGTCCTCATGTGCTGATGGGCCAGGTCACTTGGGGACAGCTCATAGTCCTCAGGCAGACCACAGTGTCCTTGGGGGTTAACAGGAGAGGTCAAATGGATCAAGAGCCTGTGCTGCAAACAGACATTGGGAGGTTGGTGCTGTGCCCACCAGGGTAGGCAGCAGGCAGGCGTCATGGGGCAGCCAATCAGAGGAGGAGGGGACTGCAGAGGAACCAAGTGATCCTGCTGCAGCTGAGCTGTCCTTGGAGGGTGGGAGCCAAGGGAAGGGGAGGAGAAGAGGGGTGGGGAAGGACATTCCACAGGCTTTTTTGGCCCCTGCCAGAGACAGAAGGAGGTCAAAGAGAAAGGGAAAGGAGCAAGCCAGGAAGCCAGACAACAAGAGCATCAAAACAAGACTGTTTCTGTGTGTGAGGAACTTTGCCTGGGAGATAAAATTAGACCTAGAGCTTGCTGACAGGGAGTCTGAAGCGTGGGACATGGACCGTTCACTGGGATGGCAAGGGAATTCTGTCCCTGAGGACAGGACTGAAGCTGGGGTAAGGTGCTGCTCTGGGAGATGGGTGGACATGACCTGTCTTCCCCCTGCCTTGGCTGGGATTGGGGCTGAAAGTCAGAAAATGATTTGGTCACTGGCAGAGCTGGGAGTGGGCATGGACAGGCAGAAGGCGGGGACCCTGGTGTCCTGACTCCTTGTCTAGAGCCCCTGTGGCCCCCTCCATGTGGATGAGCAGCCAGGGCTGGCAGAGATGAGGATGGTGCTGGGTTCCTGGAGGCACTGCTGGAAGATCGTGGGGGCTAGGGATCTTCATTAGGGCCTTCCTTTCTCCCATCCCTGCCCCTCCACTCAGTGCCCCTGGGAAATCAGGTGAAGCACAGCTTTCTCTGTCCCACCCTTGTCCTGACCCGCAGACCAACTACTGGGTCATTGTGGATTTGTGCAGAGAGGCAGGATTTCCTGGAATTCCCCAGACTTACTAGCTGCCAGACAACAAGTCCTGCTGCCCCCCAGTCCCACCCCCTCTCTGTTGCCATGTAATTAATAGTCCAAGCTGGGACACTTTGAGAGTGAAAGGGCACAATTAATCACGATGCCACGACAACAGGCATAGAATGGGATGTATGGTCGCCACTGGACCTCACAAATATCATGGGTGAGAAAAGCCTTGGGTTAGGCTTGCCTCAGGATAGCCTCTTCTGGTCACCCAGCCTCCACCTGCTGGTTCCAGTTTTGGGCTGAGGGGCCTCTTTTCCTCCCCTCTGTCCAGGCAAGCACTGGAGACAATAGCTATAAGCAGGTGTGAAGACTTGAGAGGCAACAGCCTGGCAGTAGCTCCTAGCAGACTTTTCCCTTTAACCTCCCTATCCCAACCTCTTCCCTCTGGCATACACCTGGCAGTATGCATATCTGCCTCCCTCAATTCTTCCCTTTGCAGGAAGACTGTGGCCATCTTATCTCCCCCACTCTAGTTGGGACTCCACAGTGGTCTGGGGTAGTCCCCACTGGCTTGGCTAATCCCCAGAGAGTGAGTCAGCCTCTGCAGCCGGCCCTTGTCTATTGTCTGGGGGTGGCACGTGGGTATTGTGAGGCAGAGCTGAGCCCAGCACTGCCAGGCACCCCACAAAGGAGGCTGACCCCAAAGAAGAGGAGAATCTTTAGGGTCTAGAGCTGACAATGAGAGTCCCTCTTCTGAGCTGGGGATGGGGTAGAACAGGCTTCTACAGAGCAGTCAATCCATTCTCTGCCTTCCACTCCCTGTGGGTCATGGTTTAGGCCAGCCCCTCTCCTGTACTGCTGGCTCTGGGCAAAGGGGGTAAGGAGATAACTGAGGGTGCTTCCCCTTGTATGTCCGTCACAGTTGGGGGCTGTCACAAGCTCTGGAGGCCCAGCCGTCCTTCAGCCTTCCCCGGGCTCTTCCATCCTCCCTCACCTGGTCTCTCCCAGCTGCCTTCCACCCACAGTCAGCATCCACTGGCAGGTTTACTTTTCTCTTCCAGGGCCCAGGGTCAGATTTGGGTGTGGCTCAGTGTCTGAAGTAAGGGGTAGGATCAGCTATACTGAACGCTGGTCTGTGAACCCTGGGAATTGAGCACCGGCAGTAGAATCTGTACCCCAGTCCCCCAGCTCACTGACCAGTAGTGACAGGAGGTACAGAACCCCCCGCTGGTTGACCTGCCTGATGCAGGCAGCTTTCTTCTCCCCTATCTACTTTCCTCATGTCCCTGCCCCATTCTGATGCACTGTACTCTCCTTCTGGGTTTAATGCCTCTGTCTGTTCTATCTTAATCAGTCCGGCCTTACTTCCTGGCCTGAGACAGTCCCTGGCTAGGCCAGAACCCCAGGAAAGGCAGCCCCAAAAAACATGCTGCTGAGAAGGAGACCAGAACTGGAGTTCCTCAGTTCCCTAGAGCAGTTTCCAGGACTCTGGGGGTGCCCAGGGCTCTTCTTGGACCCTGGGGCCCTGCCTGGCATCTTGGATTGGGGAGACTTGTGAGCAGGTGAGGGAGGGATGGTGAGCACTTCCTCTGGCTTGGCTGCAGTTTCTTTCTCTTCTAACCACAAGTGCTTTCCCTTTCCCTCTTGCCTTCTCTTGTCTTCTGTCTCCTTCCTCATTCTTCCCTTCCGGCTCCCTTCCTGGCACCACCCATCTATTCCACCCACCTCGCTTCCCCCAGATCAAGCGTTTCCTGGAGGACACCACGGATGATGGAGAACTGAGCAAGTTCGTGAAGGATTTCTCAGGAAATGAGAGCTGCCACCCACCAGAGGCTAAGACCTGGGCATCCAGGCCCCAAGTCCCGGAGCCAAGGCCCCAGGCCCCAGACCTCTATGATGATGACCTGGAGTTCAGACCCCCTTCGTGGCCCCAGTCCGCTGACAACCAGCAGTACTTCTGTGCCCCAGCCCCTCTCAGCCCATCCACCAGGCCCCGCAGCCCATGGGGCAAGCTTGATCCCTATGATTCCTCTGAGGTAGAGCCTCCAGCCCTGCCTTTACCTTTCAGTGGGCTGCTGCAGGAAGATCGGGGGCAGGGGGCAGTGTGTGTGTGTGTGTGTGTGTGTGTGTGTGTTTATCTGGGACCTCTTTCAGTCCTGTGTAAGCCCTATCTCCATGATATCTGTCCCCAAGGGCACTGGAAATTAGCAGTTTCAGCAAGGGCAGGAGGCCCAGCTGGTGGCCTCAGATGGGAACCCAGAGAAGTCTGGCACTGCTTCTTTAAGGCTGGGGCAAAGGCCTGAAAGGGAGAGAAGATCAGCGCTGGGTGCCAGGGCCCCTTTGGCTTCTCACCCTGATGCATTCTGCCTTCCTGTCTACTAGGATGACAAGGAGTATGTGGGCTTTGCAACCCTCCCCAACCAAGTCCACCGAAAGTCCGTGAAGAAAGGCTTTGACTTTACCCTCATGGTGGCAGGTAGAAAAGGGGCAGGGCTGGGTTGGGCAGGGTGTGTTTCAGGTGGGGATAGTGTGTGTGTCCATGAGTGGGAAGGGAGTATAGGTCGGAGGGAGCAAGCAGCGAGTGGCTGTACTGTTTTGCAAAAAAGCCAGGAGTCATTGGTCTATGAAAGTGTACGTGTGTGGGGTGGGGTGGGGGTGGGTGTACGAATTGGTTGCAAAGAGCATCTGACCAACAGTTCCCTAGCATTTGCCTCTTTTTGTGTGACCTTGGGCAATCTCTTGCTCCCCCAAGCCAATCTCTGTGCTTCCTCCCAGCTCTAAAATGCTATAGTTTGGTTAGTCTAGTTCCGATTAGATAAGAAAGCAGTTCCCCCTAAACCTTGATCCAGTGGAGTTGCTTTTTGGCTATAGATCTTACCTTCTGATTTGGTGCCTCTGTCCTCTCTCCTCTCAGGAGAGTCTGGCCTGGGCAAATCCACACTTGTCAATAGCCTCTTCCTCACTGATCTGTACCGGGACCGGAAACTCCTTGGTGCTGAAGGTAAGGAAAGGAGAGAACAATCAGGCAGACTTGCCTTGGGAAATTAAACTCACTCTAGAGTCTGGGGGATGGGGCTCTCCCCGACATGCAGGAAACCATGGCTTCCTAGAGAGACTGACAGCAGCTCTCCATAGGCCTATCTGCCTGGCAGCCCACCAGCCAGCTCCCTAAAGATTTGGGTGCTGAAGCAGGGCAGGGACCAGAGTCTTGCTCTCTGAATGAGTCTCTGACCCCCAAGGATTCCAGGAATCCAAGAAAAAACCGGGAGCAGAGAAGAGGCTGGGGCCAGAGCCAACAGCCACCGGCATTTCCTGTGTTGGGAAATGTACTCCTTGCTGGTTCCCAGAGAACAGTCCCCCAGGCAGCTTGGGGGTGGAGAAGGGGGCAGTGTGGATGAGGCAGTCTGGGCAATGAGGCTGGTTGGGGTGGGCAGTTCATCCTGACTGGGCAGGTCCCTGCCCTTGCCCTGGCCTCAGTTTCCCCCTTCTCCAGAGCGGATCATGCAAACCGTGGAGATCACTAAGCATGCAGTGGACATAGAAGAGAAGGGTGTGAGGCTGCGGCTCACCATTGTGGACACACCAGGTTTTGGGGATGCAGTCAACAACACAGAGTGGTATGTCTGACAAAGTGCAATCCCAGCTGCCCCTGAGCCACCCTTCTCCATACACAGGTACACACATAGGCCCAGATATATCCATACTTATCAGGAGGAAGCTGTCTATGACCTTGAGCATGTGACTTCCCTTACTGGACAGCCATCTTCTCCTTTATAAAGTAAGAGGGAAAGGATTGGAATAGATTATTTTTAATGTTCCTTCCAATTCTGCCCTATGATTCTATAATGGGGTAGGGACATAAGAAAGAAGAGGCTGAGGCAGAAGGATCACTTGAGACCAGGAGTTCAAGGCCAGCCTCGGCAACATAGTGAGATCCCATCTCTACAAAAAGTTTTAAAAATTAGCTGGGCATGGTGGCATAGGCCTGTAGTCTCAGCTACTGGGGAGGCTGAGGCAGAAGAATCACTTGAGCTCAGGAGGTTGAGGCTGCAGTGAGCCATGATTGCACCACTGCACTCTAGCCTGGAAGACAGAGTGAAACCTTCCAAAAAAAAAAAAAAGATGAGAAGAGCCTCAAAAAGCAAACACATGTGAAGTGTGAAAACATGTAGCACAGAGTTTGATTACATAGTAGTTGCCCAATAAACTGTCACCCTTTTTCCTTTCACTAGCAACATTTTAGGTGTCACAAGCAAGTCTTGTTGAAGGGCTGGGCATGCATGGAGGGAGGGTAAAGGTGAGGAAGAATAGGCAAAGGGGAAAAATGGTAGAACTTTGTTTAAACTCCAGGCACCCTCTAGGCTACCTGCAGAAAGAAAAGTTGGCTTTACCACAACCCCCTATCATTCAGACTTGAAGGACCTCCCTCCAGCTAATGGTCAGTAAGTCTGACCATTACCCCCAGCTTAGGTAATGGTCAGACCTAAGTGAGTAGATGAAGAGGGGAATGGAGAAAAGGTGGTAGCTTTGATGAAGAAGTTAGGCAGGCAGTGCTAAGAGCGCTAGACAGAGAGTTCAAATCTTGATTGGCATTTAGTAACTTCATGATCTTAAGCAAATGATCCCCTTCAATCAATTTACCTACTATCTCTTACCTTCCATAATACTAATAATTTCATTTGCCAGGCACCTCACAGTTTAAAGTGCACCTCCATATATACTCATTTTGTCAGACATTTATTTAATTAAAATATACCAGCACTCACCACCTCTCCAATTGATCTGAACATCACCCAACATGACGCATGCGCTCTGAAAAGTGTAAAGGGCTATTTACAGCATACTCAGGGATTTTAACAATGATAATTGCAGGACCAGCAACATAATTTGTTGGGCCCAGTGCAAATGAAAATGGAGGGCCCATTTTTCAAAATTTTTAAGAATTTCAACATGGCAACAGCAGAGCATCAAATCAGGTAGAATGTATTGAGCACATACTAGATGTCCAGCCTGTGCTGGACATTTTAAGGGATTCAGAACAAACATGAATGATTCCTATCCCTGAGAGGCTTATAGTCAAGTGGCAACAGGGAAGCAGGGGAGGTGGGGGCAGTTCTCTAACATGTTTCAATCAGATAGCAACTTAAATTAGTAAATGGGTCAGGCAAGGTGTAGTGGCAAGTGCACGGAGCTGTAGGGGCTCAGGTGGGTAGAGAATTTACTAGCTAAATGACCTACAGAAAGTCCTTTTCCTTTACCTTTCCTTTCCCTCTCCTTCCTCCTTTCTTTCTTTTCTTTCTTTCTTTTTTTTTTTTTCTTTTTGAGACAGGTTCTCACTCTTTTGCCCAGGCTGGAGTGCAGTGAGCTGATCACCCGCCTCCCGGGGCTCCCTGGGCTCAGGTTATCCTCCCACTTCAACCTCCCAAATAGCTGGAACTACAGGTGTATGCCACCACACCCAGCTAACTTTTTTGTATTTTTTGTAGAGATGGGGGTCTCACTACGTTGCCCAGTCTGGTCTTGAACTCCTGGGCTCAAGTGATCCACCTACCTTGGCGTCCTAAAGTGTTAGGATTACGGACGTGAACTACCACACCTGGCCTGGAGCAAATCTGTTAGCTTCTCTGCATCTAGTTTCTTCATGTATGAAATGATAGTGATGATGATCATAATGCATAATGTCGACCTGTCAGGGCAGTGAGGATTAAACAAGATAATAGAAGAACAAAGGATATGAAAATTGAGGTTCTTGGGGGAAATTTATTTATTTGTTTTGCTCTGTAGTGAAGACAAGAGGGGAGCAGTGTGTATTGGTATAGTAAAAGGAGCCTTCATGGAAGAGATGGTTCTTAGGGCCTTGAAGGATGGAGTGGGTTTGGAGAGGTGGAGGAAAGGGTAGAAACACATGAGCAAAGAGGTTCTGAGGTTACACTGGAAACCTGAATTAGAGTTTCCCTGGCTTCCAGTTGGTATTTGCCTGAAGCCACCTTGCTATTCTTTTTTTTTTTTTTTTTTTTTTTTTTGAGACAGTCTGGCTGCATCACCCAGGCTGGAGTGGTATGATCTTGGCTCACTGCAACCTCCACCTGCTGGGTTCAAGCAATTCTCCTGCCTCAGACTCCCGAGTAGCTGGGACTACAGGTGCACACCACCACGCCCAGCTAATTTTTGTATTTTTAGTGGAGACGGGGTTTCACCATGTTGTTCAGGGTGGTCTCAAACTCCTGATCTTAAGTGATCCACCCGCCTCAGCCTTCCAAAGTGCTGGGATTACAGAGGTGAGCCACCGTGTCCAGCCTATTCTTACTGCTTTGTTTGATCACCTGGGCCCTTTCCCTCTCATCAAGCTAGCATTTATTAAACTTGCCTGAGTACTCAGTCTAATTTTGTATCAGGACATGTGAGATACACCCCATCCCATTCAGGAATTTCCCTAAAGATTTAGTAAAGTAAGCCAGGGAATAACAATGTCTTAAAAACACTGCTCAGAGAGTGGGCTACTACTTCTCTGTAGTCCCAGAGCTCACTAGGTGGCTCCCACTCTCACAGTTTCTCTGCTTGTCTGTCCCTGCCCCAGCTGGAAGCCTGTGGCAGAATACATTGATCAGCAGTTTGAGCAGTATTTCCGAGATGAGAGTGGCCTGAACCGAAAGAACATCCAAGACAACAGGGTGCACTGCTGCCTGTACTTCATCTCACCCTTCGGCCACGGGTATGGTCCAAGCCTGAGGCTCCTGGCACCACCGGGTGCTGTCAAGGGAACAGGCCAAGAGCACCAGGGGCAGGGCTGCCATTAGCAGGTGGTCACAGATTCCTGTTCCCCAGGCTCCGGCCATTGGATGTTGAATTCATGAAGGCCCTGCATCAGCGGGTCAACATCGTGCCTATCCTGGCTAAGGCAGACACACTGACACCTCCAGAAGTGGACCGAAAGAAACGCAAAGTGAGGGAAGCTGGTGGTGGGATGGGATCAGGTGGGCTTCTAGAAAGGACGTGGTCCCCAGAACTGTGGGCCCCTCATCTGTTTGTCAGATCCGGGAGGAGATTGAGCATTTTGGAATCAAGATCTATCAGTTCCCAGACTGTGACTCTGATGAAGATGAGGACTTCAAATTGCAGGACCAAGCCCTAAAGGTGGGGCCACTCTAGGGCATCCCCTTCCCATCTTGTTTCTTCCGGGTAGAAAAAGGGAGTAGAATTCTATATTCAGGCTATCAGGGTGGAAAGGACCCTGGCTTCCTAGAGTGAAGCAGAGAAGATGACGATACAGGTGGAAAGAAAGAGGTGAGAACAGAGGGTGCTGACAGGCACCCCTAACCTCTTCCAGGAAAGCATCCCATTTGCAGTAATTGGCAGCAACACTGTAGTAGAGGCCAGAGGGCGGCGAGTTCGGGGTCGACTCTACCCCTGGGGCATCGTGGAAGGTAAAGCACTGAGCCTGTAACCAGGGTATCTCCTTGCCCTCTGTGGCTCTCCCCTACCTATGCCTCTGGCTGACCCCTAGCCTTGCTATGCAGTGGAAAACCCAGGGCACTGCGACTTTGTGAAGCTGAGGACAATGCTGGTACGTACCCACATGCAGGACCTGAAGGATGTGACGCGGGAGACACATTATGAGAACTACCGGGCACAGTGCATCCAGAGCATGACCCGCCTGGTGGTAAAGGAACGCAATCGCAAGTATGACCAGAAGCCAGGACAAAGCTGGCAGGGGGAGATCCCAAGCCTAGCCTTGGGTGAGACCAAGCCCTACTTTTGTTCTTCTATAGGCCCTGGGCTTAATCTAAGTGGGTGCTGGAGTCCTCCTAGCCTTATCAACCCTTTTCTCCCCTTAGCAAACTGACTCGAGAGAGTGGTACCGACTTCCCCATCCCTGCTGTCCCACCAGGGACAGATCCAGAAACTGAGAAGCTTATCCGAGAGAAAGATGAGGAGGTGAGAGCAGTATGGGTAGGGGAGGTCCCCTGTTTGATCACCAACGTTGGTATCTCTTTGTTTGGTAATAGAAAGATCCCTGGCTCTGGTGCATATTTGGGTCCTAGATAGGTCAATAGGTGGTTCTGTCCAGAGTCTCTATCACACCTCACGGCTACCAAGGTTCTGGCTTAAGGGATTAGAAATTTGGGGCACTTCCCCAACACTAAAGGACTCTTCAGAAGGCCGCATTTTGATGCCTGTGCCTATTCCAGCTGCGGCGGATGCAGGAGATGCTACACAAAATACAAAAACAGATGAAGGAGACCTATTAACTGGCTTTCAGCCCTGGATATTTAAATCTCCTCCTGTTCTTCCTGTCCATGCCGGCCCCTCCCAGCACCAGCTCTGCTCAGGCCCCTTCAGCTACTGCCACTTCGCCTTACATCCCTGCTGACTGCCCAGAGACTCAGAGGAAATAAAGTTTAATAAATCTGTAGGTGGCTTCTGGTGTCCCTGTGTGTATTTTTATGACCTCCTGGAGATCAAGACCCTGGGACCCAGTTTTGAAAGGCTAATGGGAGAAGATGTTGGTTTCTGGCTTTTAGTAGGGAAGGGAGAGTGGGGAAACTTTCCACTTCCTTTCCCCTTCTAAGTCCCTGCTTAGAATCCAGCCTGGCTTCTCCATCTTAACGATCATACCTATCATGCCTCTATTATCTGGGGTCTGGGTCTCTCTCCATCTTTCACACATACAGTACCTTTGGTAATAGAAATATCCCTGGCTCTGGTGCATATTTGGGTCCTGGATAGGTCAACAGGTGGTTCTGTCCAGAGTCTCCATCACACCTTAGGGGCTACCAAAGTCCTGGCTTAACGGATTAGAAATTTGGGGCACTTCTCCTGGCTAACACAGTGAAACCCCGTCTCTACTAAAAATACAGACGGGCGAGGTGGCGGGCGCCTGTAGTCCCAGCTACTTGGGAGGCTGAGGCAGGAGAATGGCGTGAACCCGGAAGGCGGAGCTTGCAGAGAGCCGAGATTGCGCCACTGCACTCCAGCCTGGGCGACAGGGTGAGACTCCGTCTCAAAAAGAAAGAAAGAAAGAAAGAAAAATAAATTTGAGGCACTTCCCCAATACTAAAGGACTCTCTAAAAGGCCCCATGCCCGGCTAATTTTTTGTATTTTTAGTAGAGACGGGGTTTCACCATGTTAGCCAGGATGACCTCGATTTCCTGACCTTGTGATCCGCCCGCCTCGGCCTCCCAAAGTGCTGGGATTACAGGCGTGAGCCACCGCGCCCAGCCCAAAAGGCCCCATTTTGATGCCTGTGCCTATTCCAGCTGCGGCGGAAGCAGTTTTGGATTTGATACCCGCCCTTGGGAAAACACAAGGTATTAACTGCGTGCAACCTCCTGACTTTCTATTTCCCCTGATCTGGGAAAAGGGATAGGCAGGCTAAGCTCTACACTGTAGAAAGCCTGTGATAGAGCTTTGAACAAACGCTGCAGGCATTGTAATCACCAAACACTATAGTAAGTGTTGGGAATGAATAAAAACACAATCACCGCCCTACAGGAGTTCAGTATTTAATTTAAAAAATTACAGCATCTGCTAGGTTGCAGGCTGTTCTAGACCCTGGAGTTAAAGTAGTGCAAAGTTCCTGTCTTCCTGGAACTTACCAACTGTACTGAAGTTTCAATGTTCTATAAACAAAGATAGGTAAGGACCCATTGGCCCCGGGGCTTGGTATTAAAGCGCTCAGGCCCACTCCAGACCTGAGAATATCAGCTGAATCTGAATCAACTGTTCTCCATTTCTGTCGGTTGGTGGTATAGCGGGGCCACAGCGACCTCCAGCGGCCACCCTCCGTTTTGTGGTCTGTACTGGGTCCCCGGGAAAGAAAGGCAGGGGCGATAAGCCGGGTCCTCGGGAGCGCCCTGGTCTCCCTTCCCTTTACAGACTAGGAGGCCGCAGCTAGCTGGCAGTCTCAGATCCAGGTTTCCCAACTCTGGGATGAGAGTTCTTCACTCAGGACTGGCAGCACAATGCAGGTCGTGAAGAACGGCAGGGTCGTTTATCCGTACAAAGTGAGTGTTGGAGGAACCCATCAAGACACACGAAGGCTGGGAAATCCCAGCGCTGCCAGTCGGAGACGACCAAGACTGAACCTCAGGCCCAGCCCTCCCTTCTCTCCTAGCCTGCAGGTTTTTCTCCTATTCTGGCGTTGGGACCGGATGACAGCTGCAAAACCAAAACGGGAATGGATAAACTGAGGTGCCACTGGGGATCTGTTTGAGAAGTACCTCCAGGGCGGGGCCATCACCGGAAGTGGCTTAAGGCTTGTACCCTACAATGCCCGCCTCTAATTGCGCTACCAGTAGGCGACGAGCCGCCTCCACTTCCGGTCCCCAGAGCAGTAGCCAGCAGCCCCCTCTTTACTGCTCTCCTACTGGCTGCCGCAAGGACGCGCTGTGATTTCCCATTGGTCGCGTCCCTCTCCGGCGCCGCGCCTCCTTCCTCCAGGTATAGTCTTGTCTTCCGGTATCCGATTGGCTAAAGGCTGGGAGGGCGTTTGCCCGAGTCGACCAATGAGTGGGGTCGAGAGTGAGGGCGGCGGCTGCGTGATGGGGGCAGGGCGGGACTTGGCGTGGCCATTGGCCAGGGCGGGTACAGGCTAGGGATATGATTGGTTCAGGAGAGGGGCACCGTGGTGGGGTCGGGACTGCGCGGCCTCAGCAGCTGCGGGAGACGGAAGTGGCAAGAGCGCGGCCTCAGAGGGTCGGGCGGACACCGCCTGGGTGAGTCACCGTGCCCCCTGCACTGCGAGCCTGGGAACCGCAACGACCGCGTCCTGCCCGGCCCCGCCCTGGTCCCCACCGGCTTTCCTGAGTCCCGCCTTCTGTCATTTGGGGCTCCGCCTCCCAGTCTTTAGGCTCCGCCCCTAGAACCTGGGCACCTGGGCTCCCCTGCCAACCTGGCCCGCCCTCCGGGACCAGATCCCCTAGGTCTGAAAACCCTGGGCCTCCCAGGCCTGATCCTTGTCCCTCCTTCCCTCCCTTCGTTCCCTGGGGCTGCTGCCAGTGGGCGGTGAGGCAGCACCTCTGGCTTGTCTCTTGCGGGTTTCCCCATGAGGGAGAATGGCCTAGGGAAGAGGATACTGTGAACAGGGAGGTGGGCAGGACCACAGATGGAGGCTTTTATCCCCGCAGCCTCCCGTAGGGCTCTGCTGCACTGCCCGAGGATAGCAGGCATGAAGGAAAGTGTCAGTGAAACCTGGGCCTGGCTCGCTAAGTGAGCCTAGGAGGCCCCATCCTGAAATCCCTGTTACTTGGGCTCATTGGACAGCTGCTGACTCCAAGGCCTGGATTGGCCTGATTCTGTCCCTGTTGTGTGGCCTCCTCTCCATAACCTCCACCCCACTTGGTGTCAAATATACTCAGCAGGACCTGTGCAGCCCTGCTGCCCTCTGATCACAGGTTGTGGTCCCCTCCCTCTTGTCCCACTCTGGACTCTGCCCCCAGTAAACAGGTCAGGTGGGTACTACTCCCAGACTCAGAAACTGGCAAAACATTCCTGTGGACTCATGCTCCTTCCGCTACTGCCACTTCACCCAAAGATTCAGGGCCCAAAATGAGCCCCAGTTGGGCAGCCTGTGTCTCTTCAGAGTTGGCAGTTCTGCTCCCCCACAAAGAAGTGTTCTCCCTCTGCGTCTGGGAATCAGGACTCCTGAATTCTGCCGAATAATCTTGGATGACACTCATTCCTGCTCCAGAACTTCGTGGCTGACTTCATGCCCTGCAGGATCACTTGTTGCTTTCTCCCCATGTAGCTCCCATTGCCTCTCTCTGGCATGGTGACTTACGGAGAGACTGGAGTCTCTGCGAGGGAGAAGAATAAGAGTTGTAGAGAAGGTCAGGGGTAGATGTGTGGTATTTGTTGATTCTATGGTAGTGTTAATGGGGCCCTTTACTTTTATGTTTCCTGTCTCCTTACAGTGAGAAGCAGGCAGCCAGGACCCTTGCCACGGTAGAATGGTGAGTACCCTGTCTTTCCTCAGGCCATTGTGTTTTCTGTAATCCTTGTGTCTTTCTCTGTGAAGCTGCCCCACCTCTCCTAGACCTTGAGCTCCAGGCTACCCTGTTCAGCTCCTAAACAGGTTCATCTGCCCTGGAGATAAATTAGGGTTTCTTTAGATTACACAACATCAGCCAGAATACAACACTAGGACTGGAAGCTTCTAGAAATCACTTTCTGCATGTGCTATGCCCCATACTTTCCTCATACTCCCTACCCACCACTGGCTCTATTAACCCTTCATAACAGCCCTCTTCTTGCTTTTCTTGGGTGCCCGGTAGAATCTCTGTGTTCTGGTCTGAAAAGCCAGGCCTTCTTTATCTCAAGATCCTTGGACTTCTGGTGGGTCCTTTGAATACTGTGGATGCTATATCAGGAGTGACTCCACCAAAACTGTGGGGCTTCTCCAGTTCCAGGGTGCTGCTGTTAAGCCACTACAGATGACAGCTGACTGAATATCTAGCAGGATAGCATCTTCCAGGGTGCCCAGAATATCACCAGAGGTGGTTTACAATGATCCTATTAATTTTGCATTAACTGTAACGGCCCTTCTCTCACCCCAAGTCCAGGGAAGCCCTTAACTCCTGAGAGCTAGGAGGAGGCAGTGAGATGGGAAAGGCCTAGAGAGCTGCAGGCCCTGGCCCAGACCAGGCCCTTAACCTGGTGGTATCTCTTCAGTTTCTTTTAGGTGTCCCTTGTGCTTAGGGGCAGGTTAAAGAATTCAGTAGATGAGAGGATTTTCTCCTTCCCTCCCTTCCTTCCATAGACATGTGGATTTGGTGTGTGCACTATTGGTTCAGTCTCTTCTCAGAAAGCCTGCTGGGTTTGGCCCCCACCGACAGATAGCTCCTCTTTTTCTCTTCTGGGCTACCCTGAAAAGAGCATGGGCTTCAGAGTCAGCTTCATCTAATTTCAAATCCTAGCACCACCACTTAGGTAAATTACATACTTTCTCTCTAAGCTTGAGTCTCACCAGTAAGACAAGATAAGGTTTACTTCTTGGGGGTTGAAAGGTTTTAGTGAGATAATGTTAGAAACTTGCGAGTTCATTGTAGGTGCTTAATAAAATGTCAGGTTTTCTTTTATTACTCCCTTCTCCCCCAAACAAGACAAAAGCCCTGGTGTCTGAAAGTTACCAGGTGCAGGAAGTTTGGGGTTCCAGTCAGCTCCCTCTGTGACTCTTGGTGACATTTTGAGCCCCTTATTCCTGCTCCCCTTGGCCCTCTACCCAACTCTCTACTCCGCTGCTCCTGGGTTTCAAGTTTCATTTTTTTGTATACCTTCTGTGGTCCGTACTTCTAGCTCTTCTCTTTCCTAGACTGAGAAATCCCTTCTCCTCCAAGGACTTTATTACGCAGAGATCAGAATGTGAAACAAGGGAGAGATGGAGCTGAAGGACTAGGGTTGGGTAGGGGTGTTGGATAAAAAGCTCATTTCCCTTTCCAGGAGCGTGGAATGACTAACCTGGCACCATTCTAAGGGGAAAGAAGGGTTTAACGAAGTCACAGGATTGAAGGACCCTGATGGGCAGGGGCATGGTGGGTAGTGGTTTTGGAGGGAAAGGAGGAAGCAAATGGGTAGCGGGCAGGTGAGCTCCACCTTGGGATCCAGAGCAGGCGTCTGGGGAGCTTAGGAGGGGAGGGCGTGGGGATGGTTTTGTAAGAGGGCACGGGGTGGCTCACCTGGGAAGAAGGGAAATGAGAAGATGTGGGCGGTCCCGTAACCCATGTTCCTGAAAGCTCCTAAAGGTCCCTGGAGTAGGGTACGCCCTCCTACGAGGCCCAGGGTCAGCGGGGAGGGAGGAGGCTGGACTTGTGGGCGGGGCCCACGGAGCCGCCCCGCCCCTGCCTCCGCCTTCCCGCCGCGGTCCCGGGCTCTCCTCGCGCCTGGCTCCCCTCCCTTCTGCGCTCGTGCGGGAGGGCGGAGCTGGGCCCGCTCCATTGTGGAGAGTAGGGGAGAGGCGCGCGGGAGCCGCACGGAGGCCCCGCCACCAGCGCCCTACCCTCTTGGCCGCCGCGGCTGCACCTGGCGAGCCCCGCAGCCGGGATGCGGCCGGCGCTCGGGGCTGGCGGGCAGCGCAGCGGCTCCGGGGACATGTACGCTCGCCCAGACCGCCCGCGACCATGAGCCTGACCGCCCGCGTCTCCTGCTCCATGCTTAGCTGCTTCGTAAGTGCCCACCCTGCCTTTGGGGGCCTAGGAGGCACCCGCAGCCCCGCCCTGGGTCAGTCTTCGATTTCAGCCCATCCCCCTTCCGAGGCCCCCGGCCCGGCTCCGAACGTTTGGGGCGGGGAAGGTGGGTTAACCCGTTTATTTCTTGGACTTGCTTCTATCTTTGGGTGCCGGAGATGGTCGAAGGCCAGGAATGGAAATTCTGTGGTCCATCCTGGCCCCGCAGCCGCTGCCCTTGACTGCAGATCTCTAGGCCCCGCCCTGCAGGGGTACATCTCTTTACCTCCGCCTCTCCATCTTGGTCCCACCCGCTGAATCCTTGCTTGGAGATGTGGGATGTGGCCAGTAGGCTGAATGGGATGTTAGGGAGCTGGTCGGGGAGCACAGGATGTCTGTGAGCTGGCTCGGGGCTCCAGTCCCTTCCCTCTTCCACCACTCCATCCCTCACCTGACATGCCAGCCTTTTCTCCTTGACTGTCCCCCAGACAGCCTCTCTTTTCCATCTTCCCTGTCTCTGCAGGGTTCCGTACCTCTGCATCATTCCCGGTCCTCCCCTCCTCCCGCTCTGGCTGATGCTCCTTCCCAGCTTCCCCCATCTGTCCTCTCAGCTGTCCCCCCCACCTTCCCCGTGGGTGTCTGCCAGGCCTCCTCTCTCTCTCTCCTGGCTGTCCTTGGGTCTCCTGGCTCCTCCCAGGCGCGTGGATCCCCTCAGGTCCCCTCCCTGGTGGTTGGGAGGGGAGTTCCTTCTGCTTGCTGTGGGTATTCCTCAGGAATTCCCCTCTGATTAGCAGGCAGGGCAGGTTACTTGGCAGGTAATGGGGACTTGTCAGCAGTGTGGGTCTAACAAGAAGATAAGCCCAGCTCCCAAACACGTCTTCCTTTTGAAAGCATCGGTGAAGGCCCTCTAGAGGCGTGGGACTGAATCCCCCCACCCACTCCTCTTTGTCTCCTTCACCCACCAGATAGAAGCTTCAGTGGCTGTAGGCGCCTGATTTCCCTCCTCTCTAAAACTAGCTGCCACACCTGGCTCCTTTTCCTCAGGACAGCACTTTCCCATCCCCACTCCTGCCTTACCCTTACACGAGTCTAAGGAAAATAGTCTTTCTTTTCCTTAGTTTTCTCTCCTCCATTTTTGAAATGTTGGTTCTGTAGGACAGTCTCTCTTTGAAGAGTACAGATTCCCAATTCCTCCTGGGGCCTCACTCTTTCCTTACGCATAATAGGCTGATACTCTCTCCATTTCACCCTTCCCTGTGTCCAGCCAAGTCAGATCTCTTTTCCCTTCTCTGGTGACCAGAACCTTTAGAGGTGTGTTTGTGGTTATCTGTGGATTTCTTGGTGGGGAGGTAAGCAGAATGAGCCTGATGGGCTAAGTGGAGCTTGGTGACTTAGGACTGTGGCCTTCCTACAGGGTGAGGAGGGGCCCCCCAGCCTGGAGTACATCCAAGCCAAGGATCTGTTCCCCCCCAAGGAACTAGTGAAGGAGGAGGAGAATCTTCAGGTAAGGAGGATTTGGGGGCCAGGGTAGATGCAGCTCCCTGCCTAGTTAAAAAACACCCTCCCTTCTCCCAAAAATCCTCAAGGGGATCTGGTACCAGAGCTCTGGCTTCCTGTTCCCTGGTCTCTGGAGGAGGAGGGTTTGTCTGTGTATCCTGGAGCCTTTGACCCCGGGGAAGGAAAGGGAGCTTTCCTGTACAGCTGTTGCCTGGTGCTGTTACTGTGGAGAGAACTCTCCTCTCCGGCCTTGGTCCGCCTTTTCCAGAGGCGATCCCACAGATCAGGGGCTGTAGAGGAAGATAAGGTGGTCACTCACTTTGGACTGAAGGTTTCTCTGCCCCTTGACAGGTCCCCTTCACAGTGCTGCAGGGTGAGGGAGTAGAGTTCCTGGGCCGGGCAGCCGATGCCCTCATTGCCATCTCCAACTACCGGCTGCATATCAAATTCAAGGACTCTGTCATCAACGTGAGTTTCTGTATTGTTCTTCTACCCCTAAGCTAGAATCCCTATGAGGTTCTAGCCTGGTGGAACAAGGTGGGATTGTTCCAAAGCTCTCCTTGATCATGTCGTTAAAAAAGTTGGAGGCCGGGCGCAGTGGTTCACGCCTGTAATCCCAGCACTTTGGGAGGCCAAGGTGGGCAGTTCACTTGAGGTCAGAAGTTTGAGACCAGCCTGGCCAACATGGTGAAACTCTATTTCTACTAACAATACAAAAATTAGCCGGACTTGGTGGTACACACCTGTAATCCCACCTACCCGGGAGGCTGAGGTGCGGGAATCTCTTGAACCGGGAGGTGAAGGTTGCAGTGAACCGAAATTGTGCCACTGCTATCCAGCTTGAGTGACAGAGTGAGACTACATCTCAAAAAAAAAAAAAAACTTGGGGATCCCTTCTCTTTCTCTCTGACCTCATGTTTTCCTGCCTCATTTTCCTAGCTATAGCTCTGTTTCTGGCTCGTTCTCCTTTCTCTTCTTCTCTCTTTCCATTATTCTATTACTGGCCCTTCTAAGGAGCACAGTGGCATTGTTGGAAGAACACAGGCTTTGGAGTCAGACAAACCTGGGCTCTTTTCCTGTGTTGCCACTGACCAGCTGGGTGACCTTGGTCAAGTCACCTAACTGAGGCTTGATTTTTCTCCTCAATAATATGGGCTGAAAACACCTGCCGTGCAGGGTTATTGGGATTGTTAATTGGGATCACATATGCAGAGGACTCCGTACAGTTACCAGGTGCTTAACAGACCCTCAGTAAATGTTGGTTTCCTTCCTGCTATTGATACATCAGTGCCTAGGCTAGGGTGAGGGTAAGGAGTGATACCCAGTGGGGAGTCTGAGCTTCAGTTTGCCCTTCCTCTAAAGGTCCCCCTCCGGATGATTGACAGTGTGGAGAGCCGTGATATGTTCCAGTTGCACATTTCCTGCAAGGACTCCAAAGTGGTGAGGTGAGAACAACGGGGCCTCACTCAGGTCCCCTGGCCCTCGTTTTGTCCAGATCTCTGTGCTGCAGGGTTTCTCTGGTGCGAGAGAGGAAAGATCCTGCCTCACTTTCCCCAGTTGGAAGAAAAGGTGAAGACCATGTTCTGGGTTGGGAGGTCAGTGTACTGACCCATAGTATCTTGACCTGAAAAAATGGGGGTAATGCTTGGTTCATGGAGTCATCGTAAGGATTAAGTGAGATAATGTGTATGTGTATGAAAGCACCGAGGACAGTATCTGGCACAGAGCATTCCCATTATTGTTGGTTTATTTATTTATTCGTTTGATATACATGTATTGAGTACCCTACTCAATGCCAGACTGTTTTAAGCCCTGGGGATATAGCAGGGAACAAATAGACAAAATTTTCCCTTCTCAGAGAGCTTACATCCCAACGAAGAGATACCAACCGTAAGTAATAAGTAAAATTTGTGAAATGATAGTAAATGTAAAGGAAAAAAAATAAAGCAGTGAAAGGGAATATGGAGTGCTATGAGGGTGAAGATTGTAAAACAATTAGGCTGGGCACGGTGGTTCACGCCTGTAATCCCAGCACTTCGGGTGACCAAGGTGGAAAGATCGCTTCAGCTTAGGAGTTCAAGATCAGCCTGGGCAACATAGTGAGACCCTGTCTCTACTAAAAATAGAAAAAATTAGCCAGGTGTGGTGATGCGTGGGAAGATTGCTTCAGCTTAGGAGTTCAAGATCAGCTTGGGCAACATGGCGAGACCCCATCTCTACTGAAAATATAAAAAATTAGCCAGGTGTGGTGATGTGTGCCTGAAGTCCCAGCTACTCAAGAGGCTGAGATGGGAGGACCTCTTGAGCCTGAGAAGTTGAGGCTGCAGTGAACTGTGATGACAGTACTGCACTCTGGCCTGGGTGACAGAGTGAGACCCTGTCTCAAAAAAACAAAACGAAAGTGATCAGAGAAGCTGCACCAAAAAGGTGGCAGTTGAGTCAAGACTTGAAGAAAGTGGCCATGTGGGTATTTGGGGGAAGAATGTGCCGGAGAGAGAGAGTGGCAAGTGCAAAGGCCCTGAGGTGGGTGTGTGCCTGCATATTGGAAGACTGGCAGGGAGGCTGGTGTGGTTGGAGTAGAGTGCCTGTGGGTGAGAGTAGTGGGTTACAAGATCTGAGAACAAAGCGGGGTGTCAGACATTTTGTCATGAAGACTGGCTTTTACTTTGAGGGAACTGAAAAACCACTGGAGGATTTTGAGCAAAGGCGTGATGTGATCTGATTAATGTTTCACAGAATCACGCTGGCTGCTCTATTGAGACTAGATGAAAGAATGGGGGCAAGAGCAAAAGCAAAAACTGGGAGGCTAGTTAGGAAGCTATTGCAGTTGCCCAGATGAGAGATCATGGCGGCCTGTCTGAGGTGGTAGCAGCCAAAGCAGTGAGAAGCAGTCAGGTTCTGGGTGTATTTTGAAGGTGGAGATGACAAGATTTGCTGACAGATTTGAAATGAAAGAAAGAGGAATCTGGGATGACTCCAAGGTTTATTAAAAGGATACCCACTTTAGAGCCTACCATGTGCTCAGGTCTGTGGGGCATTCAGAGGAACATTCACATTGCTCTTTCCCTCAAGGAGGCTAAACTCTAGCTGCTGGAAGACCTAACATGTGGCAATGCTATGGGAAAATGTGGTGCTTAGTACTCCAAGCAGGCCAGGCACAGTGGCACATACCTGTAATCCCAGTACTTTGGGAGGCTGAGGCAGGAGGATCGCTTGAGCCCAGGAGTTCAAGAATCAGTCTGGGCAACATAGAGAGACCCTGTCCCTACGAAGAATTTAAAAAGTTATTGCACAATTATGGTCTCAACTACTCAGGGGACTGAGTTGGGAGGATTGCCTGAGCTCAGGAGGTCAAGGCTGCAGGGAGCTGTGATTGCGCCACTACACTCCAGCCTGGGCGACAGAGCAAGAGCAAGACCCTCTCTCAAAAAAAAAAAAAAAAAAAGGTGTGTATATATATATATATATATATATATTCCAAGCACATTAAGAATCAAGAGAGGAAGGAGTTTCTGGAATAGAGTAGGCTGGGAAGTCTTCAAGGAAGAGGTGAGACCGAAACTATCTTCAAAGCATCAGTAGGATGTGGCTAGGCAGAGAGGAGACATTATCAAGCAGAAGATAAACCAAGGAGATGGGAAGGATGTGAGCAGGACTTCCAGCCTGAAGCAGAAGGTTTGAGTTAGGGAGTCATGGGAGATAACACTGGTCCATTAGGGTAGGGACAAGGAGTGCAGACTTTCAGGGCCATGTGGTAGCATTTAGATTTGACACAAGAAACAGTAGGGCCCCATTCGAGAGGATAAGTATGCCTCAAACACAGGAGTTCCTGGGAAGAGAATTATCACGAGAGACAACTTCTGTTGGGTGTTGGTCAGTGTCCCTCATTCCCCCACCCCGGGTCCCCACTACTTTACCTCTTGCTTTGCAGCCTCTCTTCACAGCCTTCCTGTGGCTGTGTTTTTGACCCTGATAGCTCCATGGCACAACTGCACTTTGCCTCACCCAGGCCTGTGGCTTCTTGCCTGGCAGGTGTCACTTCTCCACTTTCAAGCAGTGCCAAGAGTGGCTCTCACGGCTAAGCCGAGCCACAGCAAGACCTGCCAAGCCTGAGGACCTCTTTGCCTTTGCCTACCATGCCTGGTGCCTGGGGCTGACTGAGGAGGACCAGCACACTCACCTATGTCAGCCAGGTGAGGCCAGTCTATTTTCTTTGGGAGGCTGCTTCTTACCCCTTGGTTCTCATCCCTCCTCCACTCCTGCACATCGGTGCTCTGGGAAGCTAACCATCATGGGGGCTCTGTTGCAGGTGAGCACATACGTTGTCGGCAGGAGGCGGAGCTTGCAAGGATGGGCTTTGACCTGCAGAACGTCTGGAGAGTCTCACACATCAACAGCAACTACAAGTGAGAGGGTTGGGGACCAAAACTCCTTCCACACCAAACGGCTTCCGTGTTTGGATAAAGCGTGGTGGGCACAGCTTCTGAGTCTGTGAGGGAGGAAGGCTTCTGGTTTCTCTTCCCACAAGGCCATCCCCAGGGATCCTGTCGTCACATGTTTTAGACCCAGTGCGGTGACCCCCACCTGGTCTCTTTTCAGATTGTGCCCCAGTTACCCCCAGAAGCTGCTGGTTCCTGTGTGGATCACTGACAAAGAGCTGGAGAATGTGGCTTCCTTCCGCTCCTGGAAGCGGATCCCCGTGGTTGTGTATAGGTGAGGCAGTGGGGCCGGGAAGTAGGGAGGCCATTTCTTACGCAACAAGGAAAGAGTCAGTATTGGAGGTTTTGGGTAACCTGGTTGACTGGGAATTGACACTATGGGGAAGTATAAAATAATTTTAAAACAAAAACTATCTTAGTTTTTTCTCCTAAGAATAAGGCTGTTAGGGAGTTTATTCATTCCTCCCCTTTTTTTAGAGAGAGAGAGAGAGAGAGAAAGAGTGTGTATGTGTGTATGTGTGTGTGTGTAAACATTGGTACACGAGTTGGCAAACTGGCCTGCAGACAAAATCTGGCTCATAGTCTATTATATAAAACGGCTTGTAAGCTGTGAATGGTTTTTACATTTTTAAAGGGCTATTTTTTAAAAAACAAAGAAGAAATACATGACAGAAACTGGTTGTGACCCACAAAGCCAAAAATTTGTTGTCTGACTTTTTACTGAAAATGTTTGCTGATCTCTGCACTAGAATATTGTAGCTAAAATAGAGTGAGACAGGAAGTAACCCTGAAGTTTGGAATTGTTCCTGTTCTTGGCTCAGCCAGGCCTTGTTCTCCTGCTGGGTGTCTGTACCTGGAGCAGTTGCTGTGCATATTTGATGAGTCAAGGTCACTTTGGGCGTACAGAGCCCATTTGAGAAAATATGTGTGATGGTGCTTTGTAAACTGTGAAGCCTGCTAGAGATGCTGGGGCTTTTGGTTGCTGTTATGGCCTGGATGAGTGGGTAGCCCCTGCTGGCTCTAGAGACTTTGGTCTGACCCCCTGAGGTAGGCCTCTGGAGGCTTCGAATGCCAAGGGCATTACGGTTTCTTCTGTTTTGTCAGACACTTGCGCAATGGGGCTGCCATTGCCCGCTGCAGCCAGCCAGAGATCAGCTGGTGGGGCTGGCGCAATGCTGATGATGAGTATCTGGTCACGTCCATCGCTAAAGCTTGTGCCCTGGACCCGGGGACAAGGGCCACTGGGGGCTCCCTCAGCACCGGGAATAATGATACCAGCGAGGCGTGTGATGCAGACTTTGGTAAGGTGTGGATGATGCTAACCCCCCAGGGAGCAGGCCCCCTCCTAGACTTGATTGGCTCCCAGGGAGTCCTCAGTGAGAGTCTGGGAAGATGATTGCACACGGGGTGCTGGGGTCCCTGCCTTGTCAGAAGCTGTGGAGTGTGAGGGGTCTGTAGTTGCATGTTCTGCCTTCTGAGAGGGAGTGCCAGAGGGCCAGCAGAAGGCTGGGTGGCTGGCTGACTCAGGGGCTCCTTGCTGCTATGTGTTTAGATTCCTCTCTGACTGCATGCTCTGGAGTGGAGAGCACAGCAGCCCCCCAGAAGCTGCTGATCCTGGATGCGCGATCCTACACAGCAGCAGTGGCCAACCGGGCCAAGGGTGGAGGCTGTGAATGCGAAGGTATTGCTCTTATCCTGGTGTCTGTAACCAGCCTGTGCTGTGGGTGGCTTTGGTGAGGAGGGGGTTGGGGGCCGTTTGTATAGTGGAAGGAACCCAAACAAACCTGGCTTGGAATCATAACTTTGCTACCTACTAGCTATGGCTATGACTATGACTATGCTGAAGTTGCTTAATCTGTCCAAGCTTTATTTTCAGTTTTACAAGAAGGGGGTGTTACAAACTTTGCAAAATTGTTGGGATGGTTAGAAGTTGCCTATGTAGGCTGTGCCCAGTGGCTCACACCTGTAATCCTAGCACTTTGGGAGGCAGAGGCAGGCGGATGACTTGAGCTCAGGAGTTCGAGACCAGCCTGGGCAACATGGTGAAACCCCGCCTCTATCAAAAATACAAACCATTAGCTGGGCATGGTGGTGCACTCCTGTGGTCCCATCCCAGCCACTCAGGTGACTGAGGCATGAGAATCGCTTGAAGAGGCAGAGGGTGCAGTGAGCTGATATCATGCCACTGTACTGTAGCCTGAGTGACCATGAGACCCTGTCTCAAAAAAGAAAAGTTGTATATATAAAAGTATTGCTGCAGAGCAGCTACTATTTATTGAGAATTTAGCATATATTGTCTTTCTAAGTACTACTATCATCTGTCATTACTGTTACTATTATTAGTATATGGCACCTGAGTCTCCAGAGATACAAGTGTGATTCAGATTTCAAAACTGTATTTAGTTCCCATACTGGAGTGCTCTGCCTGGCCAGGGAAGCTTTGCCCACCAGGGACCACTCTTGTCCTGGATGCCTGTTTCCAGGACGTGCTTTTTTTTTTTTTTTTTGAGACGGAGTCTCACTCTGTCACCCAGGCTGGAGTGTAGTGGCGCGATCTCGGCTCACTGTAACCTCCGTCTCCCAGGTTCAAGCAATTCTCCTGCCTCAGCCTCCCAAGTAGCTGGGATTACAGGTGTCCACCACTATGCCCAGCTCATTTTTGTATTTTTAGTAGAGACAGGGTTTCACTGTGTTAGTCAGGCTGTTCTCGAACTCCTGACCTCAGGTGATCCACCTGCTTTGGCCTCCCAAAGTGTTGGGATTACAGGCGTGAGCCACCGCACCCAGCCAAGGACGTGCTTTTACGTCCCACTCTCCTGTCATGTCTACAGAGTACTATCCCAACTGTGAGGTCGTGTTCATGGGAATGGCCAACATCCATGCCATCCGGAACAGCTTTCAGTACCTCCGGGCTGTGTGTAGCCAGATGCCGGATCCTAGCAAGTAGGTGTTCCCTGCTCGGATTCCTTCCAGTCTCATTCCTTACCCAGTACCTCTTATTCTTGGAAGATTAGATGGGGAGATGAGAAGTTCGGAGAGCAGGAGACCTGAGGGCCTGGGTGGAGTTGGGTGCCATGGGCTAGTTCCAAGAACCCTTCCACTTCTCAGCCAACACTTTGGCGTGGTCACAGGACATTGAATTCCTTTAGTTTGGATCAGTTGTTCTACTCAAAGAACACAGAGAACTGGGGAGAGAAAATGGCTGAGTGCGCATGTGATGCTTCCCAGTTCCTCTTTTGAGCCTCATAAGCTCTTATCTGCTGCAGGTCCTGTCTTCCCGACCTTCCTGCTAGATACCTCTTGTCCAAAAGGCCCTGGGTTGTACCTCTTTGTTTCAGTTCTCACTGGGGACTTTGTTGGGTAGGGCTGGCTGTGGATGGAGGAGAGACTGTTGTGGCCTCAGCTCCCTTTGTGACCGACTTGATTTCTGCTCTTGTGTAGCTGGTTGTCGGCATTGGAGAGTACCAAATGGCTGCAGCACTTGTCGGTAATGCTAAAAGCAGCTGTGCTGGTGGCAAATACAGTAGACCGGGAAGGCCGGCCTGTGCTGGTACACTGCTCCGATGGCTGGGACCGCACACCGCAGATCGTAGCCCTGGCCAAAATATTACTGGACCCATATTACAGGACGTTGGAGGTATTGAGAGGAATTGGGTGGGAAGACCAGAGGGAATGTGGGAGGAGGGAAGGTGTTGAGCCCTCTGGATCTGTCCTAGGAATCTTTCAGTAGAGGACATTGGTGGCTCTTTTTTTTTTCCTTTTTTTTCAACTCCCAAAGCTTTGGAAAATGGGTGGCTTTTAGTCCTCTTCTAGGTCCAGTCCTAGTTTTCTTTGAAGCTGCCAGCTCCCTGCTTTGGGCAGTTCCCGGGAGAGCAGCACATCAGCGTTTCCAGAGAGGCCCTATGTTTGAATAGTTTCTTTTTTTGCAGGGCTTCCAAGTGTTAGTGGAGTCTGACTGGCTGGATTTTGGGCACAAGTTTGGAGATCGCTGTGGCCACCAAGAGAATGTGGAGGACCAAAACGAACAATGCCCTGTGTTCCTCCAGTGGCTTGATTCTGTTCATCAGTTGCTTAAGCAGTTCCCCTGCCTGTTTGAATTTAATGAAGCATTCCTGGTAAGTCCTAAACCCTGTGACAAGAGGGATGGGGGGAATGACAGCCCGAGGCCCCCAGGTGCAAGCTCTTTCTGCCTTCTAGGTAAAACTGGTGCAACACACATACTCCTGCCTCTATGGCACCTTCCTGGCCAACAACCCCTGTGAGCGAGAGAAGCGCAACATCTACAAGCGGACCTGCTCTGTGTGGGCGCTCCTTCGAGCTGGCAATAAAAACTTTCATAACTTCCTCTACACACCCAGCTCAGACATGGTGAGTCTCAGCCCTTTTCCTATAGGTGCTATTTAGAAACCTATAGGGAGAAGGAGCTGAATCAGTAGGGAAAATGTAGAGTCAAGGGCTTAGGGAAAGAAAAGGGACCAGAGACTCTTAACAAAGCACTAGTATTGGGCTGCTTCCCTAGGTCCTGCATCCTGTTTGTCATGTCCGGGCCCTGCACCTCTGGACGGCTGTTTATCTGCCAGCATCATCTCCATGCACACTTGGGGAGGAAAACATGGATCTTTACCTTTCCCCAGTGGCCCAGAGCCAGGAGTTCTCTGGCCGCTCTCTGGACAGGTAAGAAAAGCCCTTCTTCCTTTCTCCTCTCTCCACTAGGAAAGCAATAACTGTTTCCCATCTCATCTAAATGTTCTCTATCTTTCTTTCTTTTTTTTTGAGACGGAATCTAGCTTTGTCGCCCAGGCTGGAGTGCAGTGGTGCAATCTCAACTCACTGCAACCTCCATTTCCCGGGTTCAAACGATTCTCCTGCCTCAGCCTTCCGAGTAGCTGGGATTACAGGCGCCGACCACCACACCCAGCGAATTTTTGTATTTTCAATAGAGGCGGGGTTTCACCATGTTGGCCAGGCTGGTCTCGAACTCCTGACCTCAGATGATCCACCTGCCCCGGCCTCCCAAAGTGCTGGGATTATAGGTGTGAGCCACCGTGCCCGGCCTCTTTCTGAGGTATTTAAAAGCAACTTCTTGAGTCATTTGCAGGAAAAGCTTGGCCAAGACTTGTAGCCAGCCTGGAGTGCACTCTGTGTATTTTCAAGGTCCTCTGAAGATAAGGTTGGCTACTTTTTTTCCTGAAGGAGCTGCTATCACCCTGTATGATATACCCAAGCAGGGGAGAGAACAAAACAGAAAGGACTGTTTTAGGAAGGTTTGTGAGAATGGTCTTGATTTTTGTTCACTGGTACAGGGCACGGAGAGCTTGCTATATTAGTAGCAACCTTTGTTGTGTCCAGCATTAGCTTCTAGAAACATCTGACTCTCAGGGAAATGGGTTCCCAGCAGGGGGATGGCCTTATATTACTCCGTCAGAAAAAGGCTAGAATTTAAAAGGGAGACATAAAATTAGTTATCTTCTGGCTGAATGTTTTGGGGGGAAGTGAGATGGTGTTGGTTAAATTATGAGAGTAGTACCTGTTTCTTGTTTTTAAAAAAATAGTCAGTATAAAAGTAGAAAATCCCTTAGGATCCTTGTCCCCACAGGTGTCCACTATTAACATTTGTTATGTGTCTTTCCAGATGTTTATCTCTACATAGGTAAATCCACACTCATGCTCTCATATGGAAACATTTTTATAAATAAAATCAGAATATTTTTACATACCCTTTTTACTTTTTTGCATATTCTGCAACTTGTTTTTCCCACTTTGTATTAGATTGTCTTCTCATAACAGCACATCTAAATTTCTTTTCTTGTTTTTATTGGCTTCAGAGTAGTCCACAATTTATATAACCAGATTCCTATTCATCATTTAGGTAATTTCCATTTTTTTTTTAATCATTACAGGGAGTGCTTTTGTGAACATCCTTGTATGTGTAACTTTTTAAAAAATTGTAAAATACAGGCTGGGCATGGTGACTCACGCCTGTAATCCCAGCATTTTGGGAGGTCGAGGCAGGCAGATCACTTGAGGTCAGGAGTTCAAGGCCAGCCTGGCCAACATGGTGAAACCCTGTCTCTACTAAAAATACAAAAATTAGCCGGGCATGGTGGCAGGCACCTGTAATCCCAGCTACTTGGGAGGCTGAGGCATGAAAGTCGCTTGAATCTGAGGGGCGGAGATTGCGGTGAGCCAAGATTGCACCACTGCACTCCAACCTGGACAACAGAGCGAGACTGTGTCTCAAAAAAAAAAAAAAAATTGTGAAATACACATGCTATTTACCATCCACACCATTTTTAAGTACATAGTTTAGTAGGGTTACTTTGTAGTTTTGTTTTGTTTTGTTTTGTTTTTTTAAAGACAGAGTTGCGCTCTGTTGCCCAGGCTGGACTTCAGTAGCACAATCTCAGCTCATTGCAACCTCTACCTCCTAGGTTCAAGTGATTCCCCTGCCCCAGCCTCCCGAGTAGCTGGGATTACAGGCATGCGCCACCATGCCCGGCTAATTTTTGTATTTGTAGTAGAGACGGGGTTTTACTATGTTGGTCATACTGGTCTCAAACTCCTGACCTCAAGTTACCCACCCACCTCGGCCTCCCAAAGTGTTGAGATTACATGTGTGAGCTCCTGCGCCTGGCCAGTAGGGTTACTTTGTATGCATATTTTTGCATTTGTGCTAGTATTTTTGCCAGATAAATGAAAATACTATGCTCAAAGGATATATATCTCTCTCTCAAATTTTGATATTTGCTTATTGGCTGAGAGCTTTTTTTTTTTTTTAAGAGACAGGGTCTTGTTCTGTCACTCACGTTGGAGTACAGTGGCACAATTATAGCTTACTGTAACCTCAAACTCCTGAGCTCAAGTAATCCTTATGTTTCAGCCTCCCAGGTAGCTAATTAGCTCATTAGGCACGTGCCAATTTTTATTTTTTGTAGAGACAGGGTCTGTTGCCCATGTTAGTCTTAAACTCCTGGCCTTGAGTGATCTTCCTGCCTTGGCCTCCCAAAACACTGGAATTACAGGTGTGAGCTACCATGCCCATCCTGGCTAAAAGTTTTTAAAATATGACATATGTTATTGATTGAGTATTATAAAGGAAAACAAAAAACCCAGCATCCCAAATTACTGGTTTGAGGGTCTTTTGAACTAAGTCATTGTGAGGGGACCATGATAGGTTTCAGGAATTCAGTGATTTTTTTTCCTTCCCCAAACTATGCAGAATTTGGCTATAGGTTCATAGGTTTACTTTTCCTGGGAGAGGGGTCATAACTTTTAATCAAATTTTGAATAAGCTCTGTGACTCATTTAATAATCATTTCATTAACTTAGTATCTGACTTATCAATTCAACAAATGTTTCTTTAATACCTACAAGTTGCCTATTACTGTACTAGGTTTTGTGGGCTTCACCAAATAAATAGAAGATATTGGTTCTACTTTCAAGATAATTTTAAGCTCTAAGGTAAGACACAGAGCAACTAGAGAACAATTCCTTTTTTGTGTGTGTGTGTGATGGAGTCTCACTCTGTCACCAGGCTGCAGTGCAGTTACGCAATCTTGGCTCACTGCAACCTCCACCTCCTGGGTTCAAGTGATTCTCCTGCCTTAGCCTCCAGGGTAGCTGGGACTGCAGGCATCCGCCACCACACCCTCATTTTTCGTATTTTTAGTAGAGACAGGGTTTCACCATGTTGGCCAGGATGGTCTCAATCTCTTGACCTCATGATCTACCCGCCTCGGCCTCTCAAAGTGCTGGGATTACAGGTGTGAGCCACTGCACCCGGCCAACTAGAGAACAATTCTAAGCCAGCATCTAAGCAGATAAGAATGTGTGTAGTTTAGGCTGGGCGCAGTGGCTTATGCCTGTAATCCCAGTACTTTGGGAGGCCAAGGTGCACAGGTTGCTTGAGCCCAGGAGTTTGAGACCAGCCTGGACAACGTGGCAAAACTCCACCTCTACAAAAAATACAAAAATTAGCCAGGCATGGTGGCGTGCGCCGTGATCCCAGCTACTTGGCGGGCTGAGGCAGGAGGATGGTTTGCGCCCAGGAGGTCGAGGCTGCAGTGAGCTGTGATTGTGCTATGGCACTCCAGCCTGGGTGATAGAGCGAGACCTTATCTCAAAAAAAAAAAAAAAAGTGTGTAGTTCAAAGCTTTAGAGAAATGATGTGTGTTTTAAAAGGGTCATTTGGTGGCTGTTTTACTCAGGAAATTTTCATGAAGGACCAGACAAGAACTGTGGGTCTGTTTGTGTTCTCTGTATCTGGCTTAGAATCTGGCACATAAGTAAATTTAAATAAATTTACTCAAAAATTTACTTAAAACTGGACAAACGGCTGGGTGTGGTAGCTCATGCTTGTAATCTCAGCACTTTGGGAGGCCAAGGCGGGCGGATCACAAGGTCAGGAGATCAAGACCATCCTGGCTAACATGGTGAAACCACATCTCTATTAAAAAAAAAAAAAAAAAAAACTGGACAAATGAATGAAATAAAGGTAGTTGTGAGCTTAGTAACAAGGTTAGTGGAGAGGGGTCCAAAGGAAGTAGATACATGAGAGGTAGGGTTTTTTTTTGAAATGGAGTCTTGCTCCATTGCCCAGGCTGGAGTGCGGTCACATGATCTTCTCAGCTCACTGCAACCTCCGCCCACCGTGTTCAACTGATTCTCCTGCCTCAGCCTCCTGAGTAGCTGGGATTACTAATTTTGTATTAGTAATAGTAGCTGGGCTAATTTTTATATTTTTAATACGGGATTTCACCATGTTGGTCAAGGTGATCTCGAACTCCTGACCTCAAGTGATCTGCTCACCTTGGCCTCCCAAAGTGCTGGGATTATAGGAGTGAGCCACTACGCCTGGGTGAGAGGTAGTTTTTTTTTTAAAAAAGAACTTCTGTGGCTGGCAGGGGTTGAGAAGGGGCTATTTTAAGGAATAGAAAGAAATATAAGACAGGTCATTGAGGGCATTGAAGGCTTTAAACATTACAGTAAAGAGTTTATTTTGATTCAGTTGTCAATAGGAAGTCACTATAGGAAGTCACTGTGATCTTCTGACAGTGGGATCCTTGGAGACCTAATCAGTGAGTACAGGGTAGCTGGAGGCACAGAGACCAGCCAGCACTGCTGTAGTAGTTTAGGTATGAGGGGAAGAGTCCCTGGCAAAGAGGAAGGATTAAATTTAGAAGCACTATAGAGAACCATTGGCAGGCTACAGAATTGATTGAAAGTTGAAGAGTAGAAGTGAAAAGTACTTTGGGTCCCAAGTATCTGAGCTTAGAAAGTAGGAGAATATTAGTACCGCTAATAGACATTGAAAAGTCGAGAAGACAAGCCAGTTTGGGGAGAAAGCGGAGATACAGGGAAATTGGGATTGAAATATTAGTTGACAGCAAAGAAGGAGGTGTGTTGTAGGCAGCTCAAGATGGAGAGTGGATTTGGAGAAATAACTGGTATAAAGATTTTAAAGGGAATGGTCTCTGTAACAACTGACCTGACTTACCTTTGATTCTACCTTTCCCTAGATCAAAAATGTCCTACTGTCTTTTTTCTTATCCTTCCATTAAAGTCATAAACACATTCTTCTATACCCATCTCAAATCCTACCCTCTCTGTGTAGCCTTCCTTGACCACCTAGCTGGATGAGCTCTCTCTCCTTGTTCTAAACTCAGGTATTATTATCTCTGTCAACATTGCTGATTAACCTTTGGTACACATAGAATGAGTTGTGGAGGATGGCAGTTATTTGAATTGGGACGAAGAACACATCGGAGTTAATTATAGGCTTCTATTTGTTGTTGTTGTTTGAGACAGTCTTGCTGTGTCACCCAGGCTGGAATGTAGTGGTGCGATCTCGGCTCACTGCAACCTCTGCCTCTTGCCTCCCAGGCTCAAGCGATTCTCATGTCTCAGCCTCCCAAGTAGGAGCTGGGTTTACAGGTGTGCACCACGACGCCCAGCTAGTTTTTTTTTTTTAGTAGAGATGGGATTTCACCATGTTGGCCAGGCTGGTCTTGAACTCCTGGCCTCAAGAGATCTGCCTGCCTTGACCTCCCAAAGTGTTGAGATTACGGGAGTGAGCCACTGTGCCCGGCATATTCTTTACTTCTTTTGTATGCTTGAAAGTTTCCATAATAAAATGAAAAGAAAGAAGTCAGCTGTGGCACTTAAAAGAATACAGATCACTGGGCCTCACTCTTGGCCGTTCTTATGCATTAGGTCTTGGGTGGACCCTGGTTGTCTGGATGTCTAAGAAGATCCACCAAGATGCCTGATGTATATCACACATTCAATTGGCACCTAGCAGTGGAAAGTTGATGTGGTATTTTGAGCTCATTCATTCATTTCTCAAGTCATTTGCCCCTGGTAGTGTGCTAGGTGCTGGGGATTCAAATAAGACAGAGTCCTGCCATCAGCACACTTCAGCAGAGGGAGTTAAACAAGTAAACAATGATGTGCAATAATGTGTTTAGGAAGTACTGAGCAATGTGCTTTGATGTGGATTCTTTTGTTTAATCTTCATAATAGCTTTAAGAGCTAGGTACTTTAACCTTTATTCCATAGATGAGGGATCTGAGGCTTAGAGAAGTTAAAGTCACACAGCAAAGATGTTGTTAAATTGGGATTTGAGCCCTGCCTATGGGACTCCAGGAACTCTAATTATAACGACTGTTTTTGCCTTCCTGGAATTTCATACCATTAAAAAAAAATCAAAATTGGTCATAAAAGTTATATCAAATATGTATAAAACATTTATTTTAAGGTTCAAAAATCAATTACTTAAAATAAGCTGCGTTGTAACTCTGCCTTTGGGGGATTTTTCCGCATGGGCTGAACTGACTGAGCCATCTAAAAATAGGAGGCCAGTGAAGTCTCTACTGTTTCTCTGGTGAATTTCCCTCAAGTTTTCATTGCTCTAAGGACTTTGAACTGCATTAATAATCAGGATGGCCATTCTTGAAAATGTCCCTTAACCCGTCTGGTATATATGAATGCCTCTAGAACTCTGAGTGCTATATACCAGGGGAAGTTTCCATGGGGCCTTGGGAATCAGAGGAGCACACCGCTGCTAAGTGGTTATAAAGAGCAGTGCTGAGGGAGTTGTGTTGTCTTAATAAAGTTTGTGGTTATTATGTTTGTGGTTGGTTGCCTATATTTTGAATTCTCGTAGCATCTCTACAAGGTATGATTTATTATCATCATTGTATAAAGGGAGAGACCAAGTATCTGGGAAGTTAATTTACTTATTTGTAGTCATATAGCTAATTAGTGTCAGAGCCAATATGTTCTAGCTCCAAAACCCATCTTCTTTCTGTTTTATTGTGATGGAGGCAGTGAGATATTGGGTTTGAGTCTCGGGTGTAGTCCTGGCTGGAACAGTAGATTCAGAAGGCATTGGCATAGAAGGCAGCTGAAACCATTGTAGTGGTTGAGATTGCCCAGGGAGACTGGTAGGTTGAGTGCTGACAAAAGCTGAGGATAGATTTTTGGGTTCCGGAGGACAGGGTCCATGTCTTACACTTTTTTTACAGAGTAAACTTTCAGTGAACATTGGTTATTTGTGATCTTAAGGGTCATTATTGTTAAACTTAAGTGTTCTTAAGTGTCATTTTTTCTAAACTCTGGCTTTGATATTGCTCCACTGATTCAGCTCCATATATTGTATTGCAAGTGCCCATCTCCTGACCCGGAGGTGTTATATTTGTCATTCCAGATTACCTAAAACCAGATCCATGGATGATCTTCTTTCTGCCTGTGACACAAGCAGCCCCCTGACTCGTACATCCAGTGACCCTAACCTGAATAACCACTGTCAGGAGGTCAGGGTAGGCCTGGAGCCCTGGCACAGCAATCCTGAGGGATCAGAGACAACCTTTGTGGACTCTGGGGTAGGAGGTCCTCAGCAGACTGTGGGAGAAGTGGGTCTTCCTCCTCCTCTGCCCAGCAGCCAGAAAGACTACTTGAGCAATAAACCTTTCAAGAGTCACAAAAACTGTTCTCCAAGTTACAAATTGCTTAATACCACAGTGCCTCGGGAAATGAAGAGCAACACCTCTGATCCTGAGATCAAAGTCCTGGAAGAGACTAAGGGACCAGCTCCCAACCCTTCTGCCCAGAATGAGGTGGGTAGGACTTTAGATGGCACAGGGGAGCCACCTGAACATTGTCCTGAAACAGAAGCTGTCAGTGCACTCTCCAAGGTCATTTCTAACAAGTGTGATGGAGTTTGTAATTTTCCTGAGTCTTCCCAGGACTCTCCTACAGGTGCGCCCCAACAGGCCCAGCCAGACTCCATGCTAGGTGTGCCCTACAAATGTGTTCTCGATCACAGCCTCAGCACCCTTTGCAACCCACCAAGTGCTGCCTGCCAAACTCCTCTAGGCCCAAGGGCTGACTTCCTCAACCAAGATCCCTCAGGGTCTGTGGCAAGTATCTTCCACCAGGAGCAACCGAGTTCTGTGCCAGATCTGACTCATGGGGAGGAAGACATTGGTAAAAGAGGAAATAATAGGAATGGGCAGTTATTGGAAAATCCTCGCTTTGGGAAAATGCCATTGGAATTGGTCCGGAAGCCAATTTCTCAGAGCCAGATTAGTGAGTTCTCTTTTCTAGGGTCCAACTGGGACAGCTTCCAAGGGATGGTGACTTCATTCCCAAGTGGGGAGGCCACCCCTCGGCGGCTGCTTTCCTATGGCTGTTGTAGCAAGAGGCCAAACAGTAAGCAGATGCGGGCCATGGGGCCCTGCTTTGGGGGCCAGTGGGCTCAGAGAGAAGGTATGAAGTCACCTGTCTGTTCTAGTCATTCCAATGGACATTGTACTGGCCCAGGAGGAAAGAACCGGATGTGGTTGTCCAGTCACCCAAAGCAAGTCTCTAGCACAAAGCCTGTTCCACTGACCTGTCCTTCTCCAGTGCCTCCTCTCTATTTGGATGATGATGGACTCCCCTTTCCCACGGATGTGATCCAGCATAGGTTACGGCAAATCGAAGCAGGGTACAAGCAAGAGGTAGAGCAGCTACGTCGACAGGTGCGTGAGCTTCAGATGAGGCTGGATATCCGTCACTGCTGTGCCCCTCCAGCAGAGCCTCCCATGGACTATGAGGATGATTTTGTAAGTAGTCACCAACTGCCATACACCCATTATTTAGTCTGTTCATCCAGCCTTCCCTCCATTCAGCATTTATTCGTTGGGTACTTGCTGTGTGCCACTGAGTTAGGTGCCTGGACTATAGGATGAAAAACAAGTAAGCAATTAGAATGATGTTTTTAAGTGCTATGATTGAGGAGGCATCGGGTGTTAGAGGGCTGGAATGGAGTGAAATGTCAAGGAAGGCTTTCTTGAGAAGGTAATGCTTGAGCTGAGTGCTGAAGAATGTGTGATATTTAGCTAGGTAGACAGTGAAAAGGAAACACCATTTGCAGAAGCATCGTGGCAATAGGTACTCCAATGATATGGCTTAAAAGGATGGGACATGCGAGTGTATATGTGTACATGCATGCATACACACTTACACTGGGGCTGTAAGAGACAGATAGGGTGGTGGGAGCTGACATTGGAGAAGTAGGTGGAGATTAGAAGGGTCAGCTTGAGTGCCCTTCTTGTTTGGATTTTACCCTTAAGGCAATAAAATTTTAGGCCAGTGCATAATATGATCAGAGTTGTACTTTAAGAAAATGACTCTTGTACTCTTGCAACAGTGTACAATTTTAATGAGTCAGTTGAGACCCAGATTGGGAGGCTGGTAAGGTCATTTTGGAATAATCCAGGTGAGAGATGAAGACTATGTAGGCTGTGCAGTGTTGGGCAGCCTCAGGTTCTGGCACCATAGTCCTTGGGGAGCTTCTAGGAGCCAGCTTCCTCCCCATGGTATCTTGCCATTTTCAGACACTTTCCTTTCTTCTGTTAAGGTGCTCCCCACTTGCCTGCTTCTCACTTCTCTGGTGCTTTAAACAGTAATCAACAAACCTTTTTTTTTTGTAAAGGGCCAAATAATAACTATTTTAGGTTTTGTGGGCCATACAGTCTATGTTGCAACTACTCAGCTCTGCTGTTGTGCAAAAGCAGCCATAGGCCAGGCACAGTGGGTCATGCCTGTAGTCTTAGGACTTTGTGAGGCTGAGGTGGGTGGATCGCTTGAGCCAAGGAGTTTGAGACCAGCCTAGGCAACATGGTAAAACCCCATCTCTACAGGAATTACAAAAAAATTAGCTGGACATGGTGGCGGATGCTTGTGGTCCCAACTACTTGGGAGGCTGAGGTCAGAGGATCTCTTGAACCCAGGATGTTGAGGCTACAGTGAGCCGTGATCATGCCGCTGCATTCCAGCCTGGGCAAAAGAGCGAGACCTTGTCTCAAAAACAAAACAAAAAGCAGCCATAGACAGTATGTAAATGAATGAATGCAGCTGTGTTCCAACAAAACCTGATTTACAAAAACAGGCAGTGGGCTAGTTTGGCCTGTGGGCCGTAGCTTGCCAACCCCTGGTTTAGAACGTAACAAGAGAGTGTTTCTATGTTGTAATGTAGCATATTGGTAAGAGTATAAGTCTGAAGCCACAATACTAGGTTCAAATCCCAGTTTTACCACATATCAGCTCTTAACTTTCTCTGTGGCTTCATTTTCTTATTTGTAAAATGGGGATATTAGTAGTATACGTTGTAAGACTGTCATGAGAAATAAGTTCATGTATGTAATGCACTTAGCACAGTGTCTGACACATGGTAAACACCAAGCGTTAATGATGATGAAGATAATGTTGTTGTCTTTGCCTTTTCATCAGACATGTTTGAAGGAGTCAGATGGCAGCGATACTGAGGATTTTGGCTCTGATCACAGTGAAGACTGCCTTTCAGAAGCAAGCTGGGAACCTGTTGATAAGAAAGAGACTGAGGTATGTTTAGGCACATATGTGGTGGGTACTTATGTGAGCCAGTGAGTCGTCATACTTCCCAGAGATGAATAACATGCTGTAGACTGAGCTGTCTCCCAGTGGAGTGTCAACCTGGTAGGCAAGTGGTAGCCAGTTATGAAGATAAGCCTTGTCACTTTCTCCTGGGATGCTTTCCTTGTTGCAGTGTTGCTCTTCCAGTCTGTCAGCAAGGACCAGGAATTTTTCCTTGTGCCTTCTATTAGGTGACTCGCTGGGTTCCAGACCATATGGCATCACACTGCTATAACTGTGACTGTGAATTCTGGTTGGCCAAACGAAGACACCATTGCAGGTAAGATGTTTTGTATGATTTAGTATGACTTAAAAAACAGTGCAGGCTGGGCGCAGTGGCTCACGCCTGTAATCCCAGCACTTTGGGAGGCTGAGGCAGGCGGATCACAAGGTCAGGAGATCAAGACCATCCTGGCCAACATGGTGAAACCTGTCTCCACTAAAAATATAAAAATTAGCTGGGTGTGGTGGCGTGTGCCTGTAATCCCAGCTACTCTGGAGGCTGAGGCAGGAGAACAACTTGAACCAGGGAGTTGGAGATTGCAGTGAGCTGAGATCACACCACTGCACTCCATCCTGGCAACAGAGCAAGACTCTGTCTCAAAAACAAAAACAAAAACAAAAACAGTGCAATACATATGTATAGAACTAAATGGAATCCGTTTGGAAGTGGATACCTCTTTATAGAAACTATTTTTGTTTGTCCCCAACTTTTCATTTAGTATCACTCATTCTCAGTATATTGGCATTTCTTAATATTAATTAATTTTTTTTTATTAGTGATGAGGTCTTGCTATGTTGCTCAGGCAAGTCTCAAACTCCTGGCCTCAAGCAATTCTACTGCTTCAGCCTAGCAAAGTGCAGGGATTACTGGTGTGAGTCACCCTGCCTGGCTAGTATATTGGCATTTCTGATGAACTCTTCCCTCTTCGTGCTTTGGCAGAAATTGTGGGAATGTATTTTGTGCTGGATGCTGCCACCTGAAGCTGCCCATTCCTGATCAGCAACTCTATGACCCAGTTCTCGTCTGTAACTCCTGTTACGAACACATTCAAGTCTCTCGTGCCAGGGAACTCATGAGCCAACAGCTGAAGAAACCCATTGCTACAGCTTCCAGCTGAATGCCGGGGAGACAACCTGTCCAACTTTAGCAGGTTTGAAGGGAGGATCTGCTTCAGTTGTAGTTTGGAAGGTTCGTTGGTGTGGCTCATGAAATCACAGAGCTCAGAGATACCATCTTGAGAAATCCTCCTTGGTATCATGAAACTGGAGCAGAGGAATTGCAATTTGGCAGGAGGTCCTCTACTGGTGAGACCCTCACCTTGGGGTAATGGTCCTAACCCAGACCCAGGGTCTGGAAGCTTAATGTTGAGTTGGTGACTCCAGCCTCTTTCTCCTGGAGGTCACAAGATGATGATTGCATAGATGTTACCTGGTGCAAAGTGCCCCAAACAGCAATAGAATGGCATACGTATAACCAAACTCCAAGTGATAACCAGACCCGTCTCTCCTCCACCTTGACAAAAGCAGATTATAGTATACAAGATAGGAATTCCTGTCCTATTTGAGATGAACTATATCCTGTACCTCTGTGCTCTGTGTCTGTGCATGAAGGCTCAGTCTTTAGAGGCACTCCCTCTAGTTGCATTAGTACTGTCTTTCTGTGGAGTTTGGTTTGAAGACTGGTTCAGCAAGTGGAGGTTTCAATGTATTTTTCAGTTGGCTCATCAGCCAGCGTTGGTGAATATTCAGTTTAGGGGGACAGTTCTAGGGAGCGAGCCATTTTTGGGAGCAGAGGAAAACTCTGCTGATTGAGTTATTTTGAGCTGTGAAGTCAGTCGTCTCTGTTACACAGTGGCAGCTCTTGAGTTACGCACTGTGAAGAATGAGAAGGGAAAAGTAAAAATTATCCTTGTGAAACATCTGCTGATTGTGCCCTACCCTTTGCGCCTGACTTTTCCTAGTTGTCCTGGTGCTAACACAGGAGCTACACCTTGATCCTCTCCTGGCATGAAAATAAAACAAAGGTTTTCGTTGTTGTTCCATTGCCCGTTTCCCCCATGTTGTCTTTCCCTTGGCTGCTGCCTCCTCTGGGTCACATTGCTTCTTATCCTGAACACTTGACACCTTGAGGGTAGAATTTAGCGTTTGGTTTTTACCTCCTAGCATATGCTGTTTGGTATGTGAGGGTTTCAGTACAAATGCTGCTGTCTATTTCTGTGCACTTAACAATGGAACCCAAACAGAAGAGAATAAAGCCTTGATACCAAAATCAGGAGAGAACATGTGTCCATTTGGACCAAACGTTGTTGGTTTTTTAAAACTTTTATTTTGTTGTTTTTTTTTTTTTTCATCTTAATATGTACCAGTGGCACTTAACCAAAAGATACAGTGATATAGCCATGTACTGTGGGTGGGACAGATACAGTCTCCTTGGCCTATAATGAAACCACTAGGACTTTATACATTTTCCTTAATTTGTTGACATATAAATGGTAAATTACATTTAGGCTTATCCTGTTTTAAAATGATGGTAGTCATCTTTCTCACTGCTACTTTCATGTTGCTTTCTAGAAAACAGCATTTCATTCCAAAATAACTAGGATCTGCATTTAGAACAAGAATCATTATTTCCCTGACCTTTTCAGTCCTACAGAGAAGCATCTGTGGTTCTTTTGTACTTGCCATAGATGTAACCTAAAAAGTTTTGGCGTATTTAGGTCAGCCTAGCGGAACTTTTTTTTCATTTAAATGGAGCTGAATAATGGATATTTTGTGTCTGCAAAATTCCTGAGATCATTGAAAAAGTAACAAGCTATTCCTTGTTTCTGATACATAAAATTATTTTAAGCATTTTATCAATCATTAAAATTTACTGCCAGTTGTGAGTGGCTTTTTAATTAACTTGACTTTCATTGCACTTCACTCTGCCTGTTTTCAAGGGGAGTAAGATTGGTAACATTTGGGGAGACTGTATCTGTCTACTTAGTGTGGCTGTTTTGAGGGACTGTCCCATCAGTGAACAAACTGCATGGCCTTGGAGAGAGACTCTGGGCTCTTGGCTCAGATGTGTTCATTAAATACTCCTTTCAGAGCTGTTGTGGGTGTAAGTGACATGATGTGGCCAAAAATCCAAACTGTGCAGTTGCGTTGTGACAAAAATGCAATGTGCTGTAAAAATTCAATACAATTTAAATAAAATCTCTATATTAGTGCTGCTTTGTTGGGTTGTTTTATTTTCATTTCTAAAAAACCTTAATATTCACTTATTCTTTGACTGTGAGAAGAGTAGAACATTGTACCCCTTTCTCCCAGCAATTTCCAATTTATTTATTTCGAGATAGAGTCTCCCTCTGTTCCCCAGGCTGGAGTGCAGTGGTGCGATCTCGGCTCACTGCAACCTCCGCCTTCTGGGTTCAAGCGATTCTCCTGCCTCAGCCTCCCAAGTAGCTAGGACTACAGATACGCTACCACGCTGGCTAATTTTTGTATTTTTAGTAGAGTCGCGGTTTCACCATGTTGGCCAGGCTGGTCTCAAATTCCTGGGTTCAAGCAGTGCACCCCGCTTGGCCTCCCAAAGTGTTGGGATTACAGACGTGAGCCACTGTGCCCGGCCAATTTCCATTTTCAAATGAACCTCTCTTTTTGAATCAGCACAGCTCTTGTTACATTCTTATTTATTGATTGGCTAGGGATCGATTCTTATGGATTCCGTAGAATTCTATCCCATCTTATCTTTAATGTCTAAAATGCCACCAGCTGGTTGGGCAGGCACACAAGATAGTA
>NW_012102032.1:3625957-3627257 GCF_000951045.1 Mandrillus leucophaeus
TATGTCAGGTGTGGACTGTCTATACCATAGGTTTTATACACATCTAGATGTGTATAAGAGACAGCTAAAGAGTCCTTCGTTGAAACATTGGGTCTGCAAGAAACACAGAAGGGGCTCCTTTGCTCCGGTGGGAAGCAGAGTGGAGTCACCCTACAGGTTAAGGCGGGACGGAACAAAATCATAGTCAAGAGAACTTAAAACATTACGGTTGGGCATGGTGGCTCACGCCTGTAATCCCAGCACTTTGGGAGGCCGAGGCGGGTGGATCACGAGGTCAGGAGTTCAAGACTGGCCTGACCAACAGGGTGAAACCTCGTCTCTACTAAAAATACAAAAATTAGCCGGGCATGGTTGTGGCGCACGCCTGTAATCCCAGCTACTCAGGAGGCTGAGGCAGGAGAATCGCTTGAACCCAGGAGGCAGAGATTGCAGTGAGCCGAGATAGTGCCACTGCACTCCAGTCTGAGCAACAGAGCGAGACTCCGTCTCAAAAAAAAAAAAAAAAAGAACTTAGAACATTACAATAGCAGCCAAGGGAAAGTTTTGGAAAAGGTGCCTGCAGTGGAAATTTGTCCTTGAAGAGGGCTGCCACCTTCCACCTATTGGCACATCTAAGAAATCTTAGAAGAAATGTTAAGACAATCATCAGATTTAGGGTTCTAGGTGATGTGTAGAATGGTAGACATTGTTTATATACCTTAAGATCAAAAATACAAGGATACATCGTGGCTTACAAGATATAGTTCCTATGTAGAATGAATTGGCTACACATTTCTTTCATTGTAGCGAATTAGAGCTTGATGCTTCCTTAAAGGGTTATGATTAGACATACATAAGGCAAAAATGGTTTTCTTTATGGCTGTCAAGTTTTAGTTTAAAAAGAATTTTAGAAAGCTCACATTTACAGACTTTGAAGTTTTCTCTATTGGCTACAATCTTTCAGTATTGAAAAAACTTTTTGGTGTACATCTGTATTTAGTAAAAGCTCAGAAACCCTCTGTGATAGTGAATTGTTTGTTTTTTACTATTTGTTTATTTTTTTGAGACGGAGTTTTGCTCTTGTCACCCAGGCTGGAGTGCAATGGCGTGATCTCGGCTCACCACAACCTCCGCCTCTCGGGTTCAAGCGATTCGCATTCCTCAGCCTCCTGAGCAGCTGGGAATACAGGCGCGCGCCACCATGCCTGGCTAATTTATGTATTTTTAGTAGACAGTGTTTGACCACTTTTTATTATTTGTTTGTTTTTTATTATTTGTTTATTTTTTTGAGACGGAGTTTTGCTCTTGTCACCCAGGCTGG
>NW_012102032.1:3631957-3634156 GCF_000951045.1 Mandrillus leucophaeus
ATGCCTGTAATCACAGCACTTTGGGAGGCCGAGGCGGGTGAATCACGAGGTCAAGAGATTGAGACCGTCCTGGCCAACATGGTGAAACCCTGTCTCTATTAAAATATAAAAATTTGCTGGGTGTGGTGGCGGGCGCCTGTAGTCCCAGCTACTCAGGAGGCTGAGGCAGGAGAATCACTTGAACCCGGGAGGCAGAGGTTGCAGTGAGCCGAGATCATGCCATTGCCCTCCAGCCTGGGCGACAGAGCGAGACACCGTCTCAAAAGAAAAAAAGAAATCTGGGTTATTTTTGAGTTAATGAAAAGTTTAAATATACAAATAAAATAACACTATGTTCAACTTAACCTTCGCCCAGGGTTACGAGTGACAACAGTACTTGGTTCATTTGGAATTTAGAAGATAAGGAACTAGGTTATGTGTCCACTGTGGAGTTTAGAAGATAATGGATTAGGTTAAAGTTCCAACAATAAGTTGAAAAAGCAGCAGTGGCATAAGAATGTCCTAAAGGAATATTAGTGCACTTCCATGTGATGGCCATTGATTTTGGTAGGGAATGGTAAGGGGCAAGGCAATGGAGACAATACCATGGCATACATTTGGCAGAATCTCTGACATGGATTTTTTTTTTTTTTTTTCAGGTTGCATGTTTGGTGGGCATAAGGAGAAAAGACTAGAAAATGTGTTTTTTGGGAGAAATGGGATAACCACTTCAAACAAAGAAACATACATACATACGCACACACATAAAAACCAACACTTGCTTTTTTCTCTGATCTTTTTCCCTCAACTATCTTAAACCCAGTTATATTTTAAGGATAGAGTCCGTTTTAATTAAAGAAATTCAGGGCCATCTGGAATCTGATTTTATTCACTTATAGTTCAGTTGGTCAGCATTTAAAGACTGCTATTTGTTGAAAAACATACATTCATGGTGTTTCAGTATAGATTATATGTCAATCCATGTATGACTAAGTTATTGTTTTGATGCCTTTCCTGTTTGGTGTTTTTTGTTTGTTTGTTTGTTTTCCTTACCATTCTACCTGTTGGTGTGTGCAGAAGGTATGTCAGGTGTGGACTGTCTGTACCATAGGTTTGGTTCACCAGGGAATTGTGTTACTGGTTCAGGTGGAATGTAATTCTGCTATAAGTTCAAGCATACTAGAACTTGAATAACTGAACAGAGTTGTTGAAGAATACAACTTTGTTTTGTTCTCATTCCATGTTCTAAGTCCTTGGCTCTTCTGTTTTTCCTCATCTCATTTTTCTTCTTCTCGAATCTTGCCTTGGTTGTGTGCCTGACTACACTGCTACTGCTTAGTCTCCATTTTTTCTGTGTTCTATTTCTGTGTATGGGTTGAATACTTCTCTGTCTATAATAGAATCCTCTGTTTTAGGACCTAGTTCTTTTATTTAGAGCCACTGAACCAACTGTACTGTTCACCTTCCAAGAGTCTACTTGATAAGAAACGTGAGATTGCATGTTTTTCCTTTGTGCACTTTTGTTATTTTGTTTTTAGGAACAGTTTATTTTACGATATTTGTTAAAATATTCTAAACTAAGTAACAGGTCTGAGAAATGGATAACCTGTTTTTGCCTGGGGATACCATGCTCTCAAGAGGCAAGTTTTTGGATTCTTTCCTGGGAATTGATTAACTCAGATGCACTTCCATAAAAGAAATAGAATTTTTAAGAACACAATTTCATCCTGCCCTCTATTTCCAGAATTCTGGATTAAAACTTTGCCAAATATATCTTAAAGATATTTTGAGGACATATAGGTGATGTAATGTTGATCTGAATTGACCACTATGAGGTAACCCTTAACAGAAGAATAAATAAGGGCTGAACATGTCTTGGTTCTTTATTTTAAAAAACAGACTTAAAAGAATGCCCTTCTAATCTTGACTGTGTTCTAATTTTAACAGCATCTAAAATAGTTAATTGGCCATCACTCCAAGTTTATCATGATAGAAGTAGACAGATACAAAACAATTTAAGGTCGAGAATTCTTTAATTAGCTGCTGAAGTTATTGACAGCCTGAAAATTCGCCAACAGTTTATCCCCAAAGAGGGCAGAGCTGTTGTACTCTGTAGGCAGTATGTAGTGTTGGCATGTGAGCATCCCAGGAGAAATCAAGCAATGGGTAGTTTTGGACATGGAGAAACACCTCTTGTGAAGAGCAAAAAAAAAAAAAAAA
>NW_012102032.1:3637141-3638554 GCF_000951045.1 Mandrillus leucophaeus
GTGCAATGGCGTGATCTCGGCTCACCACAACCTCCGCCTCTCGGGTTCAAGCGATTCACATTCCTCAGCCTCCTGAGCAGCTGGGAATACAGGCGCGCGCCACCATGCCTGGCTAATTTATGTATTTTTAGTAGACAGTGTTTGACCACGTTGGCCAGGCTGGTCTTGAACTCCTGACCTCAGGTGATCTGCCCGCCTCAGCCTCCCAAAGTGCTGGAATTACAGGCCTGTGAGCCACTGCGCCCCGCCTATTTTATTTTTTGAGATGAAGTCTCCTCTGTTGCCCAGGCTGGCGTGCAATGGCAAGATCTCGTCTCACCGGGAGGTGAACCCTCTGCCTCCCGGGTTCAAGCGATTCTCCTGCCTCAGCCTCCAGAGTAGCTGGGATTTTACAGGTGCATGCCACCATATCTAGCTAATTTTTGTATTGTTAGTAAAGATGCGGTTTCACTATGTTGGCCAGGCTGGTTTTGAACTCCTGACCTCAGGTGATCTGCCTGCCTCGGCCTCCCAAAGTGCTGAGATTACAGGTGTGAGCCACTGCACATGGCCAAATTATTTTATAGACTTGATTTTTTTTTTTTTTTTTGAGATAGGATCTCACTCTGTCCCCCAGGCTGGAGTGCAGTGGCAAGATCTTGGCTCACTGCAACCTCCACCTCTCGGGCTCAAGGGATCCTCTCACCTCAGCCTCCCGAGTAGCTGGGACTATAGGTGTGGCCACCACACCCAGCTAATTTTTTGTATTTTTGGTGGATACAGGGTTTCACTCTGTTTCCCAGGCTAGTCTGGAACTCCTGGGCTCAAGTGATCTGCCCACCTTGGCCTCTGGAAGTACTGGGATTACAGGCGTGAGCCACCACCACACCAGGCCTGTAGACTTGATTTTTGATGCTCTTCCTCCTCTTCCAGGAAGGCGAGGGTGGCGATATTCCATTTCTCTGTTTAAAGAGTCCATGATATGAAGCAGTATACCAAGAAACCGACAGGATATAATAATAATTCATTCTTTACCTTCAACTAGGAGAGTAATAAAAACACTTTCAGCATGTTAACATGGATTTACTATAAAGTAAATGTAATCCCATGGGGCCGGGCATGGTGGCTCATGCCTGTAATCACAGCACTTTGGGAGGCCGAGGCGGGTGAATCACGAGGTCAAGAGATTGAGACCGTCCTGGCCAACATGGTGAAACCCTGTCTCTATTAAAATATAAAAATTTGCTGGGTGTGGTGGCGGGCGCCTGTAGTCCCAGCTACTCAGGAGGCTGAGGCAGGAGAATCACTTGAACCCGGGAGGCAGAGGTTGCAGTGAGCCGAGATCATGCCATTGCCCTCCAGCCTGGGCGACAGAGCGAGACACCGTCTCAAAAGAAAAAAAGAAATCTGGGTTATTTTTGAGTTAATGAAAAG
>NW_012102032.1:3643694-3648430 GCF_000951045.1 Mandrillus leucophaeus
TGTGTGTACCTGCGGAACTGGTAGTCAAGCAGCATAAAAACTGTTTTATGCTGCTTCTTTTTTTTTTTTTTTTTTTTAAGACAGAGTCTCCCTCTCTCACCAAGGCTGGAGTTCAGTGGCATGAACATGGCTCACTGCAGCCTTGACCTCCCAGGATCAAGTCATCCTCCCACCTCAGTCTCCTAGCTGGGACTATTGGGGCATGCCACCACACCTGGCTGATTTTTTTATTTTTTGTAAAGACAAGATCTCACCTTTTTTTTCTTTTTTCTTTCTTTCTTTCTTTCTTTTTTTTTGAATCGGAGTCTTGCTGTGTTGCCCAGGCTGGAGTGCAGTGGCGCAATCTCGGCGCACTGCAACTTCCGCCTCCCAGGTTCAAGCTATTCTCCTTCGTTAGCCTCCCGAGTAGCTGGGACTACAAGGTGTGCGCCACCATGCCCAGCTAATTTTTGTATTTTTAGTAGAGACAGGGTTTCTCCATGTTAGTCAGGCTGGTCTCGAACTCCTAACCTCAAGCGATCTGCCTTCCTCAGCCTCCCAAAACGCTGGTATTACAAGCGTGAGCCACCATACCTAGCCAGGATCTCACCATTTTGCCTGTGCTGGTCTGAAATTCCTGAGCTCAAGCAATCCTCCCACCTTGGCCTCCCAAAGTGCTGAGGTTAGAAGAATGAGACAGGGTTAGAAAAAATAGACAGGGTCTATTTTTTGTACTTTAAAGGAAGAAAGGAAAAATAGTTTTTAAGAGATCTGTCATTTGAATACATTTAATCTTCTGAAATAGGATTTTTTTCCCCGCATTAGATAAAGCCTCTTGATTTCCAGGGCTCCAGAATTTGTGTTGTTCATATGTACGTATTTTTTTCTTTTTGGCATTAATGCTTTATTTACTTGTTTAAGTATTTATTTTTAAGAGACAGGATCTCACTCTGTCACCCAGGCTGGAGTGCAGTGTCATGATCATAGTTCACTGTAACCTTGAACTCCTGGACTCAATAATGCTTTATTCTCTCTTTTTAAAACAGGGTCTCACTGTGTCACCCAGGCTAGAGTACAGTGGCTCAATCTCAGCTCACTGCAACCTCCACCTCCTTGGTTCAAGCAATTCACCTGCCTCAGCTTCCCAAGTAGCTGGGATTACAGGCATACACCACCATGCCCAGCTGATTTTTGTATGTTTTGTAGAGATGGGGTTTCACCATGTTGCTCAGGCTGGTCTCGAACTCCTGGACTCAAGTGATCTGCCCGCCTCAGCCTCCCAAAGTGCTGGGATTACAGGCATGAGCCACCATGGCTGGCCTGCTTTATTCTTTAAAGGAAATTAAACCACAGAAATAGAATGACAGATTTGTAACTTGTTGAATGGGTTTACAATCTAATTATTTGGAAAAGCAGATATTTGAGTGTCAGCTTTCAACGTGTAGTTTAATACTTGAGTAGCACATAATAGGTTTTCCCTCTGTTTTACAGATTAGCTTAATAAATTGAAAGGAACTTGTGAATCAGTCACATGATTTAATGCAAAACTTTCCTTAGGAATAAATTAGGCTAGCTTTGTTTATGTTCAAGAATCGTAATTTATAGTTCTGCACCATTTATATTCTCTTGTCCTTCATTACATACTGTTGCCCTTTCTCTGTCTTCCTTATCTCCATTTTTTATTCCTTTTTACATTGCTAATGAAGAGAAGACAAGTATCAGAATCTCTGGGCCTGGATTTGTGGATTTTTAACATACTCTTCAGGTGATTCAGATGTAAACCAATGTTTGAGAGCCACTGACATCTGGGAAAGGATACTACTGGAAAGACTCTGAAGAAAGAAAAATCATGGAAAATGATTGATTGATTTAAGGAATGAAGGAGGAAACTAAGTCAAACTTTTCAAGCTTGACTTTTCTACAAAGATTATCATTTTTAAAAATTTGAAAGGGAGGACAAGACATGGTGGCTTATGCCTGTAATCCCAGTACTTTGGGAGGCAAAGGCAGGAGGATGCTTGAGCCCAGGGGTTCAAGACCAGCCTGGGCAACATAGGGAGGCTCCTGCCTACAAAACAAATTTAGCCAGGTGTGGTGGTGCATGTCTGAACTCCAGCTATTCAGGAGGTTGAGGTGAGAGGATTGCTTGAGCCCAGGAGTTCAAGGCTGCAGTGAGCCATGTTCACACCACTGCACTCCAGCCTGAGCAACAAAGCAAGAATCTGTTTCTAAGGAAAAAAAAGAATAAAACATTAATGCCAAAAATAAACACATACACACAACACAAATTCTGGAGCCCTGAAATCAAGAGGTCTTTAGTAGGGGGAAAAAAATCCTACTTCAGGAGATTGAATGTATTCAAATAATAGGCCTCTTAAAAATGATTTTTCTTGTTTTCCTTTAAAGTACAAAAAACAGGCCAGGTACAATGGCTCATTTCTGTAATCCTAGCACATTGGGAGGCCAAGGCAGGAGGATCGCTTGAGCCCAGGAGTTCCAGACCACCCTGGGAACGTGGCAAGACCTTGTCTCTACAAAAAGTAAAGTAAACAGTGCTTGGTGGTGTGCACCTATAGTTCCAGCTACTCAGGAGGCTGAAGTGGGAGGATTGCTTGAGCCTGGAAGTTTGAGGCTAGAGTGAGCCGAGATCACATCACTGCACTGCAGCCTGGGCGACAGAGTGAGATCCGGTTGGTTGGTAGGTAGGTAGGTAGGTAGGTAGATAGATAGCAAAGAACGTTACATTTATAAAAATCTTGTTATATGTTCCATACCCATTTCTTTTATTTTTTGGTGGACAGCTTATTTTTATGTCTATTATTAATGTTACAAAATTGTTTGAAAGACTGAATGGAAAACTTTTAGGAAGTAGCTTACACGTTGGAAAAATCTGGGTCAGGCAAATAAAGCGAAAGGTAAGATGGCCAAATCATGTATAAAAGGCTTTTAATGTTGAATATTTGATTTAACATTTGATTTAATGTTAGAATTTAGGCACTTTATCTTTTATGACTATTACACTGAGAAAACAAAGGTTTATTCAATTCTTCTTTCAGCATTATATGTCTCATATTCTTGATTCTGAATTTGTTTTTACCAAAACTAAACTTCTGTTGTGTTAAAAATGGCTGATAGGTGAAGAGTAGTATATTTTATGACCTTTGGTTTACTATGTCTGGTGGTGTAATGCAAAATTAGTAAATGTGCTCTTCCTCTTTTATGCAGGACCAGTGGCTGTAGGACAATTTCACCGGTCATTTCGGCGAGATAGTTTGTCTCCTTACTCCTACGTATCAACTCCGTCCCATGACCACAGTACTTTCCCTCTGAAAGGTTTAGATCGGACCCCAGTTCCTCACAGGATATGGCAGAACTCCCTTGGAATGCACCCTGGACAAGTGGAGACATCTCCCACATTTTCAGATAAAGGGGTTCCATTTCCTGTACTCCAGAGGTTTCCAGCTGAGGTTACCTATACGCTGCAGCCCAGCACCACATCTGTCCATGTTCAACAAGGTCCTCAAACAATGGTCAGCTCCTCCCAAAAATACAGTAACTACACACCCTCAGCACAGTACTCGCAAGCCTACTATCCAACAGGTATGACAAATTCAGGTTCATGGCCTTCTATTTAAGGTTGTTTATAATGAGCATATATATATTTTAAATGCATTTTATTGTCTCTGTGCTTTAACACAAACAGTAGGAATGTGCATCTAAGAAATGGCAAAGATTTCTTAGCAGGAGATATTTTTAAACAATATATAAAATTTCATTGTGTTTTTAAGGGTTGTGAAAATTTCGTTGGGTGTATAAAGGTGTGTATTGTTAGTGAAACTTGTATATTCAAAATGTGTCCTAGTTATGAAATTAAGACTTAGTACCCCAAGGGCGGATGTGGTGGCCCATGCCTGTAATCCCAGCACTTTGGGAATGTGAGGTGGGTGGATCATTTCAGGTCGAGTTCGAGACCAGACTAGCCAACGTGGTGAAACCCCAACTCTACTAAAAATACAAAAATTAGCCAGGCACGGTGGCAGTCGCCTGTAATCCCAGCTATTCCGAAGGCTGAGGCAAGAAAATTGCTTGAACCTGGGAGGCAGAAGTTGCAGTGAGCGGAGATCACTCCACAGCATTCCACCCTGGACGACAGAGTGAGACTGTCTTAAAAACAAAAAAACAAAAAACAAAAAACCTTAGTACCCCAGAACCTTATTTTAACTGTGTCCTTGGTGCCGCAGTTTTTTTTTAAATATGTCTATTATATGTTTAATATGGTTTAATCTTAAGGTGAGATTACCTCATAATGAAATCATTTATCTCAGTAATGATATTTAATAAAAAAAAAATACTCTCTGAACATTAAATTCTTTAGTAAAAACCTGGTGAACAGTGGGATCTCCACAGTGTTATTCCTAGGCAGCTAAGAACTGGGGAGTAGCAGAGAGAAGGAGAAACCTGACAATGACAACTGACCTGGAACTCAACCAAGGGCATTGAGAACATGCTGGTAGATCCCACGCCACTAATTGGGAATGCTTATGATAGTTATCATCTGTTTTGCTTCTTGGGGAAAAAAAAAAAAGTTGTGGTTTTTTTCCTTTCTTTTTTCTTTTTTTTTTTTTTTTTTGAGATGGAGTTTCACTCTTGTTGCCCAGGCTGGAGTGCAATGGCACAATCGTGCCTCACTGCAACCTCCGCCTCCTGGGTTCAAGCAATTCTCCTGCCTCAGCCTCCTGAGTAGCTGGGATTACAGG
>NW_012102032.1:3649425-3663677 GCF_000951045.1 Mandrillus leucophaeus
TGGCGTGAACCCGGGAGGCGGAGCTTGCAGTGAGCCGAGATCGCGCCACTGCACTCCAGCCTGGGCGACAGAGCGAGACTCCGTCTCAAAAAAAAGAAAGAAAGAAAAGGGAATGGCGTAATTTGTTGCCATTTAAAAATTATAAATCGGGGCCTGGCGTGGTGGCTCACACCTGTAATCCTAGCACTTTGGGAGGCCGAGGCGGGTGGTTCACGAGGTCAGGAGTTCGAGACCAGGCTGGCCAACATAGTGAAACCCCGTCTCTACCAAAAAAATTACAAAAATTAGCCAGGCACGGTGGCGGGTGCCTGTAATCCCAGCTACTCGGGAGGATGAGGCAGGAGAATCACTCGAACCCGGGAGGCGGAGGTTGTGGTGAGCCAAGATGGCGCCATCGGACTCCAGCCTGGGCGACAGAGCGGGACTCCGTTTCAAAAAAAATAAAAAAAATTACAAATCTGGGCGAGGGAGGTGAGCCGCTGCCGCGCCGCTGCCGCCGCATCCCTTCCGCGAGCAGGAGCCCGGACCGGGTCCCGCACGCAGCCCTAGCCGGTACCTTGTAGTCAGGCCGCTAGGGCAGCGCTGGGAGGAGGCGGCTGGACCCAGCGAGCGCCCGCGCGTGTGCCGTGACTGGGAAGCCGCCTGCCAGTCCCCTTCGCCTTCCTTTCCCCCGCCCCCACCTTCCAACCGCGCCAGATCGGCATCCGCTGCCAAAGTCAGTAAAAAGGAGCTCAACTCCAGCCACTACAGGGCCGACGAGACCTCAGGAAAACAGCAGGAGGCAATTGAACACATTGATGAAATCCAAAATGAAACAAACAGACTTAATGAACAAGCCAGTGAGGAGATTTTGAAAGCAGAACAGAAATGTAACAAACTCCGCTAACCATTTTTTTCAGAAGAGCAGAATTGATCACCAAAATCCCACATTTTTGGATAACAACATTTATCACCCATCCACAGGTGTCTGCACTGCTTGGGGAGGAGGAAGAAGCGGCACTGCATTATTTGAGCAGAGTTGAAGTGACAGAATTTGAATATATTTAATCAGGTTACACAATAGATTTTTATTTTGATCAAAATCCTTACTTTGAAAATAAAGTTCTGTCCAAAGAATTTCATCTGAATGAGAGTGGTGATCCATCTTTAAAGTCCACTGCTATCAAATGGAAATCCGGAAAGGATTTGACAAAGCGTTCAAGTCAAACGCAGAATAAAGCCGGCAGGAAGAAGCAGCATGAGGAACCAGGGAGCTTCTTTACCTGGTTTACTGACCATTCTGATGCAGGTGCTGATGAGTTAGGCGAGGTCATCAAAGATGATATTTGGCCAAACCCATTACAGTACTACTTGTTTCCCGATGTGGATGATGAAGAAGGAGAAGAAGATGATGATGATGAAGAGGAGGACGGATTAGAAGATACTGATTAGAAGGGGATGAAGAGGAAAATGAAGAAGATGAAGATGATGATGAAGGGGAGGAAGGAGAGAAGGATGAAGGAGAAGATGACTAATAGAACACTGATGGATTCCGACCTTCCTTTTTAAAAATTTTCTCCAGTCCCTGGGAGCAAGTTGCAGGGTTTTTTTGTTTTGTTTTTTGTTTGTTGTTTGTTTGTTTTCCTCTTGTGCTCAGTCACCCTGTTCTCGAGATCTCTTTTCTCTGTATCATGGTTCTCACCTTATTTGGGGGAAATACCTTGAGCAGAATACAGTGGGAAAAGAGTCTCTACCCCTTTCTGTTCTAAATTCATTTTTATCCCTTCCTGTCTGAACAAAAACTGTATGGAATCAACACCGCTGAGCTCTGTCGAAAAAAAGAAAAACCTGCTCCCTTGTCTCTGCTGGAAGCTGGAAGGTGTGAGGCCCCTGTGTGGCAGTGCCCAGAATTCTAGCTTTTTTACTCCTTTCTCTGTATATTCAGCTCAGAGAGTACACTGTGTCTCTGTGTGAATATGGACATTTGGCATTTACCAACATGTGTCTGTCTACTTTCTCTTGTTTAAAAAAAACAAAAACAGAAAACAAAACCTTAAAAAAATGGGTTTACAGAAGGTCAGCACAGGGTGGGTTTGAGATGTTCGGGTGGGTTAAGTGGGCATTTTGACAACATGGCTTCTCCTTTTGCATGTTTAATTGTCATATTTGACAGACATCCTTTGCAGTTTAAGATGACACTTTTTAAAATAAATTCTCTCCTAATGATGACTTGAGCCCTGCCACTCAATGGGAGAATCAGCAAAGCCTGTAGGATCTTATTTGAAATTGACATTCTCTATTGTAATTGTTTTCCTGTTTATTTTTAAATTTTCTTTTTGTTTCACTGGAAAGATGAGGCTCAGTTTTTAAAGGTTAAAAGTGGACAAGTTGCTTTGTTACAATAAAACTAAATGTGTACACACAAAACAAAGTTATAAATCTGGTGACTGTTTGTAGTAGTACTCACTATTTTCTAGCTGTATTAATATCCAACTGTATACTTGTATCATTGGCTCATTGCACCTAAATATAGCAGTGAAAGGGATTATTTTCCCAAAATGCTTTAATGATATTAAAATCATCTAGATTGGGTTTTATAGATTTTCAGAGCTGTTACTCTTTTGGTGAATGGAGTTGAAAAAAAAAGGAGGGAATTACATGAAGTAAGGATGATTTTGTACTTTTAATCATTTTGCCTATTAGAAATTAAAAAACATTTTTTTTTACCATGTTACATAGAAAATGGTTAAGGCCTAATTTTTCCCCCCATATTTGCCCAGCTACTTCATTGAAGAACCAAAATATCTGTACAATCTTTGAAAACAAGATGGCCGGGTATGGTGGCTAACATGTGTAATCCCAGCAACTTGGGAGGCTGAGGTGGAGGATTGCTTGAGCCTAGGAGTTTGAGGCTGCAGTGAGCCATGATTGTGCCACTGCATTCCAGCCTGGAAAATGTATTCCAAGTTTCAAGCAATCCTCATGGAAACTACTAGCTCTAAATTTTATGAGAAGTGCTCATATATTATTCACTAACACCACTACAAATATTATAGTTAATATTCATTATAGAACTGTTATTTGTTAAATTATTATAATTTTGGACATGGTGTTTTTAAAATATTTTATTTTAGCTTGATGTAAATTATAAATTGGGAGTTGTCTCCAAGTGTTTAAGGTAAGAATTAGGAAGGAGGCATTAAAAAAAGAACAAGTAAGTGTCACTGATATTTTTATAGTATACAGTATACAGATAACTTTATGTTAGCTGAATTTTTGTTTTGTCTTCTTTAATAGGGATAATTGAAATGACTGTAAAGTTTCTGAGATTATGAGAATAAGAAATTTCATGATGACTTCTAGTACATAATGTAGGCAAAACTGCTTTGAACATTGTGAAGCACTTTATAAATGAAAAGTTTTATTATTAAATATGAAAAGCTTGCAATGGAAAAGAAAGTGCCATAAAAATACCCTACAAGTGCTTAATTCCTCCAAATTATGGGCGAAGGAAATAAAAAGTAGTGAACAATTTAACCAATATTTAGTGAGTACTTATTTATTAAGAGTATTACAAATGACTTTACCGAAATTAAATAGAGTATCATTCTCATGAGGCAGGTGGATAACTTAAGGCCAGGAGTTCCAGAACAGCCTGGCCAACATGGTGAAACCCAGTCTCTACTAAAAATAGAAAAATTAGCTGGGTGTGGTAGCAACACCTATAGTCCCAGCTACTTGGGGGTTGAGGTGGGAAGATTGCTTGAGTTCAGGAGGTTGAGGCTGCAGTGAGCCGTGATTGTGCCTTTGCACTCCAGCCTGGCCAACAGAGCAAGACCTTGTCTCAAAAAAAAAAAAAAAAAAGTTATAAAAATAAATTTGGATCTGGTCTTCAGATAGTATAACCAGTAAATGTTGAATTTTATAACATTTCATAAATTATTAATTTCTCTAGTAAAGTCAAACACTGCAACTAAAAAGTTGCCATCAGACTAACTCATAAAATGACTCATTGGAATCATTTTTTTTCTTTCTCACATTAGAAGCAGACTGGAGTTACTTTTTATGTTTGTTGTTCCTCCCTTTAAGTGTCAGTTTTCCATTCTTACCACTTCTTCAAAGGCAAAATTTTGTAGATCTAGCATTAGTTGACTCTTTTTATTCTTGCCTTATCTACAATTCAGTTTTTCCTCTGATGTTATTTTTGGTCTACAACTGTGATTTAATTTTCCTCTTTTATGAAAATCTTCATTTTAAACCTTTTTTTTTTTTTTTTTGAGACGGAGTCTGGCTCTGTTGCCCAGGCTGGAGTGCAGTGGCCGGATCTCAGCTCACTGCAAGCCCCGCCTCCTGGGTTCACGCCATTCTCCTGCCTCAGCCTCCCGAGTAGCTGGGAGTACAGGCGCCCGCCACCTCGCCCGGCTAATTTTTTTTGTATTTTAGTAGAGACGGGGTTTCACCGTGTTAGCCAGGATGGTCTCGATCTCCTGAACTCATGATCCGCCCGTCTCGGCCTCCCAAAGTGCTGGGATTACAGGCTTGAGCCACCGCGCCCAGCCCCATTTTAAACCTTTTAATTTTACTTGTTCTCCACTATATATTTGAACATACATCATCTTTATATATAGAATCCTATATTGAGAATTGTTTTTCTTTAACACTGAATAGACTCAAAATCAACTTTGCCTTTTTTTCAAAGTTTTAAACTCAAGGCAATGATTAGTAAATTTGTAGCTGCCCTTCATCTCTTTTTTTATTTAACACGTATTTATGTAGTAATCACTATGACCAGGCACTGTTCTTAGTACTCTTTAAATATTCACTCATTTAATCCTTAAAATACTCTTATAAAATAGTGTAATTAGCCTCACTTTATAGATGAGGAAACTGAGGCACAGCTAGGAAGCTGTAGGCTTGGAAACAAATCCAGACAATCTGACTCAAGAGTCTGTTCTTTTGGCCACTGTGCTCGCCTGCCTGCCTGCCTGTCTGCCTGCCTGCCTCTCATGAAGAGAGTCTTTTGTTTTTTAGCTTTGTTTTTCTTCTGAGACAATTTTTGTCTGGTATATCTCTTCCTCAGAGTTAGTTCTAGGGTAGACAACAGCAATTGGTAGGGGAATCTACCTTTGTATGCAGCTGGTGGCATTGTGATTGCTCTGGGTTATTGACTCACCCTGTCCAAGAAGAGAGAATGTACTTCAATTGCTAGAGTGGGAGGTTCAGTCTGGGGGCTCTGTGGGGTGGGGCTGCTTCTAACTCATTTCTGTATCCCCCTACACCTACCATAGTTCTTGCTGTAATGGGCCCTAAGTACATAATTTATTGAGTGGAATGAACTAGTTCTAGTCCCAGCTTTGCGGTTAATCGTTGGATATGAACTTCAGTGGATTATATCATGTTATGTGGCCTCAATTTCCCTTTCTATAAAGTGGCCATAATAGTTTGAGTGAGGAATTAAATAATATATGTGAATTGACTTTGTAAAATTTAAACACTATTTACATGTAAAGGATCAAGTGTTTTAAAAGCTGTGCTTAATTTTATTTTTATTATTTTTTAAGAGACAAGGTCTCACTTTCTCACCAGACTGGAGTGCAGTAGCATGATCATAGCTCACTGCAGCCTGAACTCCTGGGCTCAAGCTATCCTCCCACTTCAGCTTCCCAAGTAGCTAGGACTACAGGCACACACCACCACACCCAGCTAATTAAAACACATTATTTTATTTTATTTTTTTGGTACAGCTAGGGTCTTGCTTTGTTGCCCAGACTGGTCTCAAGCTCTTGGCCTCAAGTGATCCCACTGCTTAGCCTCCTGAGTTGCTGGGATTACAGGCCTGAGCTACTGTACCTGTCCAACAGCTGTCTTTTAAATGGTCCTGGAAGGCTGGGCACGGTGGCTCAAGCCTGTACTTCCAGCACTTTGGGAGGCCGAGGCAGACAGGATCACTGGAGGTCAGGAGTTTGAGACCAGCCTGGCCAACGTGGTGAAACCCCATCTCTACTAAAAATACAAAAAATATTAGCCAGGCATGGTGGCGCACACCTGTAGTCCCAGCTACTTGGGAGGCTGAGGCAGGACAATCACTTGAACCTGGGAGGCTGAGGCTGCAGTGAGCCGAGATTGCACCACTGTACTCCAGCCTGGGCAACGGATCAAGACCCTGTCTCAAAAAAGTAAATAAGCCTAGACATTAACACTTTAAAGGCTAACTAAGAGAATTTATAAGAATATAAGCTTTCCCCCAAGATACGCGTGATATTTTTAATTTTTATTAGAAAATATATATCTGACCAGGTGTGGTGGCTCATACCTGCAAACCCTGCACCTTCAGAGGCCGAGAGGCAAGAGGCTTGCTTGAAGCCTGGAGTTCGAGACCAATCTGGGCAACAGAGCAAGATTGTGTCTCAAAAAAAAAAAAAAAAAAAAAAAGAAAAAAAAAGGAAAAAAAAAAAAAAAAAAAAAAAAAGGAAAGAAAAGGAAAAAAAAAAAGAAAATATCCACCTTGGCATGCAGTTCTAGGTTAAAAAATATATATATGTGTGTGTGTATATATGTGTGTGTGTGTGTGTATCTCCTATCATTTAAGATTTTTCTGAATTGGCCCTTGGGCAAAAAGAGTTACTGATTGTTGTTTTAAAGTACATTTAAATTCTATAGGTGTGATCTTTAGGCTTCTAATCCTACATTAATGTACATAAATATAGAATATAGAATTATAAGAGGTTTTTGGTGCTGTTACTGTTGTTCTCAGGCAGTCTGTATTGCTCCTCTGAAAGTACTTCATTTTGTGCTTATGGGAAAGAGGCACTTAGCACCAGGAATCTCTCTCTGTCCTCTGCTAGAAGAAACTAAGCAAAAATACAATCATATTTACCTTTTTAAAAAATTGTGAAACAATATACGTAACATAAAACTTAACCACTTTAACTATTTTTCAGGGTACTGTTTTGAGGCATTAAGTACATTCACCATCACCACTGTCTATCTCCAGAACTTTTTCATCTTCCCCAACTGAAACTCTGTACCTGTTAACCACTAACTGCCCATTAGAGAATGCCAACCTGTCCCTGAGGTGGAGAGGTTGTCCCTAGCAACCACTGTTCTGTTTTCTGTCTCTGTGAATTTGACCATTCTAAATATCTAATATAAGTGGAATCATATATTTAATATATAAATTTATCATCTTTTTTTTTTGAGATGGAGTCTTACTCTGTCACCCAGACTGGAGTGCAGTGGTGCGATCTCGGCTCACTGCAACCTCTGCTTCCCAGGTTCAAGCGATTCTCCTGCCCCAGCCTCCTGAGTAGCTGGGATTACAGGCGTGTGCTACCACGCCCAGCTAATTTTTGTATTTTTAGTAGAGGCAGGGTTTCACCATCTTGGTCAGGCTGGTCTCAAACTCCTGACCTTGTGATCTGCCCGCCTTGGCCTCCCAGCGTGCTGGGATTACAGATGTGAGCTACTGCGCCCGGCCAAATTTACCATCTTAACCATTTTTAAATATATAATTCATTGACACTACTTACATTCACAATATCGTGCAACCCTCACCATCGTTTCCTAAACTTTTTATCACCCAAATGAAACTCGGTACCCATTAAGCAATAGTTTCTCCCAACCCTTGGTAATCTCTAATTTATTTTTTGTATATATGAATTTGACTATTCTAGGAACCTTACATGAGGAATCGTATAATATTTGTCCTTTTGTGACTGGCTTATTTCACTTAATGTCTTTAAGATTCATCTATATTATAGTATGTGTCAGAATTTTCTTCCTTTTAAAGGCTGGATAATATTCCATTGTATATATATAACACATTTTGTTCATCCACTCATCTGTTGATGGATACTGAGTTGCTTCTATCTTTTGGCTGTTGTAAATTCTGCTATGGTGAACATGGGTGTACAGATATCTTTTCAAATGCCTGCTTTCACTTTGAGGTATAAACTCAGAAGACCTTTTCTTTACCTCACCATAAATGAGGAGATACTGGGGTTCTAGTTGCTGTAAGAACTTATCTTGAAATTAAATATACTATTATGATGTATTTTTTCTTTTGAGCATTTATATTATGGGGTATTTTCTTACTGTTGACATTATACTATTCTGGAGTAGATTCAAATTCGAAATATTTTGATTCTATATTTGAATCACTTCCGTAGGATAAAGTACATTAACTTGTTTGCCTCACCTATAGCAGGAGCAATAATTTTTAGTAACTCTGACTTAACATTTTTATTACTTAGAAATTTTTTGAAAATGTCATTAATGCCTATATTTATATCTGAAATGGAATTTTTTAAATTATTTTCAGTTTTTCTTTCTACATGGAATTTAATGCCTCAACTGAACACTGCCTTCAGGAAGACACTGAAAGTTCTTTATGCAGATGAATGTATCTTAGGACATAGTGATAAACTAAGTTTTATAAATGTCAGTGCTTTCATAATGCACAGTAGATTATTTTTTCATATACTAGGCACATAGTCAAATTTCTATGCCTAAGTTTTCATATTCAGTAAACTTACTAATACCTTTGTTCTATTTTGTTGACTATACAAAATAGGACTACAGTGGTAAGGAATAGCCATTGAGGAATCTTTTTGGAGTGTAATCTATTGAAGTCCTCATTTTCTTCATACAGGTACTGTTTTGCTTTCCATTTGTTACTGGATACTTTAAAGAACATTTACTTTTTTGCTGTTTCCTGAGAAACAAACTCAGCTATCAAGCTATCAAAAATATATTAACATATTCTCTGTTATATATTGTAGTTTATTTCTCTGAGAAATTTATTTTAAAGTACATTTTTATACCTATTCAAAATGTGTAACCAATGGAGTCAGAAACTTCCAAACAATAAAACTAACACCTTTTATTGATTTATTTGTAACAAAACGCTGCTTTTTGGTACCCTGATGGAATGGACCTGCAGCTCCCAAGTCTTTCTCTACCGCTAGGTGGCTAGATTTTCCTTAGCTGCTGTAACTCTAGGGGAAAAAGAGTTTTTTTTTCCCTTCCGCAGTTTTGGCAAGCTCTGCAGATCTTGCTTGGTGTTTAGCTATTTGGATTCAGTTGATTTCCTAGGATATTTGTGCTGTCAGACACTTTGGGAAATCTAATTCAAATCCAAAACATTTAATATATATATTTGAATAACCTTCAAAGGATCAAGTCTAAGAACCTGTTCTGCTAACCTATATTGGAAATGATAACAACTTGAATTTTATGAGGCAATCTTAGTAATATATGGCTTTTTAAAGTCACCAAAATTGTTAAAAAATATGTCATCCAAAAAATAACCTTTATATTTATGTCTGAACTATAATTTTGCCCATTATTTCAAGTTTTCTTTCTGTGTGCAAAATTTAGTGGTTAAATTGCTCATGATACAAAGAGAAAATATTTATTTCTACTGTATCTTCATGAAATTCTGATGTTTTAAAAATCAATATTCATGGAGAAATAGGGAAGCATTTCGGTTCATTTTTTTATAATCCTTAGGTCAATTTACCTTTAAAGATTAAATAATGAGATCAGTAATTTTATTAGCACACTCAAAATATGAAAAATGTGGACATAAAAAGGGAGAGTTGCCACCTTATTGATAAAGACACCTTTAAAGATATTCGGCAAGTAGAATTCTAGTAAAACTACAAATGTTACATTTCAGGAAGAGGGTTTAGCTTAGGGAATTATTGTGAGATATATACAATTTTTTTTTTGGACATAGGGTCTTACTCTGTCACCCAGGCTGGAGTGAGGGGCACAATCACAGCTCACTGCAGCCTCTACCGCCTGGGCTCAAATGATCCTCCCACCTCAGCCTCCCGAGTAGCTGGGACTACAGACATTTGCCACCATGCCTGGCTGATTTTTGTATTTTTTGTAGACATGGGGTTTCACCATGTTGCCCAGGCTGGTCTCAAACTCCCGGGCTGAAGGGATTCGCCTGCCTCAGCCTCCCAAAGTGCCGGGACTACAGGAGTGAGCCACCATGCCTGGCTGTATTGTGGTATATTAAAGAGCGTGTGCTTTGGAGTTTAATTACTGACTCTCACTTCCCGCTTTGTGACTTTTGGCAAATTACTTAATATCACTGAGCTTTAGTTTACTTGTTTTGTAAAGGCAATATATGTAAAGCATTTACTACTGTGCCTGAAACAGGGTAGGTGCTCAACATACATCATCCTCCGTTTAATCCACAGTTGTGCTATTAATAACTGATTCTCACTTATACTGGAGAGTCTCTACAAAAAAGCAGACTCAACCTATTATTAAGACTCCATCTGTAAGTAACTTTGCTAATACCAAGAGTTCAGGCTTTTCACAGTGTCCTGACTATAAAGGGAAAGTTTTGAAAATGTGTTTCTTCTGTTAAAATAATAGCAGCTAACACTTATTGATTGCTTACTGTGTACTAGTACTCTTCTAAGTTCTTTATGGATATTAGCTCATTTATTCCTCATAACAACCATATTTGGTAGGTCCCATTATTCTGTTGTTATCTCTATTTTAATAGGATGCAGAAACTGAGGCACACAGAGATTAACCTTGCTCAAATTTACACTGGGCTGTAAAGCCAGGCTGGTGGAGCTGGGCTCCAAAACCAGGCAGTCTGGCTCAATGATCTGCATTCCTAACCACTTGCCTAAATGATTAAAACATTTTTGTATACATTTCTACTGGATGCATTGTTTAATGGTGGAACACTTGGAGAATATTTCGTACTTATTTTACTCTTTTAAAACACTCCACCCTCCAAATAGTGGTTACTGTTGAAATGATTGAAATACTTATTTTGGAATTTCAATATATTCCTCTATTTTCAATAAAATGAAATTACTTTCAATAAAAATATATGGTTAGAAAGATAACAAAATGCTTAGGTGTTAAATCATTTACAAAAATAGACATTAGACATGAACCTTTTAAAGGCCTTTAAAATTATTTTGTTACTGTGTTGTTTTCAATAAATAACACCACCTAATTGGACTAAATATTTTGTTAGACATACAAAGGAAGTTCTTCAAATTTGGATTTCTTTCCAGGTTGAAAGAGGGGAGCTCCTTGAATGCTATAGAAGTGTATTGTGGTTGATGGCTTTTCTGTGTTTGAATTTGTTCCAGCTGTGCTACAGTGCTGTTCTCCTACCCACATGGATGCTCTAAGTAGTTGTGTCACTCCCACTGCCTCTTCCTATGCACACTGCAACTACTTCCAGGTAGGAGTCTTGCAACCGTGGCCATGCTCTGCACTTCATGTGCGATTTTATCGACCTTGCAAAATTTCAAAGTGTAATTTTATATTAATGAGTAACCAGAAGTAAGCTGTGGATTAATGGGCTTTGTTTTCTCAGTTCTTAAAAAAAAAAGAAGAGAGAATTGATATAAATAATATCTCAGAATTCTTCTAGGCCAGATCTGTTCAGTATAGTAGCTACTAGCCACATGTGGCTATTTAAACTAATTAAAATTACATGAAATTTAAAAATTCCTCAGTTATACTAGCCACATTTCAAGTACTCAATAGTTTCATATGGTTATTTAAATTAAAATTAAATAGATTTAAAAATTATTCCATACTTAAAGTAGATACATTTTGAGTGCTCAGTAGTTTCATATGGCTTATGGCTACTGAATTATATAGCACAGATCTAGAACATTCCCATTATTGCTGCAACTTGTTTTAAAAAGTGCTGTTCTGGATTTTTCCAAGGTAAAATGAATACCAGATAAACTATACAAGTACATAAGTCATCAAATGACAGATTCTTCCAAGTTGATACAGATAATTAGACTTTTCTTTTTAAGGAGAAAGGAGAAAAATGTCAAAAATGAGAAATTTAAATGGTGGCCCCCTTTATCCATAGCCCATATGTTGTAAACACCATAGTGGTTCAGCATCCCGTATTCAGCATCCCGTATTCAAAATGCTTGGGACTAGAAGTGTTTCAGATTTCGGATTTTTTCAGATTTTGGAATATTTGCAAAAACATAATGAGATATCTTAGGGATATGACCTGAGTCACATAGTTTAAAGGTAATTTCATACAATATTTTTTGTAACTTTGTTCATGAAACAAAGTTTGTGTTAAGTGCTTTTGTGCTGGAATTTTCCACTTGTGGTGTCATGCCAGCACTCAAAAAGTTTCAGGTTTTGGAGTATTTGGGATTTTGGAATTTTGGATTAAGGATGCTCAACTTTTACTCCAAATATCTTCTCATTATTTCTTAGGAGACACTTGCTTGGAGTTAAATGTTTTATATAGCTATTTTAAGGATACTTTTAAATTCCATGCTTTGTATTTTTATGCTATAACTGCTAAAGATTGGAATTGCGTGTTTGCCTTGGATAAGCATCTAGCCAAGATAGTTTCAGTTCTTAAGAGACTATCTTACTAGTGGCATTAGGGTACTCAAAAGAACATTCCTTTTTTTTTTTTTTTTTTTTTTTTGGAGAAAAATCTACATAGGAAGTCAAATTATAATCAGGTTGTTGTTTGAAAAGTATAGGATGAGGTCAAGGGGACTTAGCTGGCCCTTTTCATGGCTGATATGATCAAGCATGATATCCCAGTCCATTCATCTTCACTGGAGAGACACACCTATCCCACAGTTAGATGCTCTTGTTTGTGGGTCCAGACACTCTCTTCTCTGGATCATACTGGAGATACTATGACAGTGTTTATATCTTGATTATGTTGTATGCTAAATGAAACATTTTAATAAAGACCTTTTCTTGTTATAGAGACAATATATGGCCATGTGTGGTGGGTCATGCCTTATAATCTCAGCTCTTTGGGAGGCCATGGTGGGAGGATTGTTTGAGGCCAGGAAATTGAGATGAGCCTGGGTAACATAGTGAGAGCCTATCTCTAAAAAAAAAAAAAAGAAAGAAAGAAAAAGGAGGGAGGGAGGGAGAGAGAGAGGGTGGGTTAGTTGGGTGTAGTGGCGTGTGTACCTTTCATCCTAGCTTGGGAGGCTAAGGTGGAAGGATCAAGCGATCCTCCCACCTTGAGGAGTTTGAAGAGTTTGAGGCTATAGTGAGCTATGATTGTGCCACTGTATTCCAGTCAGTGCAACACAGTGAGACCCTGTCTCCAAAAAAAAAAAAAAAAAAATCTGCCAGGCGCAGTGGCTCATGCCTATACTCCCAGCACCACTTTGGGAGGCTGAGGTGGGTGGATCACTTGAGGTCAGGAGTTCAAGACCAGCCTGGCCAACATGGCGAAATCCTGTCTCTACTAAAAATACAAAAATTAGCTGGGCGTGGTGGTGGGCACTTGTAATCCCAGCTACTCAGGAAGCTGAGGCAGGGGAATCGCCTGAATCTGGGAGGCGGAGGTTGCAGTGAGCCAAGATTGTGTCATTGCACTGCTGCCTGAGTGACAAAAGTGAAACTCCATCTCAAAAACAAAACAAAAAATTTAAAAAAGAAGACAATACATGTTCATCATAGGAAAATAGAGATAAGCACACATAAAATTTTGAAATAGAAAAATGGGAAGGTGTTTCAGATTCCAACCTGAAAATAAATGCAATTAGTTTAGTTGGACTGTAGGTATGGGTGAGAGCGTGCGTGCACGGTCAGTACGTTGTAATGTTTAAGAGCAAGAGTTCTTGAGTATGGCAAACCTAGGCTTGAAACCTGGCTCTGTCAGTTATTTCATTGTAACTTTGGGTAAATTAGGAAGTTTCTGGACCTCAGTTTTATCATTTGAAATGGAGATTATCACATTTCACCAGGCTCTTTTGAAGGTTGGATGAAATCTATATAAAGCACTTTGTGTGTGCTTGGCACATAGTAATAACTCAATAAATGCTGCTATTGGCTATAGTCACTTAGTGCTTATACCATTTGAATTTACATTATTTGGCATTAGTGGCCTTCCGAAAATCATTGACAATCTTTGTTAATGAGTGTGTTTAGCAACATCAACTCACTACATACTTTCTTTAATCATAGCTCTTCTGTATTTTAAGTTTATAATCTGATGTATCAGATATAATCTGTTTATAATCTGATATAATCAACAAACATTTATTGAGTGCCTACTCTGTGCGAAGCTCTTCATTGGGCAACATCAATTCATTTCATGTTTTATTTAATCATTCTTTTGTATTTTATGTTCACAGATCTTTATCACCAAACATGTATTAAATGCCTACTCTCTGCAAAGTAGTATATGTAAGAGAATATATCTTAAAGATGTAAATCTAAAAGCAACAGCCATTTTAGTCTCTTGCTTTATTATTATTATTATT
>NW_012102032.1:3664017-3682813 GCF_000951045.1 Mandrillus leucophaeus
CCCGTCTCGGCCTCCCAAAGTGCTGGGATTACAGGCTTGAGCCACCGCGCCCGGCCTGCTTTATTATTAAAAATAAATAATCCCAGGAAACAAAGGGCATTTGATACTCCATCCATTTTTCCCCATATTATTTGGAACAGAATATTAGTACCACTCCCTGAATCCGTAGAAGGATTGGTAGACTTTTGAGCATCCTGTGTTTGAAATTTCCTTACTGCATTCCTAAAACAGTATATGATAGATACAAATTATGTTTTTGTCTGTCAGCTTTTATGGAAGAATTTGGTTTATAGATGCTTTCTCAGCAAATAGGTATTTGGGTACTATAGCTTTTGATTTTGTATAGTTTAACCCTAAGAATTATTGACCCATTGAAGTGTTAAACTTAGCAGAGTGGTTGACATGTAGTACATACTAAGTAAATGCTAACAGTAGATTTGAAGCTACTATTGCTGAAAAGTAGATTCGTGTCTAGGTTTTCTTAGTGATCTTTAAGTTTAATCTATTTATGTTTAGCACTCATCAGCCTAAATATTGTAGCTTTCCTCCTTAATCTCATATTTGATTTTCTATCCAAACAGTTATATTTTTTCTTTTCCCAGAATCCTTCAATGCAATCCTCCTATCCAGTTGAATTTTTGCCTTCCAATTGGCCCTGCAGTACTACTGATGAAAATAAAAAGACAGAAGTAAACCTAGAGGCTGTCTTTCAGATAGTAGATGAGTTGCATTCCTCCCCTAAATTGGAGATGGTAAAGGTGGAGCCTGTTGAGAATCAGTGCCCAACATCTCAATCTAACAGAGGCCAACACATTCTAGCTAATTCTAACAACAGCAATCCATGTTCTGCAAGTCAGGCTAGCCAGCTGGAGCCACTTACTCCTGTAGGCTCAGATATTATGTCTTTTGTGGTTGGAACAGAACAAGCAATTGCCTGCTCTCTACCACAGTCACCTGAGTACATCTATACCATCCACACAGCTCAGCCTGTTGAAAATAGCACAATACAGGAATCTGCAGCCATCCAGCAAGCTCATGTCAAACTGAAGGAGCACCTAAATCATAATCCATCTCCATCTTCAGTAGTATTTGTGCAGGAAGGGCCACCATTCAGCACACACCAGGTAAGGGGGCAAAGAAAAAATCCTAATAAAGCTCAAAGTACCTAGTACTTCTGCTAAAGACTATTCTAGTGGAGAGTTTGTTCAGATTTTATTTGGGTTTAATACTAGTTCATTATGGTTTCCAGGAGGATCATGTCCCAGTGCTTCTGCACAAAAGATTCAGAAAGAAGTTACCTTAACCCTTAAGCATCCTCTCATTGTATTATGCATGGTCTGAAGTCAACCTCTAAAGAGAGGTTGTCTAATTGAGCATTGTGGTATGAAGCTTATTTTCATGTTATAAGCATCCCTTGAGTTTTTGCTTCCTATCTTAATTCGAATAGATTAGATATGCCTTGCCGATAATTCTGTTACCCAGGAGGGATGGTTTATTTGACAGACATTATGAGGACTTTCCTAGCCATTTGTAGCACAGAGGTAAGGAGATGGTTGGAGGTCTTTTCTAACTTTATTACAGCATCATTGAACTGTAACTTGTGAGCATACTGTGTTTAAATTTCCTTACTAATATCTGCACTCCTAAAGCAGAAGGTAAAGGCTAATTCCTTTATTGCCACTAGTTTATTACAAGAAAATGAATAAACTTTAATTCTCAATAATTAGTAAGAATAATTCATCAAAAGTATATCCACAGAAACAACGTCAAATAGCACCTGTTGTCATTTTATAAGAGGAAGCTAAATAATGTGTACACACTGGACATACAATGTGGAATAATAGACATTGGAGACATTGAAGATGTGGAAGGGTGGGAGAGTGGGAGGGGGAACAGAGATGAGAAATTACTTAGTGGGTACACTGTACACTATTCACTCAAAGCCCAGACTTCACCACTATGCAGTATATCCATGTAACAAAATTGTACCTGTACCCCTTAAAATAATACCCAAAAAAATCCAAATTAAAAAAAAAAATTTTTTTTGAGATGGAGTCTCTCTCTGTCACCTAGGCTGGAGTGCAGTAGTGCAATCTTGGCTCACTGCAGCCTCCACCTCCTGGGTTCAAACGATTCTTCTGCTTCAGCCTCCTGAGTAGCTGGGACTACAGGTGCCCACCACCACGCCCAGCTAATTTTTTGTATTTTTAGTAGAGACGGGGTTTCACCATGTTGGCCAGGCTGATCTCAAGCTCCTGACCTTGTGATCCACCCACTTCAGCCTCCTAAAGTGCTGGAAGTACAAGTATGAGCCACCACGCCCAGCCTACAAAAAAACTTTTTAAAAATTAACTAGCACCTGTAGTCCTAGCTACTCAGGAGGATCACTTGAGCCCAAGAGCTTGAGGTTACAGTGAGCTATGATTGTACCGCTGTACTCTCACCTGGACAGCAATGTGAGACCCTGCCTTAAAACAAACAAACAAAAAAAACCACAAAAAAACAAAAAAAACCCTGCACTTTTGTAAGTTAAAAAAAAAAATCAACAAGCTTCATGGTAGATATTCCTCTGATCATAAGTAAATGTTTTAGCTCCATATACATTTTAGTAGTTTGTGTATGGAGAAAGGTATAGTATCATTTATAAGAATGAAAAGCCTTATAAGCTTGTTTGTTGGATCATGTTCCTATAATAGAACTCCTCTGATAAAATATCTTAACTTTTAGCAGATATTTGGAGGAAATCTCAATTAATGAATGGGTTTAATATTTTAGGTGGATGCCAATATAAAATGCCAGACCAGTTCACGTGAGAATATCTTGCCTTCAGAACAGATGGGATTCCTCATTTCAGAAATGGGGCCTGCTAGCAAGCCTAGCAAAGACACAGGTTTAGCCACTCCAGCCAGATACAGAGAGCACAGAAGCAACTCACAACAAGGAAAGTCCCCTGGTAAGGATTATTGTGCTCTAGAATGCCAGAAGTAGAATCACGCTGTAGAATTAATATTTGAATGACAGTTTTTCTGGGTCTCCATTTATTATTCATAATTGTATTATACCTGTCACATTGCTATTTTTACATAGCTAAAATTTTAACTCTATATTTGTTATTAATTATCTTTGTAAAGTATGTAATAGTTATTTTCCTAGTATTACATATAATGATTTGGGCTTTGAAAAATATAGAACATATTAAGAATAAGCAGAGGAATTTAGATTATTTAACTTGGAGAAGGCAGGGATGAAGGATGATTTAATAACTATCCTAGATGCCAGACTTCGAAATTGTAGTTGGACTTGTTCTGTTATTAACAGACTCTAGGACAAGAGGGCATGTACTTATATTGTGACAGGAGAAAATTAGATGGAAATTTAGGATATTATCCTGAGCGTATTATAAAGGTACTGTAAAGTATGACCCTATACCAATGGTTTGTTATTCTTGCAGTTTGTAAGAACTCAGAGTAAGTGATTGTTTTAGGGACATATAGTTGCTTCTAATATGACAAAATCATGTTTTTTGAAGAAAATAGTAACATCTAATAAAATGTGTATTTTATATGATCCAAAAATCAGGTTACCAAAGTCTGCAATGCACAATTTTAATATTCTAGAATTACGTGCATGTCAGGGGCATGCAGTGCAGGAATTAACCAGGACAAACAATCATTTTAACCTACAGTAATTTGAAAAATGTTGAGAACTTCTGTGAGAACTTTTCCAAAAAGTAAATTAATAGTGATATGATCATAGGTCATAGTGTAGCTCAGATTCATAGGGTTCTTTCTGCAAAATGTCTTTTAGGCTAAAAACTATCCATCATTTGTTCACTAAACTTAGCTTGCATGCTTTTAGTTGACTATATTTTCCAATCCATCATTAAAGATTAAAGATTTCTCACCACTGAAGATGTTTAACACAATGGCATAAGCCTTAAAGGCAATTTAGATGAGAGAAGGGCAGGAACTAATATTTAGTGTACCCATTTTTATGCCATACGACAAACTTGATGGAAGTGGTATTGTCATTTTAAACTTCAGGAAATTTAGGCTTAGAGTAAGTAACTTGTTCAAGGTCACATATAAATTTGTTTTCGTTTTTCATTTTTTTGAGACAGAGTCTTGCTCTGTTGCCCGGGCTAGAGCGCAGTGGCACGATCTTGGCTCACTGCAGCCTCCTCACCTCATGGGTTCCAGTGATTCTTGTGCCTCAGCCTCCCAAGTAGCTGGGACTACAGGCGTGTGCTACCACAGGCTAATTTTTGTATTTTTAGTAGAGATGGGGTTTCACCATGTTGGCCAGGCTGGTCTTGAACTCCTGGCCTCAAGTGATCCGCCCACCTCAGCTTCCTAAAGTGCTGGGATTACAGGTGTGAGCCACCACGACTGGCCCTTTTTTCTTTTCTTTTCTTTTCTTTTCCTTTCCTTTTTTTTTTTTTTTTTTTTTTTGAGACAGAGTCTTGCTCTGTTACCCAGGCTGCAGTACAATGGCACCATCTCGGCTCACTGCAACTTCCACCTCCCACATTCAAGCGATTCTCCTGCTTCAGCCTCTTGAGTAGCTGGGATTACAGGCACACTCCACCACGCCTGGCTAATTTTTTAATTTTTAGTAGAGACAGGGTTTCTGCCATGTTGGCCAGGCTGATCTCAAACTCCTGCCCTCAGGTGATCTGCCTGCCTTGGCCTTCCACAGTGCTGGGATTGCAGGCATGAGTCACTGTGCCCCGCTGCCTTTTTTCATTTTTTATGGAGACAGGGTCTCACTATGTTGCCCAGGCTGGTCTTGCATTCCTACACTCAAGCAGTCCTCCTGCCTTGACCTTTCAAAGTGCTGGAATTAACAGGCATGAGCCACAATGCATGGCTAGTCTTGTATAAATTAATATTGCTAATATGCTACCCTAAGTTGTCTGCCTGTAGAGCGCATATTCTTTCCTTTTCATTTTTTATTGTGTTGAAGAACACATAAAATTTATCATTTTAACCATTTTTATTTTTAATTTATAATTTAAATGTAATTGTACATATTTATGAGGTACAATGTGATTTTTTGACACATATATACATAGTGTAATAATCAAACTGAGATAATTACCATATCCATTACTTTAAACATTTATCATTTCTTTGTGGTGATAACTCTCTAAACCTTTTCTTCTAGCTGTCTTGAAATATACACTACATTGTTATTTGCTACAATTATTCTACTGTGTAATAGAATACCAATACTTACTCTTCCTATCTAACTACAACTTTTGACCAACTTCTCCCAATCCCCCCCTTTCCTACCTTCCCCAGCCTCTGGTATTTACTATTCTACTCTCTTCTGTGAAATTAACTTTTTTAGCTTCTGTATATGAGTAATATTATGCAGTATTTGTCTTTCTGTGCCTGACTTATTTCACTTAACGTAATGTTCTCCAGGTTCACCTATGCTGCCAAAAATGACAAGATTTCATTCTGTTTTATGGTTGAATCATATTCCATTGTATATGTGAATATACACACACACACACACACACACATACATACATATACAGTGGAATACTATTCAGCCATAAAACAGAATGAAATCTTGTATGTTGAAGAGACATCTCCACACCCATGGAGAAATCAGTATGTTGAAGAGACATCTCCACACCAGTGTTTACCACAGCACTATTCACAATAGCCAAGATATATATACACACACATATATACATACACATATATGTATATACACATATGTATATATTTATGTATATACACATATATGTATGATATATGTATATATGTGTATATATGTATGTATACACACATATATATCACATTTTCTTCACCTGTAGATGCATATTTAGGTTGATCCATATCTTGGCTATTGTGAATAGTGCTGTGGTAAACATCGATGTGGAGATGTCTCTTTAACATACTGATTTCATTTTCTTTGGAGATGCAACCAGTAGTGGAACTGCTAAATTATATAGTGGTTCTATTTTTAATTTTTTAAGGAAACTTCATACTGTTTTCTATAATGTTATCCTAACTTACATTCCTACAAATAGTATATGAGTCCCCTTTTCTCTGCATCTTTGCCAGCATTTGTTATTTTTTGTCTTTTTGATAATAGGCATTTTAACTGGGATGAGGTGATATTGTGGTTTTGATTTGCATTTCTCTGATGATTGGTGATATTGAACATTTTTCCATATATCTGTTGGTCATTTGTGTATCTTCTTTTGAGAAATGTCTATTCAGGTCTTTTGCCCATTTTAAAAATTAGACTGTTTTTGTTTTTGTCTTTGTTTTGCTTCTGAGTTGCTTAAATTCCTTATGTATTCTGCATATTAACCTTTTGTCAAATGTATAGTTTGCAAATACTTTCTCTCTTTTTGTAGGTTGTCTCTTCATTGTATTGTGTCTTTTGCTATGCAGAAGATTTTTAGTTTGATATAATCCCATTTGTCCATTTTTGGTTTTGTTGCCTGTGCTTTTGAGGTCTTATCCAAAAAGTCCTCAGCCTCCCAAGTAGCTGGGATTACAGGCGCCCACCATCATGCCCAGCTAACTTTTGTATTTTTAGTAGAGACAGGGTTTCACCATGTTGGCCAAACTGATCTCAAACTCCTGACCTCAAGTGATCCGCCCACCTCGGACTCCCAAAGTGCTGGGATTACAGGCGTGAGCCACTGTGCCTGGTCTCCTTTATCATTTTTTATTGTTTTTTACTTAAAGTCCTTTTTTTAAATTTTATTTTTTGAGATGGAGTTTCGCTTTTGTTGCCCAGGCTGGAGTGCAATGGCGTGATCTTGGCTCACTGCAACCTCTGCCTTCCAGGTTCGAGCGATTCTCCTGCTTCAGCCTCCCGAGTAGTTGAGATTACAGGCATGTACCACCACGCTCTGCTAATTTTATATTTTTAGTAGAGACAGGGTTTCTCCATGTTGGTCAGGCTGGTCTTGACCTCCTGACCTCAGGTGATCCACCTGCCTCAGCCTCCCAAAGTGCTGGGATTATAGGCGTGAGCCATTGCGCCTGGCCTTAAAGTCCGTTTTATCTGATGCAAATATAGCTACTGCTGTTCTTGTTTGGATGATGGAAAAGATGGAACACTCTTTTCCATCCCTTCACTTTCATTCTATGCATATCTTTTTTTTTTTTTTTTTTTTTTTTTGAGACAAAGTCTCACTCTGTCACCCATGCTGGAGTGCAATGGTGAGATCTCAGCTCACTGCAAACTCCGCCTCCTGGGGTCAAACGATTCTCGTGCCTCAGTCTCCTGAGTAGCTGGGATTACAGGTGCATGCCACCAAGCCCAGGTATTTTTTTTGTATTTTTTGGTAGAAACGGAGTTTCACCATGTTGGCCAGGCCAGTCTCGAACTCCTGACCTCTAGTGATCTGCCTGCCTTGGCCTCCCAAATTGCTGAGATTACAGGTATGAGCCACCACACCCAGCCCCATTTTAACCATTTTTAAGTGCACAGTTCAGTAGTATATTCACATTGTTTGAAACAGATCTCTAGAACATTTTTATCTTGCAAATCTGAAACTCTATATCCATTAAACACAATTTCCCTTTTCCCTCTTCACTTGCCCCTAGTAACCACCATTCTACTTTCTGTTCCTATGCATTTAACTATTCCAGGTACCTCATTTAAGTGGAACCACGCAGCGTTTGTATTTTTGTGACTGGGTTATGTTTTCAAGGTTCATTCATGTTGTAGCATGTGAAAAGATTTCCTTTCTTTCTAAGGCTGAATAATATTCCCTCGTATGTACATATGACATTTTGTTTATTCATTTCTTAATAGACATTTAGGTTGCTTCTGCCCCTTGACTATTGTGAATAGTGCCACTATGAACTTGGGGGTGGAAATATCTGTTTTGTTTTTCTTTTTAAGAGGTGAGGCCTCACAATGTTGCTCAGGCTAGACTCAAACTCCTGGACTCAAATGATCTTCCTTCCTCAGCCTCCCAAGTACTGGGACTACAGGCATGTGCCACCATGCCTGGCTCCAACTATCTCTTTGAGGCCCTGATTTCATTTGCATATATCTAGTAATGGATTGCTGGATCATATGGTTAATCCAATTTTTAAGTTTTTGAGGAACCTCCATACTATTTTTCATAGCTGCCATACCATTTTATAATCCCACCAACATTGCAAAAGAGTTCTAATTTCTCCACATCCCCACCAACACTTATTATTTCCTGGATTTTTTAAAGGATGGCTTCTATAAGTAGCCATCTTAATGAGCATGAGCTGGTAGATACCTCATTGTAGGTTTGATTTTTTTTACATTTCTGTGATAATTAGTGATACTTCGTATCATTTGTATACTTACTGGCCATTTGTATATCATCTTTGGAAAAATGTATATTCAAGTCTTTTGCGAGTTTTTCAGTTGGTTCGTTTGATTTTTGGTGTTGTTCAGTTGTAGGAGTTTTTAAAATATATTCTCAATATTAACCCCTTAGTGGATATGATTTACAAATATTTTCTCCCATTCTGTGAGTTGCCTTTCATGATGTTTTGTCCTTTGATGAGCAGACACTTTTAAGTTTGTTGTAGTCCCATCTGTCTATTTTGCTTTTTTTTTTTTTTTTTTTACCTTGTGCTTTGGGTGTCATATCCAGGAAAGCATTGCCAAGTCCAGTGTCATAAAGTTATCTCTCTGTGTTTTCTTCTAGGATTGTTATAGTCTTAAGTCTTACGTTTAGGTCTTTAATCCATTTTGAGTTAGTTTTCATATATGGTGTAAGAGTTTAACTTCATTCTTTTGCATATGGATACCCAGTTTTCCCAATACCATTTGTTAAACAGAGAGATTGTCCTTTCCCCAATGAGTGGGCTTGGCACCTTTGTTGAAGGTCATTTAATAATATATGTGAGATTTATTCTATTGAATATTCATTGATATATTTGGCTGAATTTATGCCAGTAGCACTCTGTTTTGATTACTGTAGCTTTGTAATATGTTTTGAAATCAAGACGTGTAAGTCCCTTAACTTTGTTCTTTTTCAAAATTGTTTTGACTATTTGGGATCCCTTGAGATTCCATATGAATTTTAGGATGAAGTTTTCTATTTCTGTAAAAAAAAATTAACTGAGATTCTGAAAGGCATTGTGTTGAACTGTAGATTGCTTTGCATGGTATAGATATCTTAACAATATTTCCAGTCCATGAACATGGAATGTGTTCTACTTATTAGTGTCATCTTTAATTTATTTCAGCAGTGTTTTGTAATTTTCAGTGTAAAAGTGTTTTGCCTCTTTTGTTAGATTTATTCCTATTTTATTCTCTTTGATGCTATTGTAAATGAAATCTTTCCTTTTAAGTTTTAATCTCACAAACAGTACACAAATACATTCTCCTTGTAAGAACTACTAAGGCTAGAATTCCCTTTGACTACTACCTCCCCATACTGTTCCCTTTATGTCTTCCCCAGATGTAACCACATGTTTTTTCTACATCATCTTAGTAATGGCACAGTCACTCAAATAAGCAGATAACCTTTTCAGATAATACTCTGGAGGGAAAGGTTTCTCTTATATAAGCTTGGGTATATTTGTTAAAAATTATTCTCATTACTTTATGGTTACACATACTAGACTATTGAACTAATATAACAAGAGAAACGAAAAAGAAAGTTAAAGGATAGATACCTCTGATTATGATTTAAGAACAGTATATTCAAGGGTCCAGAAACAAGATGATTTATTGAGTGTAAACAAAGGAAGAGATGCTTGAGACTGAGGGATGGGGTTGTTTGGTAGGGGATAGGTTGAGGCAGAGGGCTTGAGAGCAGGCAAGTTGATTAACAGGTCATATATAGAGTAGTTAACACATCCACATATCCTTGCCTCCTTCTTTTTTTTTTTTTTTTTTTTGAGACGGAGTCTGGCTCTGTTGCCCAGGTTGGAGTGCAGTGGCCAGATCTCAGCTCACTGCAAGCCCCGCCTCCCGGGTTCACGCCATTCTCCTGCCTCAGCCTCCCGAGTAGCTGGGACTACAGGCGCCCGCCACCTCGCCCGGCTAATTTTTTTTTTGTATTTTAGTAGAGACGGGGTTTCACCGTGTTAGCCAGGATGGTCTCGATCTCCTGAACTCGTGATCCGCCCGTCTCGGCCTCCCAAAGTGCTGGGATTACAGGCTTGAGCCACCGCGCCCGGCCCCTTGCCTCCTTCTGAAGAGTGTTGGTAGCTAGAAATTGGAGGTTTCTCCTTTAAAAAAAAAATTGAAAGACAGGTGTGGGACTTAGAAATCTCTGTTTCAGCAATTGGCACCTTGGGGGACTAAGAATGAAAGGACTGGCCGGGTGCAGTGGCTCACACCTGTAATCCCAGCACTTTGGGAGGCTGAGGCAGGCAGATCACAAGGTCAGGAGTTCAAAACCAGCCTGGCCAATATGATGAAACCCTATCTCTACTAAAAAATACAAAAATTAGCTGGGCGTGGTGGTGCATGCTTGTAGTCCCAGCTACTCAGGAGGTTGAGGCAGGAGAATCGCTTGAACCTGAGAGGCGGAGATTGCAGTGAGTGGAGATCGCACCACTGCACTCCAACCTGGGCGACAGAGACTCCATCTCAAAAAAAAAAAAGAATGAAAGGACTAACTAAGTCTAGCCCATCTCTTCCACCTGTGAGGCAAACTCTACTTGGTTTGTCTGAGAAATACAAGGCTTATTTTTCAAATGTCAAACAATGTTATTCACCATGTTAACAATATAAACAAGAAAAACTATGACCATTTAATAGATGCAGGGAAAGTATTGGACAAAATTTTTACACTATTTTATAGTAAAAACTCTCAACAAACTAGGAATGGTAGAAAATTCCTCAAACCAATAAAAGAGTATCTATAAAGTATGTACACTAAAGATCATAATGGTAAAAAACTAAACCGTTTACCCCAGAGACTGGGAACAAGGCAAGGATGGCCACTTTCCCCACTTTTCTTCAACACTGTACTGGAGGGCCTCACCCTTGAAATAAGGTGAAAAGTTACATACATCATGTATGTTTACCACCCTTTGGCTTTGATCACATAGCCACAGCCAATTAATTGTAGGGTAGTTTTGGAAAAGAAATCTTTGGCTAAGTGACCATGTACCCACCTACGCATTCCACCACCATGGAAGAAGAGGTGAATGACTTCTGGGGGACAGCCTCTGCCAGATCCATTGCTTTGACTACTCAAGTATCAGAGCACACCCATGTTAGTATACATAGAACATGCTCACATTCTCCCCAAGAGAGACAATGCCAAAGACCCATACAATTACGGCATCCTGCTTAGTCAAGATCTCTAAATATTATAAAATTCTTTTCTGTTAGATGGCTCTTCTTTGTCTCGTAACATAAAAAACAAGTTATCCATCCTCTCCCCTCACTCACACATACCCAAATTAGAGTATTAGAATAGGATATGTAACAAGTAAAACTTTCACTCAAAAAAGAGAAAAATAGGAAACATACAACCGTTGCTGTTTCACAGCATTTATCAAATCCTGCTGGAGGAAAACTGCAAAGATTTTCTGCCTTGACAGTAGGATAAATTCCTTGGTTAGCCCATCAGTGAAGCCCTGCTTTTGCGTTCTGGGAGTATTTTTCTGTGTGTTGCTTCCATCACCTCTGGCGTTCCCTTCCAAGAGGGCTTTTCCTGGTTCACTATCCTTCATGGACTCATCTGAAGTGGTCCTCAGGGGTATGCATTTTTTTTTGGAATGATCGAGGTTTTGTTGCCTCTTTTCAAAGCCAACTTTTGTATTTGTTAATTTTTTCCATTGATTTCTACTCTTATCTATATTATTTGCTTTCTTGTATCACTTTGGGTTTACTTTCCTCTTCCTTGTCTGGTTTTTTAAGGTGGAACTTCAGGTCACTGATTTTAGATCTTCTTTTCTAAGATTAGCATTTAAAACTATACATTTCCCTTTAAACATCGCTTCAGCTGCATCCAGCAAAGTTTGGTGCTGTCCATTTCCATTATCACACAATTTCCATTATCACACAGTTAAAAATATTTTCTTTTTCATTGTGATTTTGTCTTTGATTCATGCATTTTTAGATTTATTCCCAGATATTTAAATACATTTATATTTATTTCCAGATATTTGAGGTTTTCCTAGTTACTTTATTGTTATTGACTTCTAATTTAATTCTGTTGTAGTCAGAGAATACATTTTGTATAATTTTGATCCTTTATGTTTATTGAGACTTGTTTCATGGCCCAGTGTATGGTCTATCTTGGTGAACATACCATTTGCACTTGAAAGTAATGTATATTCTGCAGTTGTTAAATATAGTGTTCTATATCTGTCAATTAGATTAAGTGTTGATTATGATGTTCACATCTTTCCTACTCCCTGAATCCCCTATGTCTTAATTTTTTTTTTTTTTTTTTTTTTTTTTTTTTCACTCTTGTTGCCCAGGCTGGAGTGCAATGGCATAATCTTGGCTCACTGCAACCTCCGCCTCCTGGGTTCAGACGATTCTCCTGCCTCAGCCTTCTGAGTAGCTGGGATTACAGGCACCCACCACCATGCCCGGCTAATTTTTTGTATTTTTAATAGAGATGGGGTTTCACCATGTTGGCCAGGCTGGTCTCGAACTCCTGACCTCAGGTGATCCACCCACTTCAGCCTCCCAAAGTGCTGGGATTACAGGCGTGAGCCACCTCATCCGGCTTGTCTTAATTTTTTTAAACCTCTCATATTTTTTTTCCTCCACATTTCTTTTTTGAGTTATTTCTTCTACCTTCTTGTTCACTCTTTCTTTTATACTAGGTCTAATGTGCTGTTTGACTCATCCACTGAGTTATTAATTTGATTATTTTTCAATTCTAGGATTTCTGTTTGTTCTTTTCTCCAGACCTTCTGGTCACATTTTTGAGTTTCTAGTTACCTGCCAAAATTTTTCAAGCTTGGAATTTGCCTCCTTGAAATAGTAAGCATGGTTGTTTTCTTGCTGGATTCTGGTAATTCCAGTATGTGGTGTTTCCATAGGTCTCTTTCAGTTGTCTCATTTGTGTTGGTTCTCAACCATAGTGGCTAATCCCTCCTGTAACTGGTTGTTTTCACTGTATGCTGAACATAGTATTTGAAGAATAGTATTTGAAAAATTTCTTGTAAAAATAATTTAAGGCCTAGGATGACATTATCTTCCTCAAATAAGATTTGTTTCTACCAGGTAATTGAGGTCACTGGCAATTAGAGATCACCTTAATCCAGTTCAGAGCTTGAGATTTTTCTGACTACAAACTGTGCAGGGGCTTGTTTCATCCTCTCCTGAGTGCAGCCTATAGAGATCCTAGCCATCAAAGTGGGAATCTCATCAGAACTCAACCTTTGACAAGCCCAGTCTCTGACATTTGTCCCTCTAGACCCAGAAGGCAAAGCTCAGCCTCTCAATCTCTTACAGATGGCAAATGTCACAAAGGCAAAAGTAGCCTCAAGTACCAGGCTTACCTCTCTGGATCCCCACGCTCACCTGACACTCAGCCCAGTTATTGTTTACTATCTCATTACCTTTTGAGACTTTTAAAATATTGTTTCTATAGTCTGTCCAGGTTTTTTAGTTGTCTTCAGTGGGAATGCTGGTCTTAATTACCAGTTCTGACATTACCAGAAGTGGTCATATCATCTAAAAAAAAAAAAATTCTTACCTCTTTACCCCTCTATTTTTCCTATTTTTTCTTTAGTCCAGTATTGGATATGCTGAGTTGAATTTCTCTCTCTGTTTTTTTCTTTCAAATTTTTTATATCTTTGTCTTTTTTCTATTTTGTGGAATGTTCCTCAGATGAAACTTTCAACTATTTAGTTTTAAAAATTTGGCTATTGAATTTATAATTTCCGGCCGGGCGCGGTGGCTCATGACTGTAATCCCAGCACTTTGGAAGGTGAGGCGGGCGGATCACCTGAGGTCGGGAGTTCGAGACCAGTCTGACCAATATGGTGAAGCCCTGTCTCTAGTGAAAATACAGAATTAGCCGGGCGTGGTGGTGCATGCTTGTAATCCCAGCTACTCAGGAGGCTGAGGCAGGAGAATCGCTTGAATCCGGGAGGCGGAGGTTGCAGTGAGCTGAGATGGCACCATTGCACTCTAGCCTGGGCAACAAGAGCAAAACTCCATCTCAAACAAAAAAATATATATAACTTCTAACAGTTCTTTTTTATTCTATAATCATTCCTTTTTTGGGGAACTTTCTGTTCTTTTATATGGATGCAATATCTTCTCATAGCTGTCTGAGGATACTAAATGGAAGGGCTGGTTTTGAAGTTGTTTTCCCATAGCATGTGTCAGTTTCCTCTACGTTCTGTTTTTTTTTTTTTTTTTTCATTGGCTTTCTTCCCTATTCAAGAGCGGAGCATTAAAAACTTTATCAGAAGCTCTGTTGACAAGATTCGTCAACTATTGGGCTTAGCTTAATATTAATCAGCATGTACCACCAATTTTTTTTTTTTTTTTTTTTTGAGGCAGAGTCTCACTCTGTTGCCCAGTCTGGCACGATCATAGCTCACTGCAGCCTTGATCTCTGGGGTAAAGTGATCCTCCTGCGTCAGTCAACCAACCCCTAGCCCCCAAAGAAGTAGCTGGGACTATAGGAGCATGCTGCCATGCCTAGCTGATTTTATTTTACTTTTCAAAGAGATGGAGTCTCACTGTGTTGCCCAAGCTGATCTCCAACTCCTGGCCTCAAGCAATCCTCCCAACTTAGCCTCCCAAAGTGCTGGGATTACAGGTGTGAGCCACCATGCCTGGCCTAAAGGCACTTCTTAGTGCAACTTCGGGTTGGGATATTGAAGCAGTTGGATTCATGACCCAGTTACTGAACTCTAGTCAATAAGTTGTCAACCACAGGCAGACAAATACTCCCTTCCATCTCTGCTTGCACACTACGTACCTCTAGCCTGAGTTTCTCTCTTCTTTTAGGGCTTTGCTGAATGTGTCAAGAAATAGTCAACACATTGTGATTTTTGTCAATCTTTTTCCCCATGGTTGTATGTTCACTTGGTGCCTGTGATCTGACTTCCATGGTATCACAGGTGATGATTTTACCAAATGTGTTGGCGTGGATAACAAAGATCACCAACATTCTAGCTTGCTGTGTCCTAACCATGTGCTGCCTGACTGCAAAGCCAGTAGCACGTATAATCATGCATCCCTGAATGACAGGAATATATTCTGAGAACTATGTCATTAAGTAATGTTACTGTTGTGTAAACATAGTGGATTGTACTTACACAAACCGAGATGGTGTAGCCTACTACACACCTAGGCTGTGTAGTATAGCCTATTGCTTCTAGGTTACAAACCCTTACAGCATGTTACTGTATTGAATATTGTAAGCAATTATAATACAGTGGTATTTGTGTATCTAAACATAGCTAAGCATAGAAATGGTACAGTAAAAATAGAGTACAATCTTACGGAATCATCATCATCTGTGTGGTCTGTCATAGACCAAAATCAACCAATTATTATTTTTTTTGGCAATTTGATTGGCAAAACTTTAACTGTTGATAATATCCAGCTTTGATAAAGGTATGGAGAAAAAGGAACCTTCTCTATGCTGTAACTGGAATGTAAATTTGTATAGCCCTATAAAGGACAACTTGGCATTATTATTATTTTTTTATTATTATTATACTTTAAGTTCTAGGGTACATGTGCACAACATGCAGGTTTGTTACATATGTATACATGTGCCGTGTTGGTGTGCTGCACCCATTAACTTGTCATTTACATTAGGTATATCCCGTAATGCTATCCTTATCCCCTACTCCCTACCCCCTCCCCACAATAGGACCTGGTGTGTGATGCTCCCCTTCCTGTGTCCAAGTGATCTCATTGTTCAATTCCCACCTATGAGTGAGAACATGTGGTATTTGGTTTTCTGTTCTTGCAATAGTTTGCTGAGAATGATGGTTTCCAGCTGCATCCATGTCCCTACAAAGGACACGAACTCATCCTTTTTTATGGCTGCATAATATTCCATGGTGTATATGTGCCACATTTTCTTAATCCAGTCTGTCACTGATGGACATTTGGGTTGATTCCAAGTCTTTGCTATTGTGAATAGTGCTGCAATAAACATACGTGTGCATGTGTCTTTATAGCAGCATGACTTATAATCCTTTGGGTATATCTCCAGTAATGGGATGGCTGGGTCAAATGGTATTTCTAGTTCTAGATCCTTGAGGAATTGCCACACTGTTTTCCACAATGGTTGAACTAGTTTACAGTCCCACCAACAGTGTAAAAGTGTTCCTATTTCTCCACATCCTCTCCAGCACCTGTTGTTTCCTGATTTTTTTAATGATTGCCATGCTAACTGGTGTGAGATGGTATCTCATTGTGGTTTTGATTTGCATTTCTCTGATAGCTAGTGATGATATGCATTTTTTCATGTGTCTGTTGGCTGCATAAATGTCTTCTTTTGAGAAGTGTCTGTTCATATTCTTTGCCCACTTTTTGATGGGGTTGTTTGTTTTTTTCTTGTAAATTTGATTGAGTTCTTTATAGGTTCTGGATATTAGCCCTTTGTCAGATGAGTAGAAGCATTATAAATAACTAAAATGCTTATGAGTGTTGACTCAGGAACTCTACTCCTGAGAATCTCTCCTGTAGAAATGTGTATGTTCCCAATGGTACTAAAAATAAGTTTGCTATAGTGTTATTTATAATAGCAAAAATTTGGAAAAAGCGTAAATGCCTGACAGTGGGGAACCAGATATGTTATGACAAATCTACATGATAAAATACTGTGCAACCATTTAAGAAACTAAAGTAGCTTGATGTGTTGTGACCTGGAAAGACACTAAGTGTTCATAATGTGTTAAGCAAATGGGTAAGTTCCAATACAATATGTCTAGCACAACTCCCTTTCTAGAAAGAAAGAAAAGAAAGTATATGCTGTAAAACTGTAGAAAAAAGTCTGGAAGTATATGATATAGCTGGTAAATATAACACTAGTTACCTCTCAGAAGATAGAATGTGCAGGTGCAGAGGTATGTTTAACTTCTCAATTTGTGTATGTATATGTAATAGGATTATGGGAAATTTTCACTGTCTGTATTCTTCTATGATTTTAAAATTTTTAAAAATCTAAAAATACTAAAAGTAGTTTAAATACTTGAAGTGTTCCTGTAGCATGAATATAAAAGCCTTAAAGTAATGGAAATGAACAATTTCAGAATGTTTTTAAAAAATATTTATATCCCAGATAGTAAACTGACTTTTGAGGTTTAGACATGATTGACTCAAGATAAACTTACTTTATACCAAGAATGCCTTTCCAAGATTTCTGAGAATTTCTAGGGTTCACAGTAGCTTTTATTTTTGAGTTTCTGCTTAAATGTAATTCCAGACTTGTCCATATCTGACTTCTCAGGGCTGTTCTCATCTGTCTGATCCATGCCATACCAGATACAGAACTTGGCCCACTTTCTTTGACCTCTTCCTCCCTTTAAGCATTATGCTAGGCATTTGTATGTGTAGCACACGTTTATGAAGATACCAGGAGGTAGAAAGTGTTTACATTTAGAACACTGCAAAAATGGAATTAAAAGGCCCCCAGTCACTTTACAGCATCTTTCCTTGTCACTAGTCAATATGGTCCTCTGCCATGTTGCTTTCTTTCCTTGTACTGGCGCCAGACCTTCATTTCTCTGTTTTGTTGTTGTTGTTATCGTTGGATTTTTTTTTTTTTCCCTGCTCATTCCCCAGGTGCTGAATTTCTGTGTTTTACTTAGGCAAAGAAGGTTAGGCATCTCTTCTATTTTCTGATGTTTTTAAGGCCTCATTTTTCCCAACCAGAACAATCTATCAAGATATATTCCTCAACAAAGACAATTACCTCCCTGAGAGGAACTCTGGTGCCTGCTGTTAAAATAATAATTTCCTCTCTTTCACTACATGTTATGGTTGTAAGTGTAACTGATAAAATAATTAGCACATTGATTACCTTTGTTAACTCTTCCTGTTGTTTTTTTTTCTAAGTAAAGCCTTATCCTTTGGTCAGTGCAGTTAATAGATGAGTCTTAATTGATGTTGGCTTCCTACTGTGAAACGTAAGAGTTGTGAAATCTTGGCATCATTATGACACTTAATCACATTTTCATTTTATTAGGGACAAGAGGAAAATGAGTTATGAATAAGCTAGAACCTCTCTGCTAAAAAATAAAAAAAATAAAAATAAAGTTAGTTTAATTAAAGTGTAAGCAGAAATACAATTCATGAAGTTGTAAATGCTTCCTCTCTGATAGACGTTGGCCTGACAGTTGGTCTGTGGAAACATGGCTGTATGTAAGATTGCATGGCATTAAGAGGCCTTAACCAAGGTCAATGTGTGAGATTAATATACTGCTCATTAGAAACAGTACAGCATAACAGATAGAAAGAAAGCTTTTGGTGTTAGAAAAACCTACATTAAAACCTGGATTCTGCTCTTTACTGTGTGACCTTGGACATGTTTACCTAACTGAGCTTTGGTTTCCTCATCTGCAAAATGAGGGATATGGATTATAATGATATAAATCATAGAACTGGCTTAGTATTATGCTGGGTTACATAGTAAGTAGTCGGTACGCAGTAGCAATAGAATTTTAGCAATAATTACTATTATCTTTATAACATTTACTATTCTTATGTTTATTACCACTGGTCACTTTTCAGATGGCTAGTCTCTATTTATTTATTTATTTGTTTATTTATTGAGCTGGAGTCTCGCTCTGTTGCCTAGGCTGGAGTGCAGCGGTGTGATCTCGGCTCACTGCAACCTCCCCCTCCTGGGTTCAAGCGACTCTC
>NW_012102032.1:3682863-3699188 GCF_000951045.1 Mandrillus leucophaeus
AATTTTGTGCTTTACAGCCGTATCCGGCTTTCCCCTTCTTTTTGTCTGGTCATTTCAAATTAACAGGAAAATATACCTTTTTTTTTTTTTTTTTTTTTGTAAGGTGAAATTAACATAGAATTAAACATTTAATTTTTTTTTTTTTTTCTGACAGAGTCTTGCTTTGTTGCCCAGGCTGGAGTGCAGTGGTGTGATCTCGGCTCACTGCAACCTCCCCCTCCTGGGTTCAAGCGACTCTCGTGCTTCAGCCTCCCAAGTAGCTGGGACTACAGGCATGAGCCACCACACACAATTAATTTTTGTATTTTTAGTAGAGATGGGGTCTTGTCATGTTGGCCAGGTTGGTCTTGAACTCCTGACCTCAGGTGATCCACCCACCTTGGCCTCCCAAAGTGCTGGGATTACAGGCATGAGCTACTGCACCCGGCCTTAGTCTCACTTTAAATTCACATAGGCTCTCAGTGTTGCAGTAGTCCTATAATATTTTTCTAGTCAATATATTCCCCATTCTCCAAAGCCACTCTATTATATCCTGTCCTCTCTGCTCCATTTCCAGTACTTCTCCTCTCTCTTCATTCATGGCTGTGACCCTGTTTGTATCTTACTGAGAAAATAGAATAAAGATTTCATATCTTCCCACCAACATATCTATCAGTCTACTTCCAGTTGTAACCCTACACTCTCCCTTTCCTCCTGTTATAATGGAAAAGGGCCAGTCCTTTCATTTGTATACAGAATCCTGTCCCCTTTTGTGTACTCACAGACTTAGGGCCTACTGCTATCGCTCTTACTCTTCAGTAATCACATTGTATCTTTGTTTTTGCTTTCCCCCTGAGACAGGGTCTTCCTCTGTCATCCAGGCTGGAGTCTAGTGCTGTGAATACAGCTCACTACAGCCTTGACTTCCTGGCTCAAGCAATCCTCCTACCTCAGCCTCCTGAGTAACTGGGACCACAGGCTCATGCCACCAGGCCCAGCTAAATTTTTAAAATTTTTATAGAGACAGGGTCTTGCCATGTTGCCCAGGTTGTCTTGATTTCTTGGTCTCAAGTGATCCTCCTGCCTTGGCCTCCAAAGTGCTGGGATTATAGGAGTGAGCCACCGTGCCTGGCCACATTTTATCTTTTCTTTTCTTTTCTTTTCTTTTTTTTTTTTGAGACAGAGTCTAGCTCTGTTGCCAGGCTGGAGTTCAGTGGCACGATCTCAGCTCACTGCAACCTCCGCCTCCCAGGTTCAAGCGATTCTTCTGCCTCGGCCTCCCAAGTAGCTGGGATTACAGGCACGTGCTGCCATGCCCAGCTAATTTTTGTATTTTTAATAGAGAGAGGGTTTCACCGTGTTGGCCAGGATCACCTTGATCTTCTCCCAAATTGCTGGGTTTACAGGCATAAGCCACCACGCCTGGCCTAACATTTTATCTTTTATGTTAGATAATTCCCATCAGCAAGCAAACATGTCATCATAGGGTCTGTGTTTAAAATATCCCTTTGGGCCAGGCGCGGTGGCTCACGCCTGTAATCCCAGCACTTTGGGAGGCTGAGGCGGGTGGAACACCTGAGGTCAGGAGTTTTGACCAGCCTGGCCAACATGGTGTAACCCTATCTCTACTAAAAATACAAAATTAACCAGGTGTGGTGGTATGCACCTGTAATCCCAGCTACTTGGGAGGCTGAGGCAGGAGAATCACTTGAACCCAGGAGGCAGAGGTTGCAGTGAGCCAAGAACGTGCCACTGCACTCCAGCCTGGGCAACAAGAGCGAAGCTCCGTCTCAAAAAAAAAGAAAAAGAAAAAGAAAAAAAAATTTCCTTTGACCTTTCCTTCATATTTCCAGGTAGCTATTCCTGTGCTTTTTCTGCTTTCCTTAGAGCAAAGCTCCTTGGAAGCATATACTTACCTCAACTACTCCAAGCAGATTTTTCTTTCTTCTGCTCAACTGAAACTGCATTTGTCAAGGTTTCCAATGACTGCCACATTGCCAAATCCAGTAGCCAATTATCAGTCCCTGTTTTACTTGACCTTAGCACCGTTTGAACAGATTATTTCAACCTTCCTGAAATGCTTTCTTCTGGCTTATGGAACATCTCCCTTTCCTAGTTTTCACTGGCCAACTCTGTAGTTTCTTTTACTGAATGCTCTTCAACTTTCCTGATTTCTAAATATTTATGAACCTCAGAGCTCAATTCTTTCTCTCTCTCGGTTCAATTCCTAGGTAATCTCAACCAGTCTCATGCTTTTATTATCATCTTTGTAGTGGTGTCTCCAAAACCTGTATCTAAAGTCTCAATCTTCTCTGACCCTCACTTGCATACCCTACTGCCTACACTACGTCTTTGGATGTCCTGTAAGTGTCCCAAGCTTAATATATTCTACCTTTTCCCCAATTTTACTTATTTACTTATAAATAAATAGTATTGGCCAGGCATGGTGGCTCACACCTGTAATCCCAGCACTTTAGGAGGCCAAGGCGGGCAGGTCACTTGGGCTTAAGCAAGACTAGTCTGGCCAACATGGTGAAACCCCAACTCTACAAAAAACATGTGTGGTGGCACGTGCTTGTGGTACCAGCTACTTGGAAGGCTGAGGTGGGAGAATCGCTTGAGCCCAGGAGGCAGAGGTTGCAGTGAGCTGTGATTGTGCCACCACACTCCAGCCTGGGCAACAGAGCAAGACCTTGTCTCAGATGAATGAATGAATGAATGGTACTTCTAGTCATCTGGTCCGCCACAGCTCTTGGAGTCTCCCTTGACTCCCTTCTCTCACATGTCCAGTCCATCAGCAAATCTTATCTGCTCACTGTAGATGCACATCCAGAATCTGACCATTTCTCACCTCCTTTACTTGGTGTTACCATAGTCCAAGCTACTACTTTCTCTTGCCTGGATGACTGCATAGCTTCTTAAGGTTTTTCTGCTTCTACTCTTGGCCCCTACAGTCTTTTTCTGCCAGAGTGATCCTTTTAAGTCAGTAATTATTTTTCTTGCCTAAATTTCTTTAATAGTTTTCTATATATATGTAGAAGAAAATCTGAAAATCCTTACTGTGGTCTTCAAGATGCTGAATGATTTGGTACCTGGCAACTGTTCTGACTTCATCTCCTACTACCTTCCATCTCCCTCATCTAGTCCAGCCCCAGCAGTTTCTTCACTATTGTTTGAGTATACCAAGAATTCTCCAGCCTTTATACTTGGTATTCTCTCTGCCAGAAATGTTTTTCACCCATATTTCACATGGCGTGTTCCTTCATTTCATTCAGTCCTCTGCTCAGATGCCAGCTCATCATAGAAATCTTCCTGACCGTGCCATCTGAAATGGCATCCTGTTCCCCATGTCCTGCCTTCCTTCAGTCCCTTTATTCTTCTTTGTTTTTCTTCTGCAGTGCTTGTTACTACTTGCTATTTTTCTATAATTCCCACCCCTACTCTCTCTAGAAGGTTAGTTCTCTGAGGGCAAGGACTTTGTTTTGTTCATTGTTGTATCCCCAGAACCTAGAATATTACCTGTGGCACTCCTTGTTGGATAAATAAATGAATGAGTTGCTTTTTTTCTCCATATACATTCTTATCTTACTAATGTACTTTTAAAAAATTTATGGAAAAATGCAGTCTTTTAAAAAATTGTGATAAATACTCATAAAATTTACCATCTTAACCATTTTAAAATGTACAATTCAGTTAATGCCACTGCTACCATCATCACTCTCTCTCTCCAGAACTCTTTTCTTCTTGCAGAACTGAAACTCTGTACCCATTAAACAGTAAGTCTCCATTTCCTCTGTCCCCTGAATGCTGGTAGCCACCATTCTACTTTCTGTGTCTGTGTCTATGTCTGTGTTTTATCTCTATGAGCAGTCTTTTAGTTAACCACTAAGAGGTAAGGTTTGAATATATGGGGAGTCAAACCACCCTCAGGTTTCTTTTAACAAGCACTTATTGAATACCTGCCTTGGGCTTGGTACTGTGCTAGGTTCAATATGGTTACACAAGGGGTGTCCTCTACAGGTCTCTTCTGCTGGAAACAAGAATTGTGTATGTTTTACAAAAGATACCATTCCATATCTCATTACCATGCTCTGATACTGAAAACTAAGATATGTTTTGGTATGTGTATTAGTCAGGGTCTTCCAGAGACATAGAACCAATAGGATATATATGGTCAAGCCCGGCATAATGACATTTCAGTCAGTAACGGACCATATATATGGAACAGTGGTCCCATAAGATTGTAACACTGTAGTTTTACCGTACCTTTTCTATGTTTAGATACATAAATACTCACCATTGTGTTACAGTTGCCTACAGTGTTCAGTATAGTAACTTGCTGTACTGGTTTGTATCCTAAGAGCAATAGGCTATGCCACATAGCCTTGGTATGTGTATAAGTCCGTTTTCACACTGGTGATAAAGACATACCCGAGACTGGGCAATTTACAAAAGAAAGAGGTTTAATGGACTTATAGTTCCACATGACTGGGAGGCCTCACAATCATGGTGGAAGGTGAAAGGCACATTTCACATGGCAACAGACAAGAGAAGAGAGCTTCTGCAGGGAAACTCCCCCTTATAAAACCATCAGATCTCATGAGACTATTCACTGTCATGAGAACAGCACGGGAAAACCTCAGCCCATGATTCAATTACCTCCCACCAGGTTCCTCCAACAACATGTGGGAATTCAAGATGGGATTTGGGTTGGGGACAGCCAAACCATATCAGTATGTAGTAGGCTATACCATCTAGGTTTATGTAAATATACAATATGATATTTGTGCAGTGACAAAATAACCTGATGACACATTTTTCAGAACATATCCCCATTGTTAAGTGACTCATGACTGAATATAGACATATGAGAGGGGATTTATTAGAGAAATTGGCGTATACTGTTATGGAGGCTGAGAAGTCCCACACAAGCTGTCTGTAAGCCAGAGACCCTGGTAGTGTAGCTCAGTCCAAGTGTAAAGGCCTCAGAACCAGGGAAACCAATGGTGTGACTTGTCCAAGACTAGAGCCTGAGAGCCCAGGGGACTCCTGGTGTAAGTCCCAGAGTACAAAGGCTAGGGAGTCTAGAGTTTTGATGTGCAAGGACAGGAGAGGAAGAGTGTACCCCAGCTGCAGCACACACTTGCCTTTTCTCTGTTTTTGTTCTCTCTGGGCCCTGGCTGACTGGATGGTGGTGTCTACCCATGTTGAGAGCAGATCTTCCCCACCTAGTCCACTCAGACTCACATGCTCATCTCCTCTAGAAACACAGAGACATATCCAAAGATAATGCTTTCCCAGGCCAGGTACAGTGGCTCACACCTGTAATCCTAGTACTTTGGGAGGCTGAGGTGGACAGATAATCTGAGGTCAGGAGTTCGAGACCAGCCTGGCCAACATAAAAATATAACAATGAGCTAGGCATGGTGGTGGGCGCCTATAATCCCAGCTACTCGGGAGGCTGAGGCAGGAGAATTGCTTGAACCTGGGAGGCAGAGATTGCAGCGAGCCAAGATCATGCCACTGCACTCCAGCCTGAGAGACAGAGTGAGTGAGACTCCGTCTCAAAAAACAAAACAAAACAAAAACAGTGAAAAAAAAACAAAGATAATGCTCTACCAGATTTCTAGGTATTTCTTAATCCAATGAGGTTGACAAAGTCAACCATAACTATGAATTTTGTGCTTTACAGCCGTATCCGGCTTTCCCCTTCTTTTTGTCTGGTCATTTCAAATTAACAGGAAAATATACCTTTTTTTTTTTTTTTTTTGTAAGGTGAAATTAACATAGAATTAAACATTTAATTTTTTTTTTTTTTTCTGACAGAGTCTTGCTTTGTTGCCCAGGCTGGAGTGCAGTGGTGCGATCTCGGCTCACTGCCCTCCGCCTCCCGGGCTCAAGTGAGTCTCCTGCCTCAGCCTTCTAAGCAGCTGGGATTACAGCTGCCTGCCACCATGCCCGGCTGATTTTGTATTTTTAGTAGAGATCAGGTTTCACCATGTTGACCAGGCTGGTCTCAAACTCCTGACCTCAGGTGATCCACCCACTTCGGCCTTCCCAAAGTGCTGGGATTACAGGTGTGAGCCACCATGCCTGGACAAACATTTAATTTCTTAGTTTTTATTTTTTTAGACAGGACGTTGCTCCGTTGCCCAAGCTGGGGTGCAGTGGTATGATCTTGGCTCGCTGCAACCTCTGCCTCCTGGGGTCAAGCAATCCTCCTGCCTCAGCCTCCTGAGCATCTGGGACTACAGGCATGGGCCACCATGCCCTGCTATAAATTAAACATTTTAAAGTGAACAATTAAGTGGCATATAGTATATTCATAATGATGTACAACCTCCACCTCTATTTAGTTCCAAAACATTTTCAGCACCCCAAAAGAAAACCCCATAACCATTAAACAGTTGTTCCATATTCCCACCTTTCCCCAGCCCCTGGCAACTACCAATCTGTTTTCTGTCTCTATGGATTTACTTATTCTTAATATTTTATATAAATGAAATAATGCAATATGTGTGTGACATTTGTGTCTAGCTTATTTTACTTAGCATGTTTTTTAAGGTTCATCCACATTATAGCATATAAGTCAGTACTTCATTTCTTATTATGACTGAATAATGTTATATGTATATGCCACAATTTGTTTATCCATTTATTTGCCGATGGACGTTTGGGCTGTTTCTATATTTCACCTATTGTGAATAGTGCTATGAACATGCATGTACAAGTATTTGTTTGAGTACCTGTTTTCAGTTCTTCGGGGTGTATACCTAGGAGTGGAATTGTCAGGTCACATGGTAATTCCATGTTTAACTTTTTGAGGAACTGTTAAACTATTTTCCATAATGGCTGAACTGTTTTACATTTCTGCCAGCAACGCACAAGGGTTCTAGTTTCTCTACATCCTCGCCAACACTTGATATTTTCCTTTTTAAAACATTGTTATTAGAGCCATCCTTGTGGTGTGAGGTGGTACTTCATTGTGGTTTTTTTTTTTTTTTTTGAGACGGAGTCTCGCTCTGTCACCCAGGCTGGAGTGCAGTGGCGCAATCTGGGCTCACTGCAAGCTCCGCCTCCCTGGTTCACACCATTCTCCTGCCTCAGCCTCCCGAGTAGCTGGGACTACAGGCGCCCGCCACCATGCCCAGCTAATTTTTTGTATTTTCAGTAGAGACGGGGTTTCATCATGTTAGCCAGGATGGTCTTGATCTCCTGGCCTTGTGATCTGCCCGCCTTGGCCTCCCAAAGTGCTGGGATTACAGGGGTGAGCCACCACGTCTGGCCTTCATTGTGGTTTTGATTTGCATTTCCCTGATGACTAATCTTTTCTTGTGCTCGTTGGCCATTTTTATATCTTCTTTGGAGAAAATATATTGTTTTGAGAACCATAATAACAATATTCAACTTGATGAAATCTTTTTCCTGTTTTCCTTAAATTTATCTTGATTATACCCATAGTGTGTGCTATTAGAAGAGGAGTTAGTAAACTAAGTCCTGTGGATCAAATCTGGTTTGCTGACAGTTTTTATATGGCCTACATGCTAAGCATGGTTTTTACATTTTTTAATTGTTGGAGGAAAAAAATCCAAAGAATATTTCATGATACATGAAAATTATATGAAATTCAGATTTCAGTGTCCATAAGGTTTTATTGGAACACACAGTCACACCCATGCATTTATCTGTTGTCTATGACTGCTGTCATGCTACAATAGCAGAGTTGAGCAATTGCATAGGGACCATATGGGTCATAAAGCCTAAAATATTTATAATCTGGCTCTTTATAGGAAAAACTTTGCCAACCCTGTATTAGATGTTCTTGTTTCTTGTTCTTAGCTTCTGATATTTTTGCAGCCCTGATCATTGATGGGCAGAGAAGCCCTTAAGAGAGTAAGGAAGTACCGCTTGTTGGGAGAGCTCAAAATGGAATAGCATTCAGTTTAGTTCTCATAGATGACCAAATGTTTTCTATCTTGATAGATACTAAATTCCAAGGTTAAAATATTAATGATAGGAACCAGATACAAAATTCCTAAAATATCATTTAAATGTCATCTGTCATTATCATTAAGAGTATCTCCCATCAATAATGTTCCAGCTCTCAACATACATTATTTATGATGAATGTAAGAGAATTTCATGAAATCCTCCTCTAAAGACTTCTTTGGCCCCAAATTCTGAAATACTGTAATTCTAACATTAACTATTGGAATATCATTATGTTGCTCAATATCACATTGAACAGGGACATCTTACATTCCAGAACTTATCAGTGCCCTTCTGTAACTAAATTATAAAAATTTAAAAACTAAATTAAAATTTTCTTTAACCTGTGTAAGAAGGGACATCTCACACTTGAAGCTTTATTTGACATTTGTTTTTTTTTTATTTTACTTTATTTTGAGATAGTATCTCACTCTGTTGCCTAGTCTGAGTGCAGTCGTGTGATCAGCTCATTGCAGCCCTGACTGCCTGGGCTCAAGCTATCCTCCCTCCTCAGCCTCCTGAGTAGCGGGGACTATAGGCACATGCCACCACACTTGGCATATTTATTTATTTATTTATTTATTTATTTATTTATTTATTTATTTTGTAGAGACAGGGTTTCACCATGTTGCCTAGGCTGGTCTCAAACTCCTGGATGCAAGCAGTTCACCCACCTCAGCCTCCCAAAGTGCTAGGATTATAGGCGTGAGCCACCGCACCTGGCCAACATTTTTTTTTTAATAATAGACTTCGAATTGATTAGGTGTCCAAACTGTAGTGATTTCAGTGATGTGTATTTTGTTAGGAGGAGGTTGTTCATTCCAGCCACTGGCATGCTTTGTGTAGGTCTTTTGAGTACATGCTGACTTAAGGAAATACCTTTTAAATAAAAAATACCAAGAGGTAAAGAATATTAGACTGAATCATGTTCTTCTGATTTCTACAAATGGTATTACCCTAAACCACATGTACCCAAATATTAATCTTATTGTGGAAACTATGCTCTTATATTCTGATAGTATGTTTAGTTTTACAGTCAAAGGAAACTGAAAGTTTAAGAGCAAAGTTCACTTCATTCCTGAAGAAAAAACTTCCCATTTTATAGCTATTGGATTATAGATGAGATTTCATTAAGGTAATAGCCCCAAAACCTTAGAGGATGCTCTTGGTAGGAATGATCATTCCCAAACAAGTAGATGCAATGCTCTTGTCTCTGGGGCCTTTCACCTCTCAAGCCTGTGATTCCCAAATACTTATCTTCTCTGATCAGTGTGCAAGTTTATCTTTTGAGTGAAGTCTTGTAAACCTCTAGCAACACCAGGCTAGTCTATGTCTTTTTGTATTTTTATTGATTTCTGTACTCCTTAGCTCCTTGATTGGCAACTTTCTTAATGAAGGAAGCTTGCTTTAATAAAATTATGTTTAGATGCTTGTTATTAGAAGCTGTGTGCCAAACGATATTTTAATGCCCAATCATTAAAATTCAGTGGGTTTGTTGCTACTGTTCTTCAGTCTGCCTCCCCATTTGAGATCTGTAGTTGCTTTAACAGTCATTTCCTTTGTCCTTATCAACAATTCCTACTCTGCTTTCAAAGTAGGGTTACAACTGGGTCTATTCATATTCCAAATCTTATTTTAGTGTTTTCTACCATCATATGGCCTGTCCTTTAGGGAGCTGGTATGTCTCTATAGGTTTAGAAAATGATCATAGTTAGGTGTTATTCTTTTTGGTCAGCTTTCAAAAATCCTGATGCCTGGGTTGCATTCCACACCAATTAAATTAAAATGTCTGAGGGTGGGGGGCCCCAAGCATCAGTATTTTTTAAAAAGTCCCAGGTAATTCCAATATGCAGCAAGGTTTGGAAACCATTGGCTTTACTAATTGGCCAAATGGCTTAGAGGCTCTTCCTCCTAGTTATCTACTCACTACCCAGGATTAATTAGATGACCTTAACACAATGCATTTAGCTACCTGAAAAAGAGATGTTATGTAAATGTATTACTGTTATCATTATTATCATTATTATTTAAACTTCAGAGAAGCCATTTTGTGGTAAAATGTGCATAACATAAAAGTTACCATTTTAACCTTTTTTTTTTTTTGAGATGGGGTCTTACTATGTTGCCCAGGCTGGAGTGCAGTGGCTATTCACAGATGCAATCATAGGACACTGCAGTCTCAAATTCCTGGGCTCAAGTAATTCTCCTGCTTCAGCCTCCTAAGTAGCTAGGACTACAGGTGTGCATCACCATACCTGGCTCATTGTAACTTTTTGTTTTGGGGGTGGAGTTTCACTCTTGTTGCCCAGTCTGGAGTGTAATGGTGCAATCTCGTCTCACTGCAACCTCCACCTCCCAGATTCAAGCGATTCTTCAATTCTCCTGCCTCAGCCTCCTGAGTAGCTGGGATTACAGGCATGTGCCACTATACCCAGCTAATTTTGTATTTTTAGTAGAGACAGGGTTTCACCATGTTGGTCAGGCTGGTCTTGAACTCCTGACCTCAGGTGATCCATCTGCCTCAGCCTCCCAAAATGCTGGGATTACAGGCGTGAGCCTGTCTCTTATACACATCTAGATGTGTATAAGAGACAGGGCTGGAGTGCAGTGGCGCCATCTCGGCTCACTGCAACCTCCACCTCCCGGGTTCAAGCGATTCTCCTGCCTCAGCCTCCTGGGTGTCTGGGACTACAGGCACGTGCCACCATACCCGGCTAATTTTTTGTATTTTTAGTAGAGACGGGATTTCACTGTATTAGCCAGGATGGTCTCAATCTCCTGACCTTGTGATCTGCCCACCTCGGCCTCCCAAGTGCTGGGATTACAGGCGTGAGCCACCACTCCTAGCCCCGCTTGATTCCTTTTTAAGGCTAAATAACATTCCATTATATGTGTATACCACATTTTGTTTATCCATTCATCTGTTGATTTCTTCTCCCTTTTGCCTATTGTGAAAAATACTGCTGATTATGCTACTATGATCATGGATGTATGAGAAACTCATTTTAAGTGATAAACTGATAAACTCTCCTTCCACAAAATGCTTATGTGGCTAAATTACTTGCTCTATATGGCTAGATTGTAGTTCACCAGATGAGTAAGCACCTGCCCCTGGTGACTAGTCTATCTTTTACAAAATATGGCAAAAATTAGGTACTATTTAAAATACTTTCTAGATTTCCTACCAAGTAGTAACAGAATTCCATTTTATTTGAATTAGCTATCCTGCTCGGGCTGTGGATCAATCCTGTAGAGGCTGTGTTCCAAAAATGTAGTGACAAAAGTCTTTGTATGTTGAGAATGAAATAAAGGGTTTGTGCTGTGTACTTTAACTCACAAAAGCTAAGGCAAAGTTGCAAGCTTCAAAACCAACCTAAAAATGCTCCCTGGGCTGGGCACAGTGGCTCACGCCTGTAATCCTAGCACTTTGGGAGGCCAAGGCAGGCAGATCACGAGATCAGGAGTTTGAGACCAGCCTGACCAACATAGTGAAACCCCGTCTCTACTAAAAATACAAAAAATTAGCCAGGTATGGTGGTGTGCGCCTGTCATCCCAGCTACTCGGGAGGCTGAGGCAGGAGAATCGCCTGAACCCAGGAGGTGGAGGTTGCTGTCAGCTGAGATCGCGCCACTGCACTCCAACCCGGGTGACAGTGCGAGACTCTGTCTCAAAAAAAAAAAAAAAATCTCCCTGGTCATGTTACTGTAGAAATTGTAAGCTCATTAGGTTGAAGCTAGAAGCCACGTTAAGCTCCTTTTATTGCTGCCTGTGTTCCTCTGATAGACGTTTTAGCTCAACTTCTACACATGATCTTAGCTTTTTTGTATTACAGAACCTAATACCTAATTTGCATTTTTACTTCTTTCATTCTTAATGAACCACTGTGTGAGGATATGCTTTCTTTTTTATGGACAGTTGAGCTAGGTGTTTTTATAAGAATTCAGCTGTGTTAGTCAATAAGTGGGAATTTTACAGAGTCAATCAACTTTGGAAAAATGGTGATTACTTATTTTAACATTGTTTTTCCTGAGGCATTGCCTTTTATGTTCCCACAACTGACCCACCTACTCTTACAGCATGAAGAAAATGAATTTTTATTTGTATGTGTATATTCACTTTGATCCCTTTGACACTTTTCCTTACTTTTTCACTTATAATAAAAGGCAATTGAAGGCCAGGCACCATGGCTCACACCTGTAATCCCAGCACTTTGGGAGGCCAAGGTGGGTGGGTCCTGAGGTCAGGAGTTCGAGACCAGCCTGGCCAACATGGCGAAACTCTGTCTCTACTAAAAATATAAAAATTAGCCATGCGTGGTAGTGTATGCCTATAATCCTAGCTACTTGGGAGGCTGAGGCAGGATAATCACTTGAACCCAGGAGGCAGAGGTTGCAGTGAGCTGAGATTGTGCCACCATACTCCAGCCTAGACAACAAGAGCAAAACTCCGTCAAAAAAAAAAAAAGAGGCAACTGAGATCAAAAGAGTCTTGGCCATACTGCTGAAAAGGAGAGGTACTAAAATTTGTTGGTCTCTTTGGGTTAACAACTAGGCTGCATCAGTATGCTTTAGAGTTATAGGAATACCCCAAAATTGAGAATCCGATGGGACTATATAATTTTAGAGCCAGTTCTACAGGTGAGACATAGACAGCTTGTTCTGCTTTTCTGAAAACTTGTCTATAGAACTCTACAGAGAGGCTAAGAGGGAGTAAACAATCCTTTCTTTCTAGATCTTCATCTGCTGGTGGACGTGGCCTGCAAGCAGGAGCACTTTCCAAAGGAGGAAGAATTAAAAGAGTGAGGCATGGATGACAAATGTGACATTGTGCACTAGCTGTAGCTGGAGGCAGACTAGCCTTGCACGTGACAAACTGTTGGGATTTTTTCAGTTCTGTTAAGGAAAAAAAGTATTTTTTGTTTCGTTAATTGAGAATTTTGTTAATTGAGAATTGGGAATTTGCTATGTACTACAGCGGTTCAGTTCAGATTATCTGCCTTGACAAACTACCGAACATCTAGCAGCCATGTTTTTTGGCTGCCCAGATCCCTTTTAAATGAAAAGTTCTGACCTTCTGTTATAGTTAAGGAGCATCTAAAAACTGCTCCATCTATGGTACTAGAGAATAATCTGTGTGTGTGCTGATTTGTCGTCTTGCCACTCAAACTGTAGTCAGCACAACTTTAGTGGGGAATTCAGTCTCTCTGATTCAAGTCACAGTGTGATCCTTTTAGAGGAGATCGTGTGAGAAACAAAGGCATGTGAGGTCACCAACATCACAGGTCTAAATGCATCAGGAATTCCAGGGAAGAAACTCTGGAGAAGAGCTAATTTTCTAAGTGATTAACCAGGAAATTCTCTTACTTCCTAACCTAGCATTCTGTTTTAAGAGCAAGGCATCCGGACTTGGACCATCTATCACACTTAACACTCCCTGATTCTTTTATATTAATGGAAGCATTCTTCTATTTTCGTATCTTTCTTTCATTTTAATGATATATTATCATAAATGGTAAAAAGGTTTTATTAATATATCACTTACTTAAATGTCTTTAAAGAATTTAACTTGTTTTATATAATTGTATTTATAAATGCTGATAGATTGAAAGGTTTTAAAGTTTTATATTTTTATTATTGCAGGATAGAAGGATAAAGGATGCATGTGTAGTATTTTTATTTTGAAGGGAAAATGTACAATGTGTGAACAAAAACATTAAGAGATTTAATACACTATTTTCTTATTTTAGATTTTTACATTCAATAAGTATAAATTCTCATCTATATAAGGTATTGTGTGCAAATGTGGGGAAAAACTGATTAGTAGTCATTTAGCAGAAGCTATGCCTCTGATTTTTAAAAAATGGTTTCGATCTAGTTTAAGCTTCTGAGAGAATTTTGGATAGTGGGATAGATGGTAACATTTTTTTTCTTATCCCTGTTATAGGATTCTAGATTTGTGCAGTAGGATTGTGGGACTTTGTTTTAGGAGAGAAGGATGTCTTGGATGTCCAGTTTCTGTGGTTGATCCCTTACTTTCTTACCCAGTGACAGCAAGAAACTTTCTGATTTAAAGTCTTTCGATTGACCAGAACTTTCTTATTGGATTCTGCTTCAGTTCTCCTATTAAGCACTGCAGAAACAAAAGGAAAGCCTAGGAATATGAAACTAATTAAAAAGGCACTTGGTGATATGACATAGTACTATGCTAGCCACTGTGGATGTGACAGTTCATTTCTTATACTGCACTGTGCCTTCCCAATGATGTCAAACCCTAGAAATATTACAGAGATCTACTTTTCTGGAAAAGGGTGAGCTCTGTGTTGATCTGCAGTGACTCTGTTTAGATATTAAAGTAGATTCTGAAAAGCGACCTGTGTGGTCCATCTGATTAGACTAGATAATGTCTATGTGATGGGCATTTATTTATCTTTATTAGCAAGGTTTAAAAGAGCAAATTATCAAGACACCTGTATCTTTTGGCCAGACTATATAATATTTTGTCAGAGTATGTGAAGAGGAGACCCAATTTCCAAATGAAGGAACTTTGCTTTTTCTCTGTCATGTTGAAGAGCTAATATACTGTGTAGATGATATTTTCCCCTAAATATGGCTTTCTTAGCTTTATATATGTTGAGATAATATCTTTTGAGGAACACATGTCAAGCAGGAACCTTGGCATAGATTTGGTTTCAGTTGTTTTAAGGCTTAATTAATGAAATGCCTTATTCAGCTTTCCAAACATTTTTATATATGAATACAGCAGACCAAGGAGCTGGATCTCCTGCTATCCTTACATGCCTTGTATCTATCAACTAAAGCTGTCATTAATGACTTGGGCAAAATGGCAAGAGGTATAATAAAATCTTCCTGTGAATTAGCCATTAGGGTCTGACACAACTAGTCAACTAACAAGGTTCCTGACTAGTACCTCAGTATTTCAGTACCTTAAGCACTGATAAATTTCACTCAGTCAACAATAAAGTGAGTGTTCCAACTAGACTTGTTGTCTTGCCTGTTCTTACTGTTTGATTGGTGATTAATAGAAAACTCAGTCATTATGACAGTTAGTAGCATAATTCAAATGAGATTGTACTTTGTTTTTCAAATAATCTGAATTTTAAAAGTTTTTTTTTTTTTCCATTTAAATAGCAATGGAATTGTTTAAATGCCGTTAAGGATAAGGACAATTTTTAGACATGTTTTACAGAAACCTACATTTTTGGAAAAGGATGAATGATCTTTAATAAATTTAATCAATCCAGAGGTGAAAGTAGACCCTGAAGGATGATCTGTCTCATGTATAAGATTAGCTAGTAGATGTCATTGAGACTTAGGCATTTCATTACAATAGTGATGGCATCTTTATGACATGTCTAGGAAAATGTTGTAGTATATCAAACCCAGAGGGTAACTCCAAAACTTTGAAGCTGAAGAATAATTGCTCTTGCAATTCTGGTGACCTAAAACAGTGAACTAAACTACATAGAACTGTTTGGTTTGATTCTGAGTTTCTCCAGGTCTCCAGGTTCATGATGCATATCATCATCATTTCCAAATCTCAGAGTTTCCTCAAGAGAGGGCAACCACATTTGTATCTGTCTTCTTTCTGTCAATTAAGTGTGTGTATTAATTACTAGGGCTAGGTCTCTTCATTCCTTTGCACATTTTAAGCAGGAATAGATGAGGCAAAGGCCATTTGTAGGTTATTTTTTTGGTTTAGTTTAACTTTAAAGGTATTTTTGCATATATCATGTATAACAATGTATATGTTGCATTATTTATGCTATACAATTACATGGCATGCACAGAATAAAATCATAAACCATGACAGATTTCAAAAAATTATCTCCAGCAGAATTAGAACTCTTCCTATCTTTTAGGGAAGGAGCTACAAAGGGTTTATATAGTTGGCCTTCCATATCAGTGGGTTCCACATCCATGGTTTCAGTTAACCTCAGATTGAAAAAGTTTGGGAAAAAAGATTCCAAAAGTTCCGAAAAGCAAAACTTGAATATGCCACAGGCCATACACTTAAAATCCATGAGAATTAAGGAATGTATAAGCATTGTTTTAGGTATTACAAGTAATCCAGAGATGATTTAAAGTATACAGGAGGATGTGCATAGGTAACATGCAAATACTAAGCCATTTTAATAAAGGCCATGAGCATCCTTGGATTTTGGTACTCAGTGGGTACTAGAACTAGTCTTCCATGGATACCAAGGGATTACTGTAGTACCTGCATTCTATTCCTTTTTTTTTTTTTTTTTTTTTTTGAGGCAAAGTCTTGCTCTGTCACCCAGACTGGAGTGCAGTGGCACCATCTCAGCTCATTGCAACCTCCACCTCCCAGGTTC
>NW_012102032.1:3700093-3793839 GCF_000951045.1 Mandrillus leucophaeus
AGGAGAATGGTGTGAACCCGGGAGGCGGAGCTTGCAGTGAGCCAAGATAGCGCCACTGCACTCCAGCCTGGGCAAAAGAGCAAGACTCTGTCTCAAAAAAAAAAAAAAAAGAAAAAGTTTGCAGGGTGTGGTGGCACGCACCTGTGGTCCCAGCTACTCTGGAGGCTGAGGTGGGAGGCCATGAAGGTCAAGGCTGCAGTGAGCCATGATGGCACAACTGTGCTCCAGTGTGGGTGACATAAGACCCTGTTTCAAACAACAAAAATAAACAAAAAATTTATTTTCAAATTTGTCTTTGATCTAGGTTAGTTATTAGGTCTGAAATTCTGAAACTACTCTCATAAACCTTATCTACAGGGAAAACAATGTTGAAGGTCAGTAGACTACTCATCCTTTTTGCTTTCAGAGGCATTATGTCATTTAATCTTTACAACAGACCTATCGTAATTATTATCATCGGCATTTTACAGATGATCAGAGATTCATTTGTACATGAGGTAAGAAACATGTAAAATTTACTACCATAACCATTTTTAAGTGTACAGTTCACTAGATTTAACTATATCCACATTGTTGTTCATTTGTATAATTTTGAAAGTTTATGGCAGCAGTTCAGAAATAAAATGTCTCACCACGTCAAAATATAATTTGGTAATTTGAAACTTCAAATGTTATAAATGTATTAGAAACTGTTGTATTATTTCTAATGGCAAGGTAGTAATAAGGATTGTAGTTCATGAATGTGGTAATTAGCCAGAAATTCATTTTCTTTTTGCCTATGCTTTTCTCATTAATCATATTTTACCCTTTTGCTTGTATTTATGACATGGACTTATTTGGAGTCTTACATTGAAGGCATAGGTCTGATCCATAGTATTATTTCACCTCTCAAAGATTGAAAAGAAAATAACAGTTGGATTCCAGACCTCTGATATGACCCTGATTTGAAAGTTCCATATAGGCACAGTTTAGACAGAGCTACTGAATTTAAATTAGTAAGAGCTGAAGAAATGCTAAGCATAAAATGGACAGAGCCCTTCCCAGGGTAGCAGACATAAGTAGCAGTAAATCAGTAAGTACTAAAGCACAGGATCACTTCATTCTGGCTTTCTGCCATTTATAGACACTCAAACTTGGAATGAGCAGAAATCCTTTTGAATTTATATTTGCAAAACCTTGTGTCCATTCTTTTCTGGATTACCTTTATTTTTTTCTGTTTATTTCCTCATACCATCATCTATGCTCTGTTGGGTGCAGAGTCTGCTTAGATATGTTTGAGTGGCCCTGATTTGCATGTGGTTGCTTGCGTACCCAGAGAGAGGTACTGGGGATCAAATTGGATGCAGTTTAGCTGTGGCTCAATAGAGGGAGTAGAGGAGCTGAGGGAGGGGAGAGAGCAAAAGAACGTGTCTGGTTAAGTAAGTGTTGTGTGTGCGCACCAGGAGGAGGGGGGCAGGGTGGGGGGTGGTTGCCTCTAGCAGCTCCACCCTCACTTTGTCAGCAGGTAGAGAGCGTGATTGCTGTCCCAGGGGAGGGAGTCAGAGCTAGAACACCAATTACAAACCACAGGCTTCCTGCTCTAGGGAGTTGATCCAGAATTGTCTTTCTGAAAGGAAGCACTCGAATCCTTCCGAACTTTCCAAGTCCATCCATGATTCAGAGATACTGCCTTCTCTCTCTGGGATTTTCTGTGTTTCTGATAGTGAATTGTTGATGTATTTGCTACTTTGCTCCTTTTCTCTTTCAAGACTTGGTCATTTTATATGCTGTTTGGAGAAAAAAAGAACTTTTATTAGAAAGGAGGTTTCAGAAATGATTTTGGATTTTCTGTAAGTGTTTAATCTAGTTCTTGGGGACAGCATCTCTCATCCTGGAGTAAATTTCTGCCTTTGACCTGCATGGATTATTTTTTCAGGCTGCGGAATTTCTCGGCACCTACCTGTAGTATGGGGCACTTTGTTTGGTTGCAGAGTAAGAAGGTGGAAGAATGAGCTGTACTTGGTTAAACAGTTGAAACCTTTTTTGAGCAGGATCTGTAAAAGCATAATTGAATTTGTTTCACCCCCGTGGATTCCAGTGGGCCCGACAGCGCAACAGGTTTGCAGATTTCTTTTGAAATTCTTTTTTTCTCCCCTCCCTCTGCCTCAGCAAAAGAAACGAATCTATATAACAGGTTCATGTTGTTCAATTGCTTGGCTTTTCAGCACTTGTTCTGAAGACTTTATAATATTTTTAAACTTGACCTTGGAACACAGAGGGCTTTGTGGGTGAAGTGTATTTCTATTTACTTAAGGGTGCACATTTTAAAAATCTTATTCTGTGTTTGTACAAAGACCCAAATTTTCATAGTGCCTGGAAATAGCACAGATTTATTCTACTCAAGCTTATTTGTATTTTTTCAAGGTATTCTACCTAGAGCCTGTGGTTAATCGCCTCCCTGCTCTCCCTACCTTTTATTCCCCACCCCCTCAAGGAATTTGAAAACATGTTAGGAATAGTCCTTTGTTTTTCTTATGAACCTAGAAAATTACAGATCATAAAATCTGGATATTAAAGTAGTTTCCAAAAGCATCTCATGGGAAATCAAAGTGCTCGGCATTTCCGAGCTGGAGAATAAAATCAAGAATCCTTAAGAGAGAAAAGAAAACGGAGATAGAAATATGAATTTTAACTGGAAAAATAATTGGAAAGCTAACCTTTTCAAATACTCTAATTATGAAAGTTGGAAAAGGTTGTGATGCCCAGGATTATCCTGTAATGTGTGAAGATACATAAATTAGCACCTAATTTATAGGCAAATTTTGGTAAAACATTAAAAATTATGGTATGTCTAAGTTCACGAAAAGTATGTAAATGCAGTGGGCCTAGAACCCTGGCTACACTGAAATACAGTTTAATGTGGAAATTTTTCTAATACATGTTGTAGCATCTTTGGATATCAACGTGTGGCCTGAAATTTTTATTGTTCCCTCTTCTCCTCCATTAAAAAACAAAAAAAAAAATCTCCTTGTGGTTTTTAGTCATTTACCATTGACACATATTAGGCTTAAAAAGGGCCATCTCTTCCTTTTCTGAGCTGGAGTTCTTCACTCTCACCTTTGATGCATGGCCGTAGCTGTTTACTTTGCCTTGTTTTGTTCGTGAACATTGGGTTTAGTGCCTGGCAACTTGATGCATATGGAAGAGCAATGCCAAGTGATCTGACATAATACAAATTCACGATGTGACATTCAATCACGAGCAAAGTTGGAAATTCCAAAGAAAAGTGGTGAAATCTTTACTAGTCACAGTGAAGATGGGAGAAAATGACATACCTGCCGCAGATGTGGGCTGAAAATATCCTCTTCTCTGCCCAATCAGGAATGCCACCTGCTCTTGGGAATAAACTTTAGAGAAAGGAAGGGCCAAAACTACGACTTGGCTTTCTGAAACTGAAGCATAAATGTTCTTTTCCTCCATTTGTCTGGATCTGAGAACCTGCATTTGGTATTAGCTAGTGGAAGCAGTATGTATGGTTGAAGTGCATTGCTGCAGCTGGTAGCATGAGTGGTGGCCACCAGCTGCAGCTGGCTGCCCTCTGGCCCTGGCTGCTGATGGCTACCCTGCAGGCAGGCTTTGGACGCACAGGACTGGTGCTGGCAGCAGCGGTGGAGTCTGAAAGATCAGCAGAACAGAAAGCTATTATCAGAGTGATCCCCTTGAAAATGGACCCCACAGGAAAACTGAATCTCACTTTGGAAGGTGTGTTTGCTGGTGTTGCTGAAATAACTCCAGCAGAAGGAAAATTAATGCAGGCAAGTATAACTTTATTATATTTCACTTTCCATCTGTTTGAAATATGCCTTTCTTCTTTTGTCTCCCAAATGAAATACCATACATGGGCTTCTACTGCTTAGCTTTCTATTTCATAGAAAGAGTAGATACTGCCTTATTGGCATTCTAAAGCAAATTCTTATTTTATACTCTGGAAGAAATACATAAATCCTATATTTTAGAAGATTATCTGCTTATTTTTAACTGATATTGCATAACTACTTAGATACACATAATACCTTTTTTTAAGTGATATATTCTGGGCTCTAATTTTTGATAGATGAAGTATATGAGCTTGTATTTAATTGACATGAGGATTGTACTTTACATCCTGTTTAAATTGAAGTAAGCACTAAGAAGGTTGATTTTAATGGTCAGCAGCACCTGAAATTCTGGAATACCCTTGGAGCATATTTGATTACTGTGTCACTTTTAAAATTCAGTCAAGCTTGAATGCTATGGCAGGCCTTACACCACGTGTGGCACCCTATTGCTAAGCCCAAAATGGAGAGGATTGGATTACAAAATGGACACAAGGTGTAAACCTGCCTCCTGATCACTTTGGCCTCATCCACACATAATTTTATCATTTTCAAGAATTTAAATTTAACATATTTTTTACTGATCTGCCAAGTTTTTCAGACACAGATTCTTAGGCTTTTAGGCTGTGAATGTTGCCTGTAACTCATTCATACATGAAATGACTGGGGCCATAGCATTTCATAGACCAATTGCTCATTCCCCATAGTAAAGACAGAACCTAGAGGGCTGTACCTTTTTAATGGTCTTTCCGCTGTCTTACTCCATAAAATGATGTTGCTTATTGATTGAAATTTATCATATAAAAGAACAATTCTTGCTGTAGCTACTGGACACAGGTTAAAATATTCTTAAATGTGATCCATCTTAGCATCCAAACTCAAATTTTAATTTTGTGATATGAACAGACTATGAACAGAACCAATTTATTGTATGAATTTTAATTTTTGTCTACTTAGAGAAGATAGGAAAATTTAACAAATTATAGAACTTATTCCCAAACATGTATTCTTTAATATATGGTTTAGTGTTTATTCATTATCACTTCTTAGGCAATATTTTGAAGCTGGGATAAATGAAGTAGAAGGAGAATTAGGTGAAAATGGAAGGCTTTGCTATTTAGAAAAATAGGAAAGAAGAGTATATCTGGAAAAATGGCATAAGATTTTTTTGAATAAGATAACTTGGACTCTAAAATGGAATTAGGAATACTTAAAAGCTAAAATCATAAATCATCTTGAATACTACAGCAATTGGAAAGGAAACTTCCTTCCTGGCCTTGCCTAGTTAATACCCTAAAGCATGAATTGTGTGCTCCATTTTAGTTTTTACCATAAGTAATTTTACTAGTCATATTTTGATATCACTGAAGTTTTTGAGAGCCATACGTGCCTTATTGATATCCTGTGATAGCATGTTCAGTGGGCTAATTATGTGGTCCATAAAATGTATTCTTTTAAGTTCTAATCTTATTATCATAAAGCTCTACATAAAGTTTGTGTTTTCATAAAGGAAAAAGTAAACAGTACCAGTTGGCATTCTCTTTGCCATTCATTATTTTATCAATCTTTATCATATCTTCTCTTATTCTATCCTTTTTCTCACTCTGGCAAATCTTACCAATCTTTTTTGTTTTTTAAACTATTAACTTTGATCCTATCATTATACATTAAGTATTGTTTTTACTTTGTGAAGAGGGAATTTCATCATACCTTAGCAAAGACTTTCAGGCTTTACAGTGGGTAGTTTTATGTCACTGGCAATTTTTTAGTCTTCACCTTTCTGTCCACATATGCTTCTTTTAGGTCTTTAAATAAGCTTTTTCACTAGCTTAGTATTAATTTCTGGATACTTTCCATATTGGTTTTGGTTTATTGTCTGTTAATCAATTTTTAATCTACAGCAGTTATTAAAGTTTCTCAGTAGCCTCTTATGAGAAACTTTATTTTTATAAAACAAGCTTCTGAATTATATATATGGTTTTCTTTATCCATTTTTTTGATTAATTCTTTCAAAGAACTCTAGTGTGTTAGGGACACATGGTTTACACTTCTGGAATCCATGCTGTTTGTTCCTTATCAGATTACACTGCAACTCAGGTTTACTGAACTATGGTTAGCCAAGCCTTCCATTTAACTGAAGTTCTGTTTATATCTTCTAGAGATGTGCTTTGCTGTACTTTAACTTTCTTAGTGGAGAGCTGTACCCTGGTGTCACAAATCTAAAAGGAGTCTTCTCTTTGGTTTTGAGGAATTCTGGATAATTCTGTGAATCCTTCTACCTACGAATTATTCTAGTTGCCTGTTAAGATTAGTTGTCTCCAAAGATTGCAGTCAAATCTTTTTAAACTTGAGGATGCTATGTGCCAAAAAATGTACAGTTATGAGAACAGCGATTTAAAAAAAATGTTGTTATTTCTGGAATTCTCACATAATTTCTGAAAAGCAGACATTTCTTTACATTTTGCTCAATTAATTCAGCATACAGACAATTTCATAAGGACCAAACTAACTGAATTTTCATTTGTATTATGATTTTAATTTTTCTTAGATAAAAGGAGACCCCTCCTTGACAATGTGCCCCCAATTTGTTAAATAGTAAAATAGATCGTAGAATTGCCTCTAAAAGAATTTTGTCTCAACTTTGTCTGATGGCTGTATGTACAAGGGCATTGAAAGTCAAGTTTTGATGATTTTTGTTCTAATTCTTATCCCTCACTGTTTGTGTTTAGGTTTTTCCTTGCCAATAGTAATGATCTATTTTACAAGGTATGTTCAAAATTATAAATTGTAATATTCTTCTAAAAGCGCTAGAATAAAGTCAAAATAGAAGAGGAAGTGTTGTTGCCTTTGCCCTTCTATTTCTCAAGTCCTCTCTTTTCGATTTCAGAACATCTCATTTTAGTACCGTCCAAATTTTATTATTTTCCTCTCTATTTTGCCCAAGAGTTGCTTCTGTATATTACTGTATCATTCCAACTCTTTGTCATTGTCTTTAAATTGTCTAATTCTTAGGTTTCCCCTACATTTGCCAAAATATTTGTCTCTTCCTCTTCTCTGATTTCCTTCCACTCTTTTATTTTTCTTTTGTTTTCCACTGAATTTGTACATTTAGGATTACCTTCCACTGCTATTCTGGATCCGTATTTTAATAACCATCAAAAATCCAGGTCAAGGAAACTTTTCAGATCTCCTAATTACCTGGCGGTGACTGATAAAAAGGACTAAATGATAGTGATTACTTCTTACTGTTTTTATTCACATTGGAATATATTCTTTCTCTCCTGTTTTATACCATTATAGAAGGAAAAGTGTTGGAGCTGATTCATTGTCTAATTTCCACTTTTCTGGTTTGGTTACCTCTTATCAATGTTTGTTTCTATTATTTCAAGGAATATTATTGCCACCACTTCTAAAAATGATTACAGTCATATTTTATTTCTCAATCCTGCTTATTATTTATAAATATTATTTCAAGGGACAACTCAAAATTATTCTTTCTTCTCAGAGCAAAAGAGTAAGAGGATCTTAGTGTAGCACAAGAGATGTCACCAGTTCTCTAACTATCACACTCTTCCTGCTCAGCTGGTTGTCCTGGATTTTCTTAGACTCCAGGATAAAGTTATGATCAAGATTAAAATGTATTCCCCTGAGGCTTCAGACCTACCATGGGAGCAGCGGTAGTTTAGCACGTGGCCAGTAGCAGTGAACACTTCCTGGAGAAATTCCCCTTTGCACAATGTCTCTGCTTGCCTCTTAATTTTACCTGTTAGTCAGCACATAGTTATCCCATCCTTGCATTTTTACATTATTTGTAGGCAGGGCCTGAAACTTTAAGTTTTTGGCCAAAGCTAGAGAGACAGTCCTATGTTGCAAACTATAGTTGGCAAAGTATCTAAACTGTGACTTGGAGGACTTGACTTTTAGTTCCACACACAGAGGAATATGCTGCCACTATAAATATGAATAGTTGTGTGATTTGGGACAAAATAGTTTTTACCTTTCTAGGCTTCAGATTTCCAGTCTGTGAAATTGAGGAATTAAAATATAATACTGCCAAACTTCTGCTATGCACTTTACATGTATTAGCGCATTGAATTCTCATAATAATTTCATGAGAGAAGAAATTCAGTACCTTTATTTTTTACATTTTACAGATAAGCAAACTGAGGATTAAAATGTTAATATCTGTCAAAGTATTAACTATTATCATCTAATAAGTGGTGTTGCTGGAACTTGAACTGCAGAGCCCATGCTTTACCAGCTCTAAAATACTGTATATGTAAGAATGCCACAGATGAAGAGAACATCAGTCTAGAGTTTGTATAAAAAATTTATTTCCAGAGTAGAAAGGAATGAAAATGATGAGTACTATTATCTGAGATTGATGCAGAATGCATCATATCCTGCTACCTTCTAATAATCTCTGTATTTCTTCTATTTCTCTCATTTTGTGTTTCATTTGCAAAGATATTAGTAAATCACAATGTCTGTTTACTCAGTATCTCCCTTATAATGTAACATATTTTGTCATCTTTCTCTTCATTTTAAAAGTCTAGGTTAAGTTATCTAATATAGGAACCTGAAATAATAAACATTGAAATAGCATGCATTTAACTGACATTGCTCAAGTTAGAGTTCCTTCCATGCAGAAATTTTAAAATAGAAATTTTGTGATTTTGTTTGATGCCAGCCTTTAAAAGAAGTATAGAGTAGATATTCAAAGTATGGTCAACTCTGTTATTTATGTAAATGAAGGTGCAGAAAATCCAATTAATTAGTAATTGACTTTGGAATGTAGTCAGGAGTATACCATCAGACACAGTTCCTCTGTGCTCACAAACATTCTTAGGTGCTTGCCTCCTATGATCCCAGCTCAGAGCCTTCCTGACATGGCTTTCGAGTCTTCTATTCTAGACTCGGCTTTGTTGTTAGAAGCCTGGCACCCAGGAAAGAGAAAGAAGCTGCAGAATATTTTCAATGATAATTTTTAATAAGTTCTCATCAAACAGATTTGTATATATAACAGTTCTGTACTTCAACAAAAATTTGTATCCAACAAAAATTTGTAAGTTCAGGCCGGGCGCGGTGGCTCAAGCCTGTAATCCCAGCACTTTGGGAGGCCGAGACGGGCGGATCACGAGGTCAGGAGATCGAGACCATCCTGGCTAACACGGTGAAACCCCGTCTCTACTAAAAAATACAAAAAGCTAGCCGGGCGAGGTGGCGGGCGCCTGTAGTCCCAGCTACTTCGGAGGCTGAGGCAGGAGAATGGCGTAAACCCAGGAGGCGGAGCTTGCAGTGAGCTGAGATCCGGCCACTGCACTCCAGCCTCGCTCCGTCTCAAAAAAAAAAAAAAAAAAAAAAAAAAAATTGTAAGTTCAGCTTCATACATATCTGGTTAATAGGAGGTAGTGAATGAAGTAGGTCCCTGGCTATTGCTCCCATCAGGCTATTTAGTGTTCATTTGGCAGACTCTTGGTTGGCAGGGGGTAGGGGGCGGGGGAAGGGGGTAGGTATTTCCTTGGGTTTTGTATTATAGTAAAGTGTGTATGTAAATATGTGTGTGTATTATAATTATCCCAAAACTAGCCATAATTTACTTTACTTTTTTTGTTTCTTTGTTTTTTGAGATAGGGTCTTGTTCTGTCTTCCAGGCTGGAGTGCAGTGACGCAGACACAGCTCACCGCAGCCTCGATCTCCTGGGATCAAGCGATCTGCCCACCTCAGCCCCACAAGTAGCTGGGACCACAAGCACGGAGCACTATGCCCAGCTAATTTTTTAATTTTTTGTAGAGACAGGGTTTTGCCATGTTGTCTGCATTATTGAAGGTATTCCCGGACCAGGTGTGGTGGCTCACGCCTGTAATCCCAGCACCGTGAGAGGCTAAGGTGGGAGGATCACTTGAGCCCAGGATTTCAAGACCAGCCTGGGCAACATAGTGAGACCCTGTCTAAGACACAAGGTATTCCTGGAGGTCATGGTTTTGCTTGTTTGTTTTTGTTTTATTAAAAAGCCTTTACATTTTGTTAATTGGAAAGAGTTTATTGGATTTTTAAAATGTTTTTTTCCCTTTTATCACTTTCAAATTGCTAATTACAGTAGATTTTTTAAAATGTTATAAATGAGTAATATCCTGTTAGGAACCAGAATTGGTAGCAGGGTATTGTTAGAGAAGACTGTGAGAATGATATTCCATTAAATTTATGTAGAAATTTTCTTCCAAGAAGCTTAAAATGATTCACCATACCTGGAGCCAGGTAAGAACAGGTGCTATTAACTCCATTTTACAGAAAAGGAAATATACTGGGAAAGAGAAAGAAAGTAAATCATCTAAGAACAAAGTTGCACAGAGACTGAGCCAGTCTGGTTTGCAGGAGATAGGAGAGTAATCAACTTTTAAGGAATCTGAAGATGTGGATTTCTCAGAGGTCAGTTCTACTGAGTGGAAATCCTAAAGGCCTTTTCCTATTTACCCGAGGACTCCTATTCTCCTTTCCTGCTGTATTTTTCTTTACAAAATTATTGATGTGGCATGCTATAATGTTTTAGTTTTGTAGTTGTCTCTCTCCCCACAGTAGAATATGAGTTCTGTGAAAGCAAGGATTTTTGTCTCCTTTGTTCAAAGCTGTATACTTAGCATCTAAGTATACTTAGTCCTTGGATATGGTGGGTACTCAGTAAATATTTATTAATGAATATAAGGAATATTGTAGTACCAAGTAACTCTGATGGCTGGGAGATCACTCTAGAATAAAACATGCTTGTCACGTTTTTAAAGTATGTTATAAGGTAGATTATTTTGAGTGTGTGTGGTTTGATATAGCAGGCTATGTTCCTTTACTCTTCTGACTTCTTGTTAGTTCAAAAATCATAAATGTGGCTGTAATCGATATATTTAAGGTGCTCCTTTACACAGGATTTTAGAATTTTTTCTTTAGTTCGATAGCTTAAACCTTGCTGTTTAGGATGTTCTGGTTTTCCAAGAAAGATTATTCAGGTCCTGATTTTAAACCTTTGATTTTAAGATATTAGCGTGCATCCAAAGGACCTTACCTTCTTAGTACTTAAATTTGTGATTACCAATTCTGGTTTTTAGATACCCTAAAGCAGTTTTTAATCTTGTCTGTGTGTGCCACAGGCCCTTTTGAGAATGTGATAATCATTATTGACCATAGGCACAAAATACACACAAATACTTAACATACACAATTTTGCATAAAATCTCAGTGAGTTGAGAGAGTCTGTAAGACATATCTAGAGATCTAAGGACTCCAAAGAAGAGCAACTATCCTAACATAATCCCAATTATTTCAAGAAATTAAACCAAATTCTCAAAACAAATTTACCTTCAGTTTACTTAATTTGAAAAGTACTTGTATATATTACTTGAAGTCAGACAAACAACAATATTATGATGCAGTTATAAGAAAGTGGCCTGACCTTAGGTGAAGGAACTCCAGAACTAAAAAATGATGTCTGACAAAGATCTTCTTATGTCTAATAAGTGAATTCTGCTCTCCAAATATGAAGTGGAACTGCATCAATTCAAGAAATGCTTACAATCCCTTCAGCATGACAGTTCCACTGAAAGGCCCTTAAGAATAATAGATATTTTACTCACATGTTTTGAGATTAGTAGAACCATTGTGGCTTTATGTGTCTGTTTAGTTACTACATTCAGTAAAACTGAGGGTATAAAACAAACTGTAGCTTTTTGTTTTCTTCTCATGTCTTTAGTTTCCACTCTTTAAGCTCCATTGCTTTCCATAGGGCAGGGTTCTTTGGGCCCTTAAATTTCTATTTGCTCTAATGGAAAACTTTATATATTTTTTAAAGCCAAGATTTGTTGTTGCTTGCTTGTTTTGAATGACAGATAAGCTACTTTACCCTTTTTATCTGGGTTCTAAACTTTACAGTTCATAGATAAATTTTATTTTGTGCTATACTTTTTAATATATTGGAATCTGTGTTTAATTTACAAACTTGGAAACACCAGAACAACCAAAATGATTTAAAAACTAAGGTTTTTAAAAAATTGTAAGCACAAAGGCCTGGCACATTATTCCTCAAGATAAGAAGTTAGACTACAATATTTAGAAATTCTCATCTCTAGGCCAGGTGCGGTGGCTCACGCCTGTAATCCCAGCACTTTGGGAGGCTGGGGCAGGTGGATCACTTGAAGTCAGGAGTTTGAGACCAGCCTGGCCAACATGGTGAAACCCTGTCTCTGCCAAAAAATTAAAAAATTAGCTAAGTGTGATATTGCACGTCTGTAGTCCCAGCTACTCGGGAGGCTGAGGCAGGAGAATCGCTTGAATCTGGGAGGCAGAGGTTGCAGTGAGCCAAGATTGTGCCACTGCACTCCCACCTGGGTGACAGAATGAGACCCTGTCTCAAAAAAGAAAAAATAAAAAAATTCCGGTCTTTGAATCTAAAGCAGAGGCAGCATAACTATCTTCAAGACTCCTGTTTGTTGTTGTTGCTTTAAATCTAGAATACCCTGTCATGATGGAAACTGACTATAATACAACTATAATTTTAAATAGCACATTAAATTATTATGTACTTTTGTGCATGCTAGTATATCAAAAAGGTATTGTTGTACATACATAAATATATGACATTTGAGAAACACTGTTGGTATTTTACTTCTGTAGAATAATTTGGATGAGACTAAAGGCCTTATGTTTTAAGTCTACTTATTTTGCTATTTTCTAAAAATACAAAACAAAAAAATGTATAGATTTCTATTCGTTTTTTCCCCCCAAACCATTTTCTACAGTCTTATGTATTATCTACTCTAAAACAACGAAAAACATCTTTTATATGATCTGGGCTTTGTGTTCCCTTATTTTAATATCTTATACCTAGAATTATATTGATGATCTGACTTTAAAATTCTTGTGGTCAAGTTTCTTTAACTTTTGAAGGAGTATATTGGCCCTATATTGGAATTAAGTCCTATTCAGTTTTCCATTCCTAGAGTAAAATACAGTTTTGATGGAGGGGAGGGAAAAGTAGCAGAATATTCCATTTGTGAAATATAATCATCAAATTTCAAGCCAGAAAAAAAAGTCAGTCCAGTCTTCTCTTTTATATATGAAGAATTGAACTCAGATTAGTGCTTATCAAAGAATTCCAATCTGTTGCTGTATCTTACTGGCCAATATTTTTAGCATTGTTTATTTATTTATTATAAACCTTTTGGGGTCACTGCAGGGAAATTAAAAAGCAGATGTCAGCAGAGATTTTCCCCTGAACATTCCATTAAGAAGATATAGACTGCCGCAGGGCCTCTTTCCTCTTTGATCCCTAGTCAACTACAAGGCATACTTTAAAACAAGTGAGCAGACAAAAAATACCTCACCGCAGTCTAGCAATACTTTTATGTGGTGCTGTGTCATTTATTCTGCCACAGAATCACTGCACATCAGGTGGTCTGTAGTCCTGGATCTTCGCAGAGCAATATCACGTGTTTATAAAGTCTAGGCTGAGAATCTTACCAAGACTGGAAGATGTGCTGGATTCCCTAGATGCCTTATAATGTGGTTTTCCTATTTGTAGCAAATTCTGTGACAGATACTGTAGTAATTCAAAGAACAGCACCTTAGCCTAGTCCACCTGAGGAGAATCAACTTAAATAGCGGGAGGCATTATGTATTGAATGCCAGATGTAGTTGTAGGCATAAATGCATTAGAGTGCTGATTTATTTTCTCTTTCTTCCTTTCTTTTCTTTTCTTTTCTCTTTCCTTTTCTCTTCTCTTCTCCTTTCTTTCCTTCCTTCCTTCCTTCCTTCCTTCCTTCCTTCCTTCCTTCCTTCTTTGTTGTCATTAGAGACAGAGTCTTTCCCTGTCACCTCTCTCTGTCACCCAGGCTGGAGTGCAGTGGTACCATCAGAGCTTACTATAACCTTGAACTCCTGGGCTCAAGCCATCCTCTCACTTCTGCCTCCCAAAGCTCTGGGATTACAGGCATGAGCTACCGTTTCTGGCCTAGGGTGCTGATTTTCATTTTTTCAGGAGTCATTCAAGTGATTATGGTAATTCTGTCTCAGATTCTCTATGATTAAAGAAAAAACAAATGACAAAATATTAAATTTTAACCCAGGCAACTTCAAGTAGCTTAAAGTTAGAGAAAAAAGTACTACAACCCAGTCATACCTTCTAACCTTTTACTGTTATCAGTTAATTACAGGTTGTTATATTCCCATGTGTATAATACTCATCTTTATAGCATTGTCTTTAGGAGTCTAGAATGACGAGACACCATGGCTTTTTTTTCAGGTTGCAATCTGACTTTCTACAATGTGCCAATCAGTCCCTGTTAAATTTTAGTTAAAACAGTAAATTTAGCTTTAAACAGAATTCAACATATTGGAAGTTTTGTTTGACTTTATCTCAACTAGCTTGATTTTAATTCTTTGCAAACTGCATTCCATAAGGGAAGAAGTAAATACTAAGACCCTTTATGTAGAAGGTGAAGAGTATTTGAATATCATCTCTATTTAACAAAAATTGTTTTCAGCACCTTTTTTTATTATTGACTTTAGTCATAAATGTGTTATTCATGTTCCCTAAAATGTGTTGATTTTAGTATAATGTGAGGCGTATAGAGAACCATTTAAGAAGAATGTACCCATCCACTATGACATTAGGTTATTTTACTCTAAAGTTAGTGAACTCTATGACACACATTAAACATTTAAAAATTATCATGAGTGAGTATTTGGGATTACTGGATTGCCCCCTTGGGGTGTATGAAAAGTGCATAGGCACCTTATGATCATTTTAAGTAAAAGCAAGTCACTTAATCTTTCATCTGTTGGTGTAGGGTTGGGGGAGAACTAAATAATCTTTAAGATCCTTTCCAGCTCTAAACTTTTAGAGTTTATGCTTATTCTAGAAATAGATTTCATATATTAAAGGGACATGTATCTTGCCTTTTTAGTTCTTTTTCTTTGTCCTTAGTTGTTGGACATCAAAGACAAAATTTGTTTGGTAGGTGATATCTGACTAAATTAATGTCTTACAATAAATAGGTAGCAGAACTAAGCATGAGACTCAGTTGTACTCCCAGTCTTCTGGTCCTGTACTGTCTTTACATTCCAGTTAACGCACACAAAAAAGGAGCCTTTCTCTGGAGTTTCATATTTTAAAATATCTGTAGTGGATTGAGGACCCTTATTGTAAATCCTTCGTTAAGGCTGTCCCAATGATCAGAGCACACTGACTTCAATCACTAACCTGCACCTAAGTGAATCTAGCCTTTGGAAAAACCGGAAAGAGCCAGAGACAACCTAGAACCAGCCTGGGCCATGAAAGTAAAAGGAGTAGGATGCTTCTGATCCTAAGTACTCTGTGAAGTGAATTGTTAGAGATAAGCTGAATAATTATACTAAAAATAAGATTTCAGAGCAGCTAGTGGGTGTTCACCCATGGGGCAAGGGGGATAGAGCTCTAGTATGTAAGCATCTGGAGGCAACTAGGAGGAGTGGAAATGGGGCCATCTGATTAGTAACTATGCCTTGTTATTAAACCGTGACTTTCTGCATTGTGTATTCCCAGAGTTGGAAAACTTCCGCTGGCAAAAAAAAAGAGAAGGGCCGCCGTGCTGTTGCTGAGGGCCATACAGTAGACACAAAAGCGCCTTCTTAGAGGCCTTCAGCAGAGGCAGCTTGTACAGGCAGGCCTGTTCCTCTCAAAGACTGGGAATCAGATTCTTTCCCCAGGGGGTTTCCAACTAGTTTGCACTTCAGAAAAACCTTTTCTTTCTCCTGCTGTTCACACCCTGCAAAGAATTTTCTTCCAACCAAAGAAATTGTTTTATAATCAAAGATCCTTGTCCTTAGTTGTTGGACATCAAAGAAAGTTTGGAGGAGACTGGGGGATTATGTGAGTGCCTAGAATTTATTTTGAATGCAAACTTGCAACATTAGCAAGTCCCCCAAAGAATATACTCATCTCAGAGCTGGGAGAGAGCCTAATATAACTAAATCTTTATTCTTCCTTGGTTGGATGTGCCCTGGTAAGATACAAATGACTTGAATTGCCCTGTCTGGACTTGATTCATGTATGTTTGGTTCTTGAAGTACACACTTACCGGAAGAGGTCCCCCTAACTTATCTTCCCTTTTAAAACTGATATTTGGAAACATCAAACACTATTAATAAACTCAAAACAACAACCTCCCCCCTCTGCCCCCCCCCAAAAAAAACTTTTTTAAACCAGTGTTTGACTCTTAGGAGTTTGGGGTTTCTCCCAGGACAGTTGATGGTATCACCAAATGTTGGGAGCCACATTCCCTGCATTCCCTAGTGTCGCTGAGGTGTTGATGATGTCATTTTCTCCCACAAAGGAAAACCTCAGCACCCTGAGGGCCTGAACTCAGGTCTTGGCAGGTAAATCAAGGAAGAACTTACTTTTGGATTTCAACTGATTGAGTCAGGCATGAAGAGACACAACCACCACGTTAAGTATTAGCGTCACAGCCTCATCTTTGGGGCCTGAATAGACAATTTATCATTCCAAGAAAATTAAGACTATAACTTTAAGAAATTATCTTCTTGGGTAAGAACAACGATTTCATTTAATATTTTGGTTCTTACACTTTGGGACATTTATAGGGCATTGTTCTCAGAGATTTTGGCTCCCTCTTAAATAACTTTCTCTGAATCCACAAATTTTCCAAGCCTTTCCGGAACCTGTTTGTAGATTATCCAGCTTTCCTTCCTCGAGCAGATTAACAACAACATAAACAAGAATTAGGGGAGAAAAAATGATGGATAGGGCAGATTTAGGCAGAATTATGCCTTGGGCAAAGTACATTCTTGTTATTTTATCTTGGTTCTGTGGTTATGAACTGAAGAGAGCGTTTGCTCTAGAAGATTTCCAATCTCTTCCTATCCCTTCATCACAACCACAGAGTAGTGGTTGGAAATAGATTCCAGGAACACCAGAAATGCTCAGTATTTCCAGTGGTGACAGCTAACAGTGCCCTCACAGGGATCCTTTGAGCGTTCTTCCTCTGAGTCTTCTCGTGGTGTCCTTGTGGTCAGGAGACATATCAATAAATCACAAAGACTTGCCCTGGAGACAAACCTGGTAAAAATAATCAATTGTCTATCTTTGCCACTAGAAACAATCCTTTTGTTTTTACCTGGTTCTGAACAAACATGCTATAGTTTTTTAGAGAAAGACCATCTATTTCACGGAATCATCAACTGACTATTCTCAAAAATTTGAGATGTGCTAGTTTGTACTAGGAAGGTAAGGTAGGATCTGGGAAGTAAGTAGGATTTGCCAAAGGTTTTTATTCTACTCAGCAGTGCTAACTTGCCTGTGTTACTCCTATGCAGGTATTAGATTATAGGGTTTGTTTTTTTTTTGTTTTGTTTTGTTTTGTTTTTTACGCTAGGAAAGTATAAATAAAATTCACTGAAATGAAAGTGTCCCTTAGGTTATATAGGGGAACAGGGAATTGAATTTATAAGGAAAGAGCCCAGCCTGCAACTGACTTTTCATTTTCATAGTCTTATTTCTCTTGAGTTGATGTAGGCTTAAAACAAATGAATGTATTATATAAAATGCCCTAGTTTTTCAAGCAATGTCAATCTTCAGGGTATAGAATAGGATTTGGCATTTTGTTTCCATTTTTATTGTTTTGTTTTCTAAAGGGAGGTTTGAGTTAGAGCCTGTCTGGCAAGATTCCATACTTCTAATATACCACCTGTCCTGGCAGAGACAATGGAATCAAAAGTCAAGTTCTTTATGACTGCACCTGCCTTGTAAGTGCTGCCAGAAGATCTGATTTTCTCTTGTAGCTAAACTCTACACAGAAGCTAGTGCTTGGCACCCAAACAGTGGGTGCATACCCAAACACTTGGGTGTCCCAACATCAGGAGGACTAGTACCACTAGTTCTCCAGTTGAGTTGTAAAATAGTCTTTGGCATGACATTCAACAATTATTTAATTTAACAAACGGAGGAGAAGTAACTTTCTGGTTTACCTGGTTTTCAAGACTTTTGTGAGGATCTATTAATAAGCATGAATCATTTGATATTTATTATTTGAAAATTACCTGTACAGTTCTGCATCTAGTGAACATGAAGGAGAGTATATTTTCCCCAAAATAGATCAGGAACATATCTCTGAAGTCAGACCACCATGCAAAGTTCCTAAGGTGAGAAACTACCGTTTCTCCCAGTTGCTTTTTCCTTTTCCAGAAATGTAGGTTACCCTACGGTCACCAGCATTCGCTCTGTGATTAGGCAGTTGTTTTGTAGGCAATCTGACATCCTAGATAAGAACTTCTTTCCTTTTGAATATTAGAGTGTTTCTTGGGTTCCCTCAGGGCAGAGTTACTTCATTATCTTCTAACTTATGTATAACTGGATGCCTTCTAACCTAGGAACATAATTTCTATCACCAATCAAATAATTAAGACAATATGCCCACCAAATGGTGATCTTTGCACAGGATTCATATGTAATGATATAATATGATAATAAGGCATAAAAGGTATTCTAAAATGAGGAGCAACATCCTACAGTGAAAAGTGTTCTCAGTAGACTTGTATTTTAATCTCAGTGCTGATCCTTCTTAGCTTTATGACCTGAAGGAAAATTGCTTAACCTCTTTGAGCTTGTGGCTTCCTGAGTAAAATGGGAATAATAGTAATAAATGGCCTGACTACCTGAAATGAAATAATGTGTGAGTGTTGTCTTTGAAAATGGCAAATGTTAGGTATTATTATTAATAATAATTAATAATAATAATAAATAATAATTAAACTTGAGTTATTCCTTATTCACCTAATTACTATCAGAAATATTACTAAGTGTGAAGGTTATTGATTTAGGCTCAGTCAACCTATTTGCATTCAATTTGGCATCAGCTTAACACAACTAAGCAAGACTATATTTTTAATGTAGCCAAAAGGACAAGGCTTTAGCTTCAAAATTTTGTGGGTCAAGGATGTTGATTAAATATTACCATAATGTAGTACAGGTAGCCTTAGTGGTTTAAAGAATGACTAATAGTGTATGAGTTCTGGGGTGAGAACTTAAGACCTGTTACTGCCTTGCTTGTGGTACGGTGAATCACTTATCTGCCCTGGACCTTTGTATGAGTGCCTATTCCATATCGGTAACCCCATTAGCTTCCTTTCATGATCAATGAGGTGATCACTGACACAAAGCAGCTGCTTTCTAAGTTTTTATTTATCAGATTCTGAGGGATCCTAGAATCACATTATATATCACTCTTACATCTTCCCTTTTTGAAATTTTAGAGTATTTTAAAAATTGCTGCTATTGGCCGGGTGCGGTGGCTCATACCTGTAATCCTACTACTTTGGGAGGCCAAAGTGGGTGGATCATGAGGTCAGGAGTTCGATACCAGTCTGACCAGCATGGTGAAACCCAGTCTCTACTAAAAATACAAAAATTAGCCGGGCGTGGTAGTGCGCAACTGTAATCCCAGCTACTCAGGAGGCTGAGGCAGGAGAATCACTTGAACCTGGGAGGTGGAGGTTGCAGTGAGCTGAGATGGCGCCACTGTACTCCAGCCTGGGCAACAGAGTGAGACTTTGTCTCAAAAAAAAAAAAAAGAAAAGAAATTGCTGCTACTCTGGTACAGTTGCTCAGAAGGCTGATGCTTCAACTTCTGGTGTGTAGCTTGAAGCCATGTTTTTATGGACCAGAAGGGAAGGAGTTCAGGATTGTGAAGGGGACTACTTTACCCAGTTCTTTATACTGTGCTGGTCCCAACATGTTTTTTGAAACTTAGCAGATACGATTCTACAGCCTGCTTGGAAATTATCCCACAAGTCTCTGAGACTCTCAATTCCCTATCTGAGAAGAATCGGATCAAAGTAAGAATAAGCAGAGTTTTTGTCATAGCATCTACCAAATATTTGTGTCCCTGAAAAAATTTTCAGGTAAAGACCATCCTTTGAGCCTTCTCAGAGACTAACAGTCTGCAGTATAAAAAAAAAATCTGTGTTCAGTGTTTTGTAACTTTACCAATTTGAAGTCTCTTCCCAAAATAAGTAAATAATGGGATAAAGGTAATTACGGGTTTCCTCATCTTTTCTACTTACCTGTTCCCTGTTATGATTAAACACACACAGCTTATAACTCTTTTGGAAACAAACTGAATTACCATTATTATCCTTTCAACACTTGCATGGTATTATAATTCATTTCAATCACCAGTACAACACAGTGGGAGTTAGGAGACCAGTGGGGTGGCAGGCGGGGGTGGGGGAAGACCTGGAGAAGGGCAGACATTTTCCTTTTTATTGGCTTTGGGAAGCCTCCTTCCTCTCCGAAGGCACTTCTTGGGGAAAACTGTTTTCTTCCCAAAGCCTAATAAAGATTAGTAAGAGATGTCTGCAAAGAATTAGAAGCTTTTTGAAATGAAGGCAAGGATAAACATTCAATATCACTGTTATTATCATTAAAAAGGAAAGCCCAGCATGTGATGTTTTGGGTCACTTCCAGCGGCCTTGTTTGATGTTCATGGTTCCTTTTTTGACCTTTACCTCTTGATATCTTTATACATTTATTGAGGCTATTGGACAAAGTCTTGAGATACTAAGCAATACAGTGCTAAGAATGAATGATTGCTAGACTCCATTTCTATGGGTGGAATTTCTGAAAATGTGTTTTTGTCCTCAGATACCCCGTTGTTCCAGTTTGGCAATATTGGTGGCAAAGTTAATTTAATATCTGATCACTTGAGTTTTTATTTCCTATTCTGTACCTTAGTCCAGAACCAAAGTTCTATAGGATACTTTTCATTAAATAAATAACTGGAATTTTTCTGTACTATGCTTATTAACCAGAGATACATCAAAAAAGAAGCAGATGTAATGAACCTAAAAAGCAAATAAGAACTTCCCAGGGACATTGTAAGTTTAGCCCAGTCTCTTATACTTTAGAACATAAATTATTTCATGCCAAAAATGACCATAATGATATCCTTGTAGTGTAGACACCAAGTAAAGGCTAACTTTTGTTCAACATGATGTATTTAGGCAGGAAAGTGTACCAATACATTGAAGAAAGGATTTCAACAGTACAGATTGAATTTATAAGGACTTCCTGGTCTTCAGAAAGGTAAATAAATCACTGTCAACCTAAAAGGAAGAAGCTGAGGCAAAATTAATATAAGTGGAGAGCTTATCTGAGCCAAGTTTAAGGATTGCAACCCCAGAGCCTAGATTCAAGTTGCCCTGAATATACACTCTGATTAGCAGCAGTTACAAGTGGATTTTTAGTTTTATTTTATTTTTTATTTTTTTTTCCGTGAGGCATTTTATTTGTAAATATATATATTACATCCCTAGAAAAAGAATCCCAGGATTTTCCCTCTTGTGTGTTTTCATCTTGCTTCTTCATGGTCCATGATGCCAGCTGAGGTTGTCAGTAGAATGAAACCAAACTGGCGGGATGGAAGCAGATTATTTTGCCATTTTTCTAGATCTTTGAGTTGCACATCAAATCTGGGGCTGATCACTCCACACTTGTTTAGCCTGCCTGTGAGGTTCACAACAATTTTCCCAGCTCTGTGATCAATGATTTCAAATTCGCCAATGTAACCATGCTTCATCATCAGTGAGAAACCACACGATGACTTTGGAGCACGGCCTAATAAGCACCTGGCCTTTGCCTCTCTTTTCGGCATTGTTGATGCTCTTGAGAGCATCAGTCAGGACATTCATGCGCACCGGTGTGGCGGCGCGGAAAGATGGCGGAAAGGGCACAAGTGGATTTTTAAAAGCAAAAAAGAGGGTTAGGGAGTGGGCTAATACCAAGTTGTTTGTCAGGAATTCTCATTGGTTTACAGAAATAACATTGATTAGTAATTGGCTATACATTGTTAAGCTATAGGGTATGGGTTATAGTGTCTGGTGTGGCATTATTAGATTAATCTATAGCTACTTGTGGCAATAGCAAGCAGTTTCAAGAGATGAATAACATAGCCTAAAGTGAGAAGTAGGACTTGATTGCGGTCTCATTTTAATGTCTCTCTGGGCCTGATAATTAAAAGGACTTGCATTCCTCATATAAAAGCTATTTTCTTTTCTCATCACAAGCTTTTTTTTTTGAGACAGAGTCTCAGTCTTGTCACCCAGGCTGGAATGCAATGGCACGATCTCAGCTCACTGCAACCTCCGCCTCCCAGGTTCAAGTGATTCTCCTGCCTCAGCCTCCTGAGTAGCTGGGATTACAGGCACCTGCCATCATGCCCAGCTGATTTTTGTATTTTTTTTAGTAGAGACAGGGTTTCGCCATGTTGGCCTGGCTGGTCTCGAACTCCTGACCTCAGTTGATTCTCCCGCTTCGGCCTCCCAAAGTGCTGGCATTACAGGCATGAGCCACCATGCCTGGCCAAAAACTTTTATTACTACTTAACGACCTGTGCTAATCAGAATATCCTATTCTGTAATTGGCAGTTGTATTTGAGAATTAGGTAGAATTATCTCGTTTCTTTTAATGTTTTTGGTCTTTCCTTCTGAGTTTGTGGAGTTGCTGTGTTTCATAAAAAATGGCACATTCTTCATAATCCTAGTTGATGAATTGTTTCACATTTTAAATGTTTATCCTGTAATAAAGTTTGCTTGTACACACACATTTATTTTTCACCCTCTAGGTTTTCAGTGTTTTTTTTTTTCTTTCTTTCAATCTCTACCCTGATTTCTGCATTCCTGCATACACACAGTGTTTTGTTTTTTGTTTGTTTTTTAATTTCTAAGCTTAGCTATCATCAAATAAAGGTAAGCTAGAAAATCAAAACCCTGAATCTTTCCATCAGAACCAAAGGAACTCAGCAAGTTCTGAAGGAAATTGAAGTTGAAGATTGTGTATGTCATACCAACCACTGATAGAGAATTATTTGAAATTAACATCATATTTGATTTTATACAAAAGCAACTACTATGGTAGGGTAATGTGTGTGTGTGTGTGTACATAAAGGATAAAAAATGTTTAGGTTAGAATGAATATATCTATATATTGTATAGATGTATTCCATACATATATACATAGTCCACATTGTATATAGTCTATAGAGAGAATATTCTAAATCCTCATTTTCAATCCTTTAGAGGAAGCTGCTAACTCTAAGCAAACCTCAGACCAGTCTCTAAAAATAGCTTGCTTTGAAGACCCTGAAGCCAAATTAAATATGTAACCTTTGAAATTTTGTCTGTTGAGAGCATGGTTACAAATAAAATGGATAACCTTAGGACTGTACCCGCTCTGTTTTTTCCCCCCTCAAGTCTGCTCTTCCACTCATTATTTTAGTTAATTGTACTTAGTGGAAAACAGTTAAGTTTGACCTCCTCACAGACTGACCTCTTTCCCTCTGTTTCAGCCTTGTCTGAGGCTTGTCTGTTTCAGCATGTGGGATCTGAGTTTTTTTCCTGTTAAATGGTTGCGGGCTCATCTCTCCTCAGTTGTGTTGACTATGTTGCCCCTTAAGAATTTTAATCTGGCCGGGCGCGGTGGCTCAAGCCTGTAATCCCAGCACTTTGGGAGGCCGAGACGGGCGGATCACGAGGTCAGGAGATCGAGACCATCCTGGCTAATGCGGTGAAACCCCGTCTCTACTAAAAAAAATACAAAAAACTAGCCGGGCGAGGTGGCGGGCGCCTGTAGTCCCAGCTACTCGGGAGGCTGAGGCAGGAGAATGGCGCAAACCCATGAGGCGGAGCTTGCAGTGAGCTGAGCTCCGGCCACTGCACTCCAGCCTGGGCGACAGAGCGAGACTCCGTCTCAAAAAAAAAAAATTTTTAATCTACATGATGGTCCTTCTGTTTTTTGTCTCTCATTTTCATTTTTGGGTTATTTGAAAATCCATGCCCACTATCAAGTCAAACGTTTCTTCTATCAACAGTTGTTATCATTTCCGTATCCTCCATATCATGTCAGTCTTTTTTAGGTTGGGATTTTGATGAGCAGGCCTGTTCCCTCCTATGTCATATGCTACACCAGGTTCACTGTCTATATTTCAATAAGTGTGATAAAATAATCATCATTTTGTTGAATAAGTTGGTGTATTGCTGCTGTTGTTCCTCTGAAGACAGTTTTCTGCAGGCTACATTAACAGGCAGTGGAAATACATGCCAGGCTACATCCTAACAGTTGTGTCTTCCCATCAGAAAAAGATCCTTTTTTCCCCTCCTGTCAAATGAAGGCTTAGATTTTAGAGACAATTACAAATTACAGAAAATGAAAGAGAAGAACTGAAATCACAGCATCTGTGGTTTTTCTCTATCCTTAATAGTGAAGCAGCTTCTTAGACAATTTTACTGTAATATGTTGATAAAATGTTTATAGTCATCCCTTTGCAGTTTGTTTAGAAAGTAGTTTCTAAGCAGCAGTTCCTGCATCATCTATAAACTTTTAGCTAGAGAAACCACCTTTCTTTTTCTCAGGCTGCAAAAGCAGTCTACTCTTTTCTTTTAGTTTAACACCTGATCTTTATAGTGAGGGACTAAGTTACATGATCTTTCTTCCAAAAGAATATTTCTCAGATTTTTGTGTTCTATAGCTTTCTGATTAAATTGCCATAATAATAGAATTACTTATTACTCAGTCAGAGGGAACTCAGTCACAGGGAACTGTGAGTATTTATTTCTAGGAGTTCAAGTATACACAATAATAAACTGTCCCTCATAAAGGGGCGTAAGGGGTAACTTCATAGCTATTGCTATGGTAGTGGATTTGGATACATCTGACTATGGAACCAGATCTCTGATCAGAAATAGTTTGAGTTGTATATACATTTAAAGCTAGGGAACTTAACATCACATTATATTGCCTTGTATTGACAATCATGTTTCCATTATCTTTGGATAAGTAAGACATGCTTTGACAGACTATTTGGCTGTCTCAAAGTCATTTCCTTGTATTTTTTTCCCAAAGGAATTTCAGATCCTGTTTAATATTTGCTAGTTTTGCTAGGTACTGAAGGCAGAAAGGGGTTGTAGTGGTATCTTGTGAGGAAGGAAATCAGTGTTTCTTATCCATTTTCCATATACTGTCAATCTGTCCAAACAGACTTATTATATGGCAAACCGATAAAGAACTTCATTTTCCTCTCTATATACTTGCCTGCACAGCACCATGTGCCACTTTGGAGAGCTCTGTGGTGGAGTTTCAACTCTCTAGATAAGGTGGAATAGCTGAACCATTGTGCCTTCACAGATTTTCACAACCCTGAAAGTAACAGCAGTTGGGAGGATGAAAGAGGGCTATTTCCCATCCACCCCAAGAGTCCTAAAGTTCAAAGACACAGCTGGTGTTTCAATGGAGCCAGTGCATCTGGAGCAGCCCAGTTACTAGAGAGGTAACTATTGCGGGTACCCTTGTTGTTATTCTCGAAAGTATTCATCTAGGTGGCCCTTGCCCTTCCCTGTGAATCATCTCCTCAAGTCCCTCTACCCTTTTGTTGGCCTGCTTTGAACTTCTTGTGTGTTAATCTCTTTTACAAAGTAAGACCTCTAAGCATAGGATAGGAAGTGCTCCAGGTGTACTCTCACCCACGCTGTGTGAGGATTATTGAACTATCTGGTTTCTGCATATTTCAGAAGTGCAGTGATATCTAAGTTCTTACTTTACTTGATTTCTTCTGTTTCTCTAATCACCTTCTAGATTATTTCTCTTCATGTGGATAATATTCAATGCTTTACTTTTCTTCATTATTCTACTTGATATCAAGTCATAGATAAGCCAAAGACATGTTCTCTTCTTTTTTTAAGGCTATCTTCTAGACGAGCATGCAGCCACATTCTAAGAGATTCTCTGGAATTTCTTCTAAAATTCACCATCAACGGATAGGGTTTCCTTTTGTAGTTTTACCTTTCAAAGCTTACCACTGACTCACATTCTTTCTTTCATTTTATTGCAACCAAGATTTCTAATTGTGTTCTAAAAATCAAACTGAACTCTTGTCTTTCCTCAGGAGAGAAGAGTATCCCCAGTAGAGAGGAGTCTAGGGAATGCTGGGAGCACTTCTCTGAAACAACCCAACCACATCCTATTCTGTTTTTTTTGGAGATGGAGTCTTGCTCTGTCGCCCAGGCTGGAGTGCAGTGGTGCGATCTCGGCTCACTGCAAGCTCTGCCTCCCGGGTTCATGCCATTCTCCTGCCTCAGCCTCCCGAGTAGCTGGGACTACAGGTGCCCGCCACCACGGCCGGCTAATTTCTTTGTATTTTTAGTAGAGATGGGATTTCACTATGTTAGCCAGGATGGTCTCGATCTCCTGACCTCATGATTCACCAGCCTCAGCCTCCCAAAGCGCTGGTATTACAGGTGTGAGCCACCACTCCCGGCCCTCCAGTTGTGTTTCTATTTAGGGCACTGCCCAAGTAAAATGCACATGAGTTATGATCTGTTGTAGAAAGCATTACAATGAATCTCAAATATTAAATTAGTCAGTTTCTTGACCTACATTGTAATCAAAATAGTGCAGTTGACTCTTGAACAACACAGGGAATGGGACACTGACTTCTTGCACGTCAAAAATCTGCATATAACATATGATACCCCCAAAACCTAACTATTAATAAGCTATTGTTAACTAGAATCCTTACTAATAACAGTAGACAAGCATATTTTGCATGTTTTGTGTATCATATACTATGTTACAATAACATAAGTTAGAAAAAAGAAAATATTACTAAAAAAATCATAAGGAAGAGAATTTCTTTTTTTGAGATGGGGTTTTGCTCTAGATGCCCAGGCTGGAGTGCAGTGGTGCCATATTGGCTCGCTGCAACCTCTGCCTCCTGCTTTCAAGTGATTCTCCTGCCTCAGCTTCCCAGGTAGCTGGGACTACAGGCATCTACCACCATGCTGGCTAATTTTTGTATTTTTAGTAGAGATGGGGTTTCACCATTTTGGTTAGGCTGGTCTCGAAATCCTGACCTGAGGTGATCCACCCGCCTCGGCCTTCCAAAGTGCCGGGATTACAGGCATGAGCCACTGTGCCTGGCCCAAGGAAATGTATTTGCTATTCATTAAGTGAAAGTGGATCATCATAAAGGTCTTCCTTCTCCTTGTCTTCACCTTACTAGGTTAAGGAGGGAGACAAGGGGTTGTTCTTGCTGTTTCAGGGGTGTCAGAGGCAGAAGAAGATCCACGCAGTTCAAACCCGTGTTGTTTAAGGGTCAACTGGAATGTCAAGTGTACCTCCTCCTCAAGGTAGATAACCCAAAGAAGAGTCTTTTAACACGAGGGCCTATCCCCTACTACACAGGGTGGGTCACCAGCTGCTCCATAATAGCAACATTAACCAGCAAGTTAGGACAAGAGAATGAAACAACCATATCCAATTGAAGCTTCAAGGAAACACAAGGTACTAATGATTATTATATTCACATATGGATGAAAGAGCATGAATTACATCCATTGTTGCCAGAGTTTCTTGTGAGAGCATTTTGTGCTAAGTTATATGCTGTTCTCTACATTAGGCCATGTATGGAGATAAAGAAGCCATATAACCCCTCCCTAGGTTTTGAAGACAGGTATTCCGCTTTGAGAGAGCTGTTGTAGTGATAATAATTTTGGAATGAGTGTGTAACTGTCTTACATGTTGACTTTAGATTTATATGTCTTAGTTGTAGGGACTGCCATTTATTTCCCTTCCATATGTATTCCAGAGGTCAATGGGTACTTAATCAATAAGAAGTAAAAATTACTACTTTCCTAAGCTTTTCCAGCATTATTTGATGATAAGTTCATTTTTTGGTCATTAACTAGCTAGCCTCCCGTTATATCTCATGATTAATATGAAGTATGTATTTGTGCGAAAAACATTTTGATAGTTCTTAAACAGATGCCGTTTAGTCTCTTGGGATTCACCCCAAAAAAGAGGTATTTTCTTAGCTCTCACTACTTTATTTACTATTATTTTTGAAGTTTCCTACTCTGGTCCTGCTCTGTCCTGTCCTTAAGGTGATATTCTTTTACAAATTGTATGCATATCCCTTGGGAGAAAAAATATACTTTCCTCCCTCCTCTGATCACTGCCCCATAATAGTTAGTCCATTCTTCCAGATCCACTGTCTTAGGGGCTGCTTGTTCTATTATGTGGTATAGATTTCTGTTTCATCTTGAGGGTCGTTTTTCTACCCCCATCCTTTAGCTACCAGCTGCAAAGACTCTTACATACACCTCCTAAATTGCTTCGAAAGGAATCTGGTTCTGCTGGCCCCAGTTCTGACCTTGACCCTCTCCCCAGTCCTGAGTGGTCCTGGAAACTCAGTGTCCCCAGCACCTAATTCATGCTGATCCTCTGACTTTCTTGCTTGGCCTCTGGAGAGACAGAGAGCACATTCTGAACACTCCTCCTTTTGTGTCGGCATCTCTGTGAGGTGCTTTGGAAGGACTCCAGCCAGGCATGGAAGGGCTCTTTGATAATATCTGACGGGTGGGTAAGAATTTCGGGCACCTGGCCAAGATACACATTGCCTGTAATCGTTAACTCAGCCTGTAAACAGTTCAAACGGCACTGAGAGGCCGTCAGTTATTACATTAGAAGAAGCCTTTCATCTCTCTTGCTCAGAAGCCAGGGCGTCCAGCATTGGCCCCCACTGTGGTGATTGGAGCCATGGTACTCTGTGCACAGCCACCAAAGCCCAAGACATGCAGGGACACACAATGGAACCTGCTCCGAATGACTGACTTTCAAACTTTCAGCATTGGAGCAATAACTAAATCATTAATTTCCTTTTGTTCTGCACCTGGCTGATGCTGGAAGGAAAAAAATGTGTTGGACGATGGGGAATGGGGGTGGTGGTGGAGAGGTGGGACCCGTGACCAGGAATAAACAGAGGCGAAGGAATTTTCTGAATTGGAAATTTAATTTTTCAGCTCAATTTTCCAGCACACACTCATGTCTGAAAGCTCACCCCTCACCCTTTTTATTTGTCCCTCTGCTTTACGATCTTTCTAGGTTTGGTCCTTACTGTACTCCGTATCTCCAGTTGGCTTCACAATTACTCAGTATTACTAAACCCTGGTGCAGGGCACAATGCTGGGCCCCGGAGAGGGCCTGAAGGGGAGCATAAGATAACAAACATTCCTGCCCTCAAGGTGCTTACTAACGGAGCCCTTCAGATACTCTAGATACATACTAGAGAACTCTACCTTGAGAGTATACAGTGAGTTTCTACAGAACTTTACAATGAGAAAGAACAGCAGCGTGGACAGAAGTGATCAGGGAAACTTCATTCCACAAAAAACAAAAAGTTTCAGTCCTTTGTTTAAAATTTGCTTCTTTTCTTTCATGTTTCTCACCCATTTTCTTTTGCCTTTTTCATTAAATTGCTACTTTTGCTAAGCAATATTGAGTATTCTAGGCACTTAGTAAATGGGATCATTAAACCTCTTTTAGAATTTAGCTGAGGAGCTAGAATTTGAGTGTTCTGGTATCAAAGGATGGTGCAGGAAAGCCAAGTGCAACTTATTGTAAGCATCTTAATTTCAGAAGACCCTTTCCTGGTTACTATTTCTAAAGATGTTCATATGGTTTTAAGGCTACTGTTGCTGAAACAGTGTAGATTAGGCCATAGGTTTTAAATAGCAGGTGAAATAAAATCCTACACTCACCAGTATTCAAGGTGAGCATCAAAGTTGCAGGTTTTACCCTTTACACCAGAATCTCAAGTGTAAAGCAGCTAGAGTTTTTTGCTCTACAAAACAATATCTTAACATTTGCCTCACTTTCTTCAACTAAAGAAAAATGATAGGGCCATGTAACATTCTTCCAGAAAATTAAAAAAAGAAAAAAAAAGGATCTGCCTTTTATAACTTGACTGGGGCCCTCATAACATATTAGTTAGAAAGCTCTGACCTCATGCCTTCTGTTTTGTTTGTTTTATATTCCGTTTTGCTCAGCTTTCGGGGGCACTGTTTTATTCCCTTTACATATGCTGGATTTGGGGTTTGTCTCGTTCCCACCATTCACATTTTCTTTGCTGATTCTGAATGTAGCTTTGGAGGAGCATGGATAAAATAAAAGAGTGCAGAGCTTGAGGATGAGGACATGCCGCCCTGCAGCCCGTTATGTGCTCTACTTCTGATTTACCAACTGCAGAGATGAGCAGTGTATCCTTTTTTTCATCTAAGACAAGTAATACTTTCTTCCATGGAAAAAGCAGTAGTTCAGTCTTAAAAAGAAATTAGGTCCTTTAGAAGAATTGAAGCACTAAGGCAAACTAAATCAGATTTTGTTACCATTTTGTCCAGCATTGTTATTTGTTCATGGTAAACAGGAGAGTAGTAATTTGAAAGCATATGTTAGATCATATTTATGTAGTAGAATTATAGACATACAGAATTTATAAGATACAAGAAAGCTTTGAAGCTTCCGCAGATGTTTCAGATCCACTCAATTCAATGCCCTGGTTAATATTGAGATCATATGTAAATTTAATATGATGGGGAAATAATGGAGGAAGCCTCTGTTCTTCTACCTGAACGTAGAGCCTATCTTTTGGGAAATGACCAGTTTTGCATATTGGCCTCCCACTCTGGTGGCTTTCATTCTACATGTAGTAAGGAAACTGCCTAGAATTGTTTTGAACCCTGTTGATCAATAGTTAGCAAATTTTAGCATATACCAGAATCAGTTTCAGAAGGCTTGTCACTCAAACTCCAATTCCTATTTCAAACTGCCTTTAAGATTTAAATGTTCATTCCTCATTTAGTATATCAAGACTGACTTAAATTTTCCCTACCCTAACTTCTTTTTCTAATTTCCCCATTTTGTTAATGCAACATCCCTTTTCCAATTCTCCAGGTTTAGAACTTTTAACTTCTCCATTTCCTTCATCCTTGTACTCCAATCTGTCAAGTACTTTTAACACTTCCTTCGTAATTTCTGTGATTCATTCCGTCTCCTTTTAACTATTACTACCAGAGTTCAAGCTCTCATCATGCCAGTACTAGATTACTGGAATTCTCTAACTGATTTTCCTACCACTAATTTTCTCTTCATTGCACTGGTTTACTCTGCTATTAAATTGTTCTTCTTACAGTACTGTTTTGATAATGAGATCCTCTTACGAATTCAGGATGATTCCTTTTTTGCGTATGAGAGCAAGCTTTAACTCTCATCTTGGCATGCAGTAGCCTTTGTAATTTGATCCTACCTCAGCTATCCAAACTATCTTTACAGATCTATTTCTTCAGTCAGACAAGTCTTCCTGTACCTTGAAGACTTGAGAGAAACTGCTCAACAACCTTACTTTTTCTCTCACCTGGCTCCTGGTTTCTTCTCAAGTAAGCTCAGAAGTTTGAAAAATCCATTTGACAGATGCCAATGGACTAGATCCTGTGGCTATTTTTCTCCTGTCCAAATTCTGTCCTCTTTAAGGGTGAGCTTAAGATCCATCTCCTCGACAAATCCTGTAGGTCCTACTGGCTTTACCACACAATGTGGCCTTTGATACAGTGTCATTTTGTACCACCATTTACTTTGTGAATATGTTATCTTCCCAATGAGACTGTACCGCCTGAGTTGGACCTAACAGTTTTGGGAAGAAGATAGGTGCTCATCAAATACTTGCCAAGTAAGAGGCAATATTTCAGACCCATTCTGATGTACCTATGAGGGAAATCTCTGTGCATGCCCATCCAGCATTGCACTCAGTGGTCACATGAAGTGAGTCTCTGTTTCTTGACAGGGATCACTTGGGAGCCATTGATCTGCCCTGTCACAAAGGGTTTGGGGGAAACTATTGCGGCTGTCATTTTAGGGAGAAAGATGGCTCCAGAAACAGGTCCGATAATGCCCAGGCAAGGAATCAACTTAGTAACAGACGGCAACTCTAGTAGTTAGGTATTTGGCTAGGAAAGGGGCTTAGCCTCTGAAGTATTTCAGGTAGGTGTTGGCTTAGCAATTACATATGCTGCTACTTTCTGAGTTAAACCTGCCTAAAAACAAAAGTATGGCCTGATGACTGGGTGGTTACTTCTGTACCCTAAGAACTCATTTATAGGCATCTGCACAGAGGTACCCACCCGAACAAACACTAAGAAGAAGCAAAGGAAAGTGCCTGAAGCATAGTCACTGTGTCAACAGAAATATCAGATAAGGTGGTTTTATGGAGGGGGTGTGTGTGGTGCGGGAAAGAATTGATGCACCTGTGGTTGGTGATTCAGAAACTTGGTGCCACATTATATGGCACCATGAAGCCACCTTATGTCCCAGCCACCCCATGGTGGCTGATGTCATATAATTACCCATTTGCTAACTGGGCCAAGAGGAAATGTATTGGATGAAAGCCAGAGTAAGATAGTTATATCTTAGCTGAGCCATATTCAGAACTATTCAGAACTTTTTGGATCTCCTTTTGTTTCCAGTGAAGCCATTGTCATTGTCAATCTAATAGTAGTTGACTTTTATAGGTGTCTTGCACTTTTTTTGTTTTTTTTTTGTTGTTGTTGTTGTTTTGTTTTGTTTTGTTTTTAAGACGGAGTCTGTCTCTGTCACTAGGCTGGAGTGCAGTGGCACAATCTTGGCTCACTGCAACCTCCGTCTCCCAGGTTCAAGTGATTCTCCTGATTCTCCTGCCTCAGCCTCTTGAGTACCTGGGATTACAGGCACCTGCCACCATGCCTGGCTAATTTTTGTATTTTTAGTAGAGACAGGGTTTCACCGTGTTGGCCAGGCTGGTCTCGAGCATCCAACCTCAAGTGATCTGCCTGCCTCGGACTCCCAAAGTGCTGGGATTACAAGTGTGAGCCACTGCGCCCAGCCAGGTGTCATGCACTTTGGTGTACCCATTCCTAAGACAAATACATTCTCGTGTAAATGTATTCAAATGAGTTCCCATGGCTCACACAAGCTGCCAAATTATGATATCTCCTCAAGCAGGAACAGAGTCCAGACAATTCCTTTTGGCTGAACTAGGACTAAACTTAATCCCAGACTGACTCAGCTTCTCTGTTAACATTGTTTGAAATTCTGATATCCCTCCAGAGGTTGTTTCTAAAGAGTGCTTAGTGTGAAGTACGAATCACAAAGAAATGGACCAAAATGGACCTGGGAGACCAAATATTTTCAGTATTAATTTAGCACACATTTATTGACTGCCTTTTACGTTAGAGCATTGTGCTATGCGGGATTATAAAGAAACCCCTGCCCTCAATTTAGTAAGTAAGAGTATAGGCCAGGCATGGTGGCTCACACCTGTAATCTCAGCACTTCGGGAGGCCAAGACAGGAAGATCACTTGAGGCCAGAAGTTTGAGACCAGTCTGGGCAACATAGCAAGACCCCATCTCTGTTTATTAAAAAAAGAAAAGAATATAAAGCAGAAGGTGAAAATTACCATATGTAGATACAAACAAGGTGTTTGGGGCATTTCAGATGAAGAAGAAGAGATTCTTCATGGAAGAGGTAGCATATGAACTTGCCGTTGAAGGATGTATAGGATTTTAATAAGTCACAGAACAGAAATAATAGGCATTCCAAGAGAATGTGAGAGAATAGTGAGTAATCCAATTTATTTTGGACTAGTATGGTGCATTGAGGAGAGAGGTGGGGATGAAACTGAAAAGGTAGAGAAGGGAAGAAACACATACTTCTGAGTGATTACTATGTGCAGGAACTGCTGGTACTTTAAATATGTTACTTCATTTTATTTCTGCAATGATCTTCTTGCATGGTGTTTTTTGTTGTTTTTGTTTCATTTCTTGTTTTTTTTAGGGACAAGGTCTTGCACAAGCTGGAGTGCAGTGGCACAGTCATAGCTTGCTGTAGCCTCGACCTCCTGGGCTCAAGCAATCCTGCAGCCTCAACCTCCTGAGTAGCTGGGATTACCGACATCTACTAGCGTGCACAGCTAATTTTTAAAACATTTTTTGTAGAGATGGGGTCTTGCTATGTTTCCCAGGCTGGTCTTGAACTTGTGGACTCAAGTAATTTGCCCATTTTAGCCTCTCAAAGTCAGGGGATTACAAGCATGAGCCACTGTGCCTAGCCTCCATTTTTAAAAGGAGACTTAGAGAGATTAGGTTACCCACAGCTTGGAAGTGATAAGAGTTGAAATGCAAAACCGAGTTGAAATTTAAAACCAACTTGTCTGATTCCAAAACCAGTAGTGAGCACCGAGGCCTTGATGTGACAGGCTATGGAGTTTGAATTTAATTCAGAAGACAGTGGACAGCCACTGATAGTATTTGAACAGGGCAATGATAGGATCAGTGCTGTGTCTAGGAAGATTGTTCTTGAAATGACAGAGCGCTTTAGAATGGTGAGGGACTAAAGACTAGTTAGAAGTCTGTTGTAATGGTTCCAACTCCAGAGACATAGAAAAGGTAGATCTCCAAAGACAAGTGATGGCATAGTCTTTGCAATTACTAGGAGGAGGAATCATAATGACTGTGAGGTGCTCAGCCTGAGTCTCTAGGAAAATGGTGGTGCCGTTACCTGAAATAGGTAAGTTAAGAGAGGTTATTGGTGGCCGGGCGCGGTGGCTCAAGCCTGTAATCCCAGCACTTTGGGAGGCCGAGATGGGCGGATCACGAGGTCAGGAGATCGAGACCATGCTGGCTAACACGGTGAAACCCCGTCTCTACTAAAAAATACAAAAAATTAGCCGGGCGAGGTGGCGGGCGCCTGTGGTCCCAGCTACTCGGGAGGCTGGAGAATGGCGTGAACCCAGGAGGCGGAGCTTGCAGTGAGCTGAGATCCGGCCACTGCACTCCAGCCTGGGCGACAGAGCCAGACTCCGTCTCAAAAAAAAAAAGAAAAATAAAAGAGAGGTTATTGGCTTAGGATGGAGTGTAGGGAGAATGTGATATTTAGGTTTGGTATATTTAAGTTTGAGGTATCAGGAGGACTACAAAGAAATAATGTTTAACAAGCATTTTGAAGTGCAGAAGATTTGACTTCAGATACCAATTTGAGAGTCATAATTAAAGATACTGGAGTGAATAAGAACTTCAGAAGAGAGATAATAGAGATCAGAGAATACATCTTTAGGAAACGTATATATTTAAACAAGAAGGAGAGGAAGAAAAGTAAGAGGAAGAGGCAATAAGTGAGGACAATCAGAGAAGTGGAAGAACTAGAATAGCTTTATGTCATGAGCAACCTGTGAAGAGTCAAGAAGCGCGGATTCATTGGGTCAGAAGTAATTTAGGGCTCTTTGCCTTGCTATAGTATCAGTCCCTTTCTTAGGAAACAACTGACACCATTAAGTTCAAACACATTTATTTTTCTATGTCAACTCTGTTAGGGAGGAAATTCAGCAATCAAGAAAACTGTTTTCCTGTTAAAGATGTGTTTGGCGGTCATATTTTTCATTTAAGTAGTGAGAGCTCTCAATGTTACTACCAGCAAAAGAAAGCAACATTTTGAAGTATTTCACTGTGTCATCGGAGATTTAGTTCCCAAGAAAGTTCTTCTTATGTCCGTGCTTCTGCCCTTTTACTCTGTACTTCTTCCTGGGGTCTGTCAAGTCTCCCTTCATTAGATTTAGTACCTGAAATCAATGCCCAGAAGTCAGGTCACAAGCCCAATATGCATTGCATTGTCTCTTCAAGCCTCAGTTACCTAATTTGTGAAATGAGTGGTATTAATAAAGAGAGTAAAATTGCTAATGAAGGATTATAAAGCACTTTGCTAATATAAAATGCAACATCAAAGCTGAATAATAATCTTAATTTAGGGTGAAGGGTTCCATTAGCAGAGTAAAAATAAAAAGGACAAAGGGTAGTGTTGCTTTGTACCTTGATAACAGTGTACAAATCAAAAGTGCTGCTATTGATCCTCATTGCCCTGTGAACTCTCAACCCAGGAATTTGGCTCCCCTCCCTAACTCTCTAAGTACTTCCCTTACCCACTCAGTGTGGTGATGGTACCTCCCTGAATCTTCTGACAGATGTGAACAGGAAATTCTATTCAGCAGAGCCAACTTGATAACTGAGAAGATTCCTCTCTCATTTATCAGTACTTTGATTATCTTTTTGTGTCTCTTACTATTTGTGCTTAGCAAGAAAAATAAAGAGGTTTGAACAATTAAGAAGTAACAGGCCGGGCGCGGTGGCTCAAGCCTGTAATCCCAGCACTTTGGGAGGCCGAGACGGGCGGATCATGAGGTCAGGAGATCGAGACCATCCTGGCTAACATGGTGAAACCCCGTCTCTACTAAAAAATACAAAAAAAAAAAAAAAAAAAAAGAAGTAACAAAGAGCTCATAGTTCATAAAGAGCAAGTCAAAGGATGTCTGGAATATTTGAACATACAACTGCCTTTGGCATGAGGTGGCCTACATACGTTCTCAGAGGCAGGATAGTCTGGAGAGCTGATCAAGCTGCTGGGAAGCTGAAACAAAGGCGGGGTGGTGGAATCAAATGTCTCTTTAGCTGAAGTCTTTAAAACTTGGGCTTTAGCTGGGCACGGTAGCCCACACCTATAATCCCAGCACTTTGGGAGGTCAAGTCAGGTAGACCACTTGAGGTCAGGAGTTCAAGACCAGCCCGACCAACATGGTGAAACCTTGTCTCTACTAAAAGTACAAAAATTAGCCAGGCATGGTGGCACATGCCTGTAATCCCAGCTACTCAGGAGACTGAGGCAGGAGAATCACTTGAATGCGGGAGGCGGAGGTTGCAGTGAGCCGAGATCATGCCATTGCACTCCAGCCTGGGCAACAGAAAAAAAAAAAAAAAAAAAAAAAACCTCCAAAAAACAAAAAACCTTGGGCTTCAGCTGGATGCAGTGGCTTATGCTTATAGTCCTAGCCCTTTGGACGGCTGAGGCAGGAGGATCGCTTGAGGCCAGGATTTTGAGACCAGCCTGGGTAACACAGGGAGACCCTGTCTCTACCAAAAATGGAAATCAAAAACATTAGCCAGGCTTGGTGGTATGCTCCTGTATTCCCAGCCACTTGGGGTACTGAGGTGTGATCCTTCCAGGTTTGGGCCCAGGAGGTCGAGGCAGCAGTGAGCCATGATTACAGCACCACACTCCAGCCTGGGTGATGGAGTGAGACTCTGTCTCAAAAACAAACAAATAAACAAACAAAAAAACTTGGGCTTCAGATACATCCGCTTTTCAAGGAATAAAGGACAGAGAAAAAAATGTAATTCATCTCTCATCCCACCAAAGGTAAGAAAAACCCACTCAGAAAAAAATATGGAATATTATCGGGAGTGAACTGCTTCTAAGTTTTCCCAGAACTTTTCTGTGCAGATCTCTGGGCCAAGTCCTCATAAAATTTTGGTAGGGACTGAAGTTCACTGCAGACAGCTGACACTATGGCCTGAAGCCAGTGGGGAGCAAGAGTTTCTTTCTGTCAATACTGCAGGGATTTTTTTTTTAATTGTTTGTAATAGTCTCTAAATGGCTTCTCTCAAAAAATAACCTCTCAATAAATCTGGGAGAGAGACTGAAGGGCCCAAAATGACAAGAGAGTACTTCCAAAGCCATACAGCAAGAGCAAGTTAGTCCATTCATTCCACATTCCCCCAGTGTTTATGTGCTGTGCGCTGTGCATTCCCATGCCCTGTGTGTTGTCTAACGAATGGCCTTAAGACCCTGTGCATTCAGCATGTGTATACACTGCTGTAGCCTACAGTCAGGTGTTACTCTCCTGAGAGCAAGACTCATTCCTTTGGGGTGGGAGACTGTTGCTTTCTTCCCCATTCAGGGTTATGCATAACTTAGCAATACACTGATACTGAGAGGAGAGAATAAAAGAGTAATGGGATGGGTTATTAAACAAGAAGATTCTCCAGAAACAAGTGAGTTTTGTTCAGGGTTGTGGAGGAGAGCTAGGCATGATGGTGGAAAGGAAAGAAGAGAACTCCGCCTTGTGATGAGGTCAAGATACTCTAAAGCTGACTTTGAAACTGAAACTTACAGGGAGTATGCAGAAAGTTTCTGACGAGAAAGCAGAAATCTGAAAATAATCATATCCTGATAAAATGACAAGGCAACCACCAAATTTATTTTACATCTGTTTATTAAAACGGATGATTCAACATGCATTTTTCTTAACATCTACTGTGTGCATGGCATGATGTAAGTGATGAATAAGACCTAGTCCCTGACCTCAAGGAGCTCAGATTCTACTTTGCAGGAAGGAGGAAAGAACTAATGTTTCATTGCCCTAAGAATCAGGCATTCTGCTGGAGGAAATAGGTAAGAGGGTGGGTCACAATGGAGCACTGACCTACAGTAAGAGGTAAGTGTCATTTAAGAATTTTGAATAGATGGCTTTAGGGGAATATATGAGGGGAAGTATTTAGTTCTGGGGACTGAGGGCTGGTCAAAGGATTAGAGAAGGACCCAATTTGGACTGGCATGTGGAGTCAAGGGCAAAAAGAAGTAGAGAGCTATCGGATTGGAGTTCTCACAGTCTTTGGCTCACAGGGGATAGGAGAGGTGCCATTTTTTTTCTCTATAGAACCAAAGAAATAGGGAAACGTCCATGGGAAGAGAAAGGAAAAAGAATTTGTCAGAGAACCAAACTATCTTCCCATCATACGTTTTCTGTAAAAGACTTCTTAGGAGCTAAGACAGTGTTTTTCTGCTTTCATTCTCTTTAATTCCTAGAATTCTGCCATAAAAGGCTATTTATATATCTTACTTTTTAGCTCCTAGGAGCGCAAGAGATGCTACTATTGGGAATTTCTAAAATATTCAGAGGATGGAAATACCAGCTGGCACCAATGCTGAGATATCCAGGCACCATCCATAGAGACCCAGTGAAATGCTAAGCCCCAAATGGCAATCCCTCCCAGACTCTCCCAGAGCCATCTCACTTTTTCTTTTATCCCCTGCCTGGAAGGCTACACTGTGGGTGGGAATAAAAATCCACTCTCCTGTTGCATCTAGGCAGCTGCCAGCAGTCTGTTTGCCTAGTTCTTTGCTGGCAAATCATTAAACAGTCCCCCCAAAGCAGGCCTCTTCCCTAGGGCCACCCCATGGACAGAGATCCAGAGCTGTGGTCAAAGGGCTGTCAGCAGTCAGGCTGGAGCCCTTGGGCTATCTCCAACACAAGCCCTTTCTGGCTGTTGCCTCTTCTGAACAGAAACCTCCTTGGCCTAATGTCAACCCCCCAGTGGCTTCTAAGGAGAGACTCTGGGCATCTGAGTTGGCTGGTGACTTGAATAATTTTGTCCTTTTCCTCCTGATGTAATTTCTGAGTGCAACTACTCCTGTGATCCCTTTATTGTTTCTTTATTGAACCCCAGGCCCATCCTCCACATTTTTCCCACTTTGCAATGTAAATACAATATTGTGTGTTACTGCCTAGGAACCGGGGACTGGGACCAGCCGAGCAAGCTTCATAGCTTCATTCCATCCCCACTTACATGGTGCCAACGCAAATCTGAGCATAGAAGATTTCATTGAGCCAGCCCATTTGGAGATAGTATCTGCCCTCAAAGGGCTTCTAAGCCCCAGGGCAAGCCAGTTGTGGAAGACAGCAGTATGGAGCAGAGTTTGCAGGACACCTTGAAATCCCTACAGCCTCTGAGCAGGAGACTAAGCCTGAAAGACCTGGAATATGTGTGAAGTAACCATGTTAATGAAGCTCTTTCACACCCTTGCACTGAAATCACCAAACTTAGCAATGCTTGAGTAGCTCTGCCGGTAGTCCAGATGGGCCTCTGGCTTATTTAAACAAATAATCTGGTTTCCTTAAGTTCATTTCTTTGGTGTTTTTCACAGGGACTGTCTGGCTTTAGTCTTTGGCCTTTTAAGCATTGAAATCTTAACCTAAATAATTACTCAAAAATAAACACTTATCTGCTTCTAGTAGGTTTTCAGATTCCTGCCATCTCTGGCCTGAGTTTGGCTGGAACAGGAACCGCAAAATCAAATCATAAAGCAAACTGTCAAGGCTGTTTGCAAGTAGCACATTGGGTTAGGTGTGAGAGTTCAGTTAGCTACTTTGTTGTGGCAAGAGTTAAGACCATGCCTCAGAAGGGCCCTGGACAAAGCCTCTATAGACCTTATCCTGGGCATTTGGGAATTAGATATTACCCCTAGCAATACTTGCCATCTGTGTCAAGACCTCAGCCTTTCAGCAGACGACTTCTTTGAATAAGACCTAGCTAAACAAGGGGCCTCAGTGGTACTCCCTATAAGATGGAGGTCAGTGAGGGTCACAAGATCTTTCCTGGGACAGTGATCAGAAGTCAGCTGACTTCCCAGGACCAATTAGTATGATTTTTGGATGGTTGAGCCCTGAGTTCCTCACCTGGTGGAGAAAAGGAGTCCAGAACACATGACTGGGTTATCTTTTAAGGTCTTGATCTTCATAGGCTTCAGAACTTGGTATTCTATTTCATGGCCTTGCTTCTAAAGATCCCTGATGTAACTAAAATGATATTTGATGGGCTCCCTCTTCTTTGCTTCTAACTTCATGAGTAGCTTCCTAGTACCTTTGTAGCTAGGGGTCATTCTGACTGAGTCAGGACCAACCCTGTTTCTGTGTGAGAATATAATGATATAAAAGTTCTACTTCTTGGGTGGCTGGGATTTTTCCTCCTTCTCTCTGTCTGATTAGTGCCAAATAAACTTTCTTCTCGGATATCACTTTATTTCAAAAGCAGCTCAGATAATTAGCTCTTCTTCTCCTTACCTTCTTCCACTTCCTTAGGAGTGCACTCATGATCTGTGAATCACCATACAAAGATGCTAGGCAGAGTGTGGGGTCAGGAAAACCCCACCATGGGGGCTGTTTTCATGTAAAGAAGTCCAGTTGCATCATGGAGCTCCAGCACAGTCTGAAATGAGGATAGGTGAATTTGGAAATTGAAGAACAGCATCTGTAATGTGGGGCGAGGGAGTGAGGAAAATGGCAGTCTGGCTGAATGACCATTATTTGGGTCTGAGCTTCTATGACCTCTAATCTTAGGACACACCTTTCTCATCCTAAACCAACAGGGACGTTTCACTGGGAAAGTGTCTCTGAGCAGCGTCTGGGTCTGGCTGCCTTTGTTTTTTTTTTTTGTTTGTTTGTTTGTTTGTTTTGAGACGGTGTCTTTCGGTGTCGCCCAGGCTGGAGTGCAGTGGCCGGATCTCAGCTCACTGCAAGCTCCGCCTCCCGGGTTCACGCCATTCTCCTGCCTCAGCCTCCCGAGTAGCTGGGACTACAGGCGCCCGCCACCTCGCCCGGCTAGTTTTTTGTATTTTTTAGTAGAAACGGGGTTTCACCGTGTTAGCCAGGATGGTCTTGATCTGCTGATCTCGTGATCTGTCCGTCTCGGCCTCCCAAAGTGCTGGGATTACAGGCTTGAGCCACCGCGCCCCGCCTGGCTGCCTTTGTTGTGGCTAGGAGAGGAGATGAGATAAACCCTAGAGGAGAGGAAGGAAGCCGAGGCTTGGAGGCAGAGCACAAGGAACAGACAGATCCTGCTTCTGTCTTGTTAAGAATGATTCAGGTTTGAAAATTCTAGAAATGGGCCGGGCGCGGTGGCTCAAGCCTGTAATCCCAGCACTTTGGGAGGCCGAGGCGGGTGGATCACGAGGTCAGGAGATCAAGACCATCCTGGCTAACATGGTGAAACCCCGTCTCTACTAAAAATACAAAAAACTAGCCAGGCGTGGTGGCGGGCGCCTGTAGTCTCAGCTACTTGGGAGGCTGAGGCGGGAGAATGGTGTGAACCCGGGAGGCGGAGCTTGCAGTGAGCCGAGATCACGCCACTGCACTCCAGCCTGGGAGCACAGCGAGACTCCGTCTCAAAAAAAAAAAAAAAAAAAGAAAATTCTAGAAATGGGGACCCTGAAGCCTTCCACTGTGATCCCAGGCATTATATGACAGTACTCACCTAATGTTTACCATGCCACAGAACACCTCCCCAGCGTGCATACCCGGAGGCAGTGTGGGGTTGAATTTAGGGGACTTCAACCTCCTTTAACTAGGTGTTAACTAGGTTAACTAACTTCAACTAGGTGGGCAATCTGTTACTTGAGTCTTGCTTTCTTCAGCTGTAAAAGACAAATTCTGAAGGTCCATTATGGGTGTGAACCAGGCTCAGCTGTTAGCAATTTACATCTCTTTTTATAAACCACATGGCAACTGGATTCAAATCAAGTTTTACTCATTCTTTCACCAAACGCTAAGGGCCTATGATACGCAGAGCCCCAAACCGGAGTTTCAGTGAGCTCAGTTTTTCCCTCAGATTTTGCCACCCTGCTTCCTATTAGATTCCGGAACATCATTTCAGTTCTATCTTGTCAGCTCTCTTGCTCACCAGCACCCCTGTGTCCCCAGGGAGGTTTCCTGAATCAAGTGAGAAATCATGGCGGCCTCTTCATCCATGCACTGCTAGTGTGCACTACCATCAGGTGGCCCAAGGTTATGCTTCACCCTCCCCACCAACATTATTTTCTTTCGTAGCTTAAAAAAATTACAGGAAGCAGGAATACACTTTTCTTGTAGAATAATTTTTTAAAAATAGATAGCATGCTTGTAATCCCAGCACTTTGGGAGGCCAAGGCAGGAGGATCACTTGAGCCCAGGAGTCCGAGACCAGCTTGGGCAGTATGGTGAAACCTTGTCTCTACAAAAAATACAAAAATTAGCCAGGCTGGTGAGGCATGCCTGTAGTCCCAGCACCTTGGGAGGCTGAGACAGGAAGATTGCTTGAGCCCAGGAGGTTGAGGCTGCAGTGAGCTGAGACTGTGCCACTGCACTCCAGCTTGGGTGACAGAGCAAGACCCTGTCTCAAAAATAAATAGAGTAAAATAAAATAAATAGACAAAGAGAAACTCCTCTTGACAATTCCCCAGCCTCCCAACTTGATTCATGGAAAAACTCAGTCATCCCGAAGAGATAGTGACAAGTTTATATAAGGTTTTGAAAGAGGTCTTGAGGTTCCCAAATCTAAGCCCTGAACAATAACCATTAGGATCTAACCTGTAGATGTGAGCCTTGACTCCCTTCAATACAAGGCAAGGTGACTAAGCTGGGCCTCAGTGGTGGGCCTATTCTGGTGCTGGGATTCGGAAGCAGCAACTTCAGGCCAACCTGTTTTTTTCCCACCCCCATATCTGCAGGAGCTTTACTTTATGATGCCGGTGTGTCCTCCTACCTAAGATAAAAGTTCAGGTAATGGAGGTTGCGCAGGAAAGGATGATTGTAAAATCTGAAAAGAGGAAATGGGGAGAATGATGCCTTTGATGCCTGGCCAATGTTCTTGATTACAAAGGCAAAACTGTAGCAAGCAGTAAAGTTACCTGTCCAAGGCCTAGTTGAAGGTCTGTACGTGGAATCAGAGAACTAAGAGAGGATTGCAGCAGAGGTCGGTGGCAGGGAGGGGGAGGAGAGTGCCCGGGAAACAGGAGACAGTAAAGAATTGCTTGCAGAAGCACACACCCAAAGAGGAGGAGATGCCATGGATAAAGGGAGACCAGCATTAAGTTCCAGGCCCAGTTGAGCCCTGAAATGCCCTTTGTGAGGAGGTAATGAGATCACATGGCTTCCTTCATGGGAAGGAGGCAGGCTGAGAACTGGAAGAGCTTGTTCAGTGGGGTTTGGAGGTCTGAGAACAGGAGGGAAGTGACTGTGGATAATGAGCTGTCCCAGACTGTGCCTTGCTGAACACTGGCATTTAGAGGCACTGTTGATTACCAAAGAAGGGGGAAGTTCAGAAAAGGCCTTGTCCCTTCCAGGAATAAGAAGGGACTTTATTATTATAGATGCAGTAATAAAAACAGCTGCCATTAAGTGAGCACTCACTAAGCGTCAGGCTTTGTGCTAGGCACTTCTATCCATTATCTCCTGTCTACACGAAGCATTTTTGTTCCCATTCCAAAGATGAGCAATATGAGGCTCAGAAAGATTAACATGCCCAAGGTCACACAAGTAAATTATGGGGTCAGAATTTGAACCCTAGGTCTGTCTTGGGAGGGAGGGGAAAAAATCAGAACAAATAAGGAGGACAGAGGGAGAATAGACTCAGGAATATGAAATACAACACATACCACCAAAGGACAGTTCACGTATCTTTACACAGAGGGTAAAAAATGTGTATGCAAAGCTGAATTCTGAGTCAGAATGACCTAACTCATGCTTGAAAGCAAGTGCCTCTTAATTTGCCCCTCATGGCAGCCTGTGAGACAGGGGTGTCCTAACTCCTGGCCTTTGAGGAAGTCAAATTCACCAAGTTTCTCTAAGCCCTCCACAACCACACCCTTCTCAAATCAGGCAAGCTCATTTCTCTTGACCCCCTGGTGTCACTGAGGGGACAGGTGGCCCAGTGTAGAAATCATGTTTGCATCTTCGTGATTAGGAGACCTTGCATTCCAAGGAAACAAATGTATTTGCATCTGTTTTCTCAAGAACCCGCCTCCTGGCTAAACATTCCTTGGAGGAAGGGCAAAGACAGCCCCTGTGTTATACCCAAGGAATGCCGATGCTGTCTTTCTTGCTAGGTGCTGAACTGAGTCCTAGTTCAAATGGCTATTATTTGTTTTTAATTTGAAAATACTTGAACAGCTGTCATTGTAAAAGAGTCAAACCATACAAAAATATAATGAGTGTGATTGTCATGCCACAGATATGATTGTACTAGAAAGATCATGTTACTTTATTTTCTTTTTATCAAATCTAACACCAAGGTCCTATCCCATTAGCTGTGTAGACATTTGTTTTCAGAGGCACTTCTCCTCCCAGAGTAGAACAAAAGTCCCAGAGTTTTAAGAAAACCAAGATATCCAAGGGACCCCTCTGACATTTATCCATGCTGGCCACCACAGATACGTTCCTTGTCCAATCACAGGCATTCCCTTGAAATCCACGCAGGCACATCATCTCTCCCAGGGCCCAGCCTCCTGGGGTCTAGTACTCAGTCCTTCTCCAGGGACCCGCTGCTTCTGGGGCACAGGCTGCAGCTTCCCACTACTCAGCCTAGCTCCAGACCCCTCACACTGGCTCCAGACCCCTCCTTCCTGCCCTCCCGGTTCTGAGACTTTGACCCCTCCCTTCACCACAGGCCCTTCTGCCTTCAGGACACTCACACTTCCTCAGTGAGTTCAGTTTTTTCTGCAAAAGCCAGGAAGGGAGGACTTTAAACAACATTTGCTTTTGGCAAATGCCCCTGAGGCAAGGAAATAGAAGGTGAAGCCATCTCCTTGGAAGGGAAGGAGGGAAAAGACATGGAACAAAATACAAATAGCTGTCATTCCTTTTTATTCTACAACAGCAAAAAACAAAACTCAAATCTCATGTATTATCCTGTGATCAAAGTATTCAAAGCAAAACACCAAAGTCCCTCTTTACTACCCCCTCTCAAATTCCTCTCCCAGAGCAACCATTATCAGGATTTGGGTGTGCTCTGTCTTGTCTTCATAGTTAACTATCGTCAATTATCTGGTTGTAGACTTTCAACATTTAATCAATAAATACTGAGTGCCCACAAAGTAACAGGCAGTGGGGGGCAGGCTAGACTCAGTCATCATCTGGAGAAGAGAGGGAAGTAAGCTGACAATTACAATGCCGTGGGGTAAGTGTGTGATTAGGGAAATGCCGGACAGAGCAGCAAATGTCAAAGGTGTTTAGGGAAATGAAACAAGTTATTATTTCTGGAACATAGGTCACAAGGCGGGAAGAGATATAGGAAGGGAACGTTAAGCCATGCGGCAGGGCCCAGACCAGGCAGAGCCTTTTAAGCTATGTTTAAGAGTACAGACTTTATATCAGGAGCTCTGAGGAGCCTTGTAAGAGCTGTAAGTAGAAGAGTAACATGCTCAAGTTAGCATTTTAGACCACTTTGGCTGCAATATAGAGAACTGAATGGGATGAAGTGACCCTAGGGAGTAGGTTATGTCAGTAAATAGGGTTGGCAGTGATGGTGGCCTGGAATAGAATAGTGATAGTAAGAATGGAAGAAAGAATAAAATAAGACAAATATTTAGGAGGTAGAATTGTTAGAATTTGGTGATTGATTGGATATTGGTGGTTGGAGTGGGGGTGAAGGAGATGGAGGCTAGGAGGACAATAACTCGCTTGGGTAATAGATGGATGGTGGTTCCAATCCCTAAGACAGCAAACACTGGAGAAGCAGTCCCCCTTTGTGCCCTCCTGTAGGCCCTTGTGTTGTAACATCACAATGTGGTTGCATGCTTGTCTTTTGAGCTGCTTTAAGGCAGGGAGCCTCTCTTACTCATCATTAGCTCCTCACTGCATTGGACAGAGCCTGATACCAAGGGGGCTTTCCGTGTTGGCAGAACAAAGAAATGAATGGACGCATGGACAGACGGAGAGACTAATGCAGCTTGTTGAGACAGGGGCTACAGCTTCACTGATGTGAGAACAACTCCACCCTCATGCCCCAGCCTTTTTCTGGGGGCAGGGGCACATAATAACCTTTTTTCCACACTAAACCTTGCTCACTACCAGACTAGTAGGCCTTAAACTCTGGGAGCAAGTATGGAAATCCCTCCTATTTCAACACCCACTGCCCAGAGATTTTGATTCAAAGCAAGGTAGTACATATTTATTGAGAACCTACTATGTTCAAGGGACCACGGTGACACAGTGAGAGGAAATAGCCTCACAGTACTTTCAGAAAGTGCACTTTTAAGTCCATCATTGACATTATCTTCATAAACATCTTTATAAATTCAAGATTCTCTGTGGTTCCTCTGACGGTTCTTTCTGGAAGTCCTCCAGACTTCAACAGTAGTAGAGGGGGAAGTGTGGGCAGCTCTCTAATAAGAAATCTCTTTCTTGCCAGGATACGTGGGGTTTCTACTATATAGGAGGCCCTGGCCCATAGGATTCTTCAGGGCCAAATAAGTCATACTTTGTTCTCATCGCACTCTGACATTTTGTTTTGGGAAAATTAGATTCACATGGGTGTACGAATCGCCATGAATGAAAAGAGACAGTAAGGCAGTCTCATCCCTTTGATGAGGAAAGCCTCAGATTTCTGTCGGCACATTCTCCTTTGGTCATTGTTCAGCACCAGCTGGGCTCAGAGGCACAGGGTCTTGGACAGGATCTGCCATACCCTTAGAGCAAATGGGCTGGGCTGGCTCCACCTCCATGGCATCATTCCTGGGACCAGAGTGAGCTGTTAAGGCTTATGTCTTAGCCAAGCCTCATTGCAAGATAGTCTCACCTCTCTGTCAACACCATGCTTGATCCCAGGATGGGCACAGGGCAGAGGCAAAAAGGGGGCTAGTGAGATAAGCAAGGCAGCACCGAGTGAGAAGACCCAGCCTCCTGAGAAATGGGAATCTACAGGGCAACAGTTGCCCGGGGGCATCCCGAGGAGGGCAGGAGGCACCAGCAGCACCCAGGACTGTCCATGGGGATTCTGAAAGCACCAATACAGACACACATGGATATTCTCTTAGCCTGGGGCTTGGGAAGCAGGTAGGAGGATCAGGAGGTAGAGAGTCTGGGGCCAGGAGAGGAGCCCTCTGCATCTGGCTAGTTTAGAAAAGTAGGATTGTTGGAGTTGAAGGTTGTTAGAGTTGCTTTGCAGCAAGCTCTTCATTTAGGCCCCCTCTGGGACACCCTCTCCCTCCTGTCTGCCTCTACTACCTGTGTCCTTGGCCCCACCATCTCTGAAGTGACAAACAGTGGTCACTAGCTTACTATGAGGCAATCCAATCATAAGGCATACTCTTTTGTGGCACCAAGAGACCTGCCTGGTACCTCCCTAGAACAATGGAGAGGTGTGTGGCTCTCACAGCTCACTCCTGCTGCCTAAAGCCTCCCTAACCCAAATCTGTCTCTCTCTGCAGTCCCACCCCCTGTACCTGTGCAATGCCAGTGATGACGACAATCTGGAGCCTGGATTCATCAGCATCGTCAAGCTGGAGAGTCCTCGACGGGCCCCCCGCCCCTGCCTGTCACTGGCCAGCAAGGTAGACTCATACTTTACCCTACACACACCCAGAACTTCACCCAGCTCTGGGCTGTGAGAAGACCCTGTGCTCTCTTGTTCCCATGTTTCCTAAGAGTGATGTACCTGATTCCCTTGGGTTTCCCTAACCCATGACTGGTCTGAGAGAAGTGGAAATTCACACCTCTGTTCTTTCTCCTCTGACTAGCACCAGCAGGACTTTTTGACCTTCATCCCAGCATGTTCCCCATCCCACCTCCTTCCCATCACTTGGGAGTTCCTGAGTCCCTTCCCCTGCTCTGCACCAGAGCAAAGAAGGGATCAATTGAAGGGATTTCTTCTTTTAGAAATATACACTGAGCATGTGCAAGAACAGCAGAGATAGAAATCATTGCCCCACCCTTAAAAAGTTCACAATTTTCCCCTGAGATTGCAAACTGGTGGCCCATAAGCTGGGTTTGGCTTGCAGACACGTTGTGTTTAACCCTCACAGTGACTTTTCAATGTGTAACTTAATTGCCACATTTAAAAATTAAAAATGTTTATATAAAAGCTCAGTTTTCGCCAGGCACGGTGACTCATGCCTCTAATCCCAGCACTTTAGGAAGCCGAGGCGGGTGAATCACGAGGTCAGGAGATCGAGACCATCCTGGCTAATACAGTGGAACTCCGTCTCTACTAAAAATACAAAAAATTAGCCAGGCGTGTTGGCAGGCACCTGTAGTCCCAGCTACTGGGGAGGCTGAGGCAGGAGAATGGTGTGAACCCGGAAAGTGGAGCTTGCAGTGAGCAGAGATCGCACCACTGTACTCCAGCATGGGCAACAGAGCGGGACTTCATCTCAAAAGAAAAAAAAACCTCAGATTTTCAGTTTCTCTAGAAGAAAGCTGCAAAGTACATTGCTGCAGGCCATGGTTGGTAGGAGCTGGGCTGGGGCTGCCCCTTTTCCACAGCTGTGGGCCTTCTCTTTTGCTATGCTCCACCCTGGTCTGCTACCTCACAGGACCTTTAGACCTTTGCCTGTGACTCCTGCTTTAACTAATAATAGCAGTTACTGTTTTCTGTGTGCTCACAATGTGCCATGTGGACATGGGACAGATTCTTTGTATGTATGATCTCATTCACTTTTCAGAACAATCCCAGGAAAGGTAGGCATTATTATTCTCAATTTGACGTATGAGACAAGTGAAGATCAGAAAAGTCAAGTAACTTGCTGGATGACACAATTAGGAAGGAATGGAGCTGAGCTTTGAATCCAACCCTGTCTGTTTCTCCAAACTAGGCTTAATCTATCTGTGGCCTCCCTTCTAGCTGGAAAACTGAATATATGTGTGGAGTGTAGTTAGATTGTATGTGGCACACATGGGTATGCCCCCAAGGGTGGTAAGAGAGGAGAGTGACACTCCCGGCCTTTGTGCTAGCTTGTTGTCTCAGGCCCAGATCCCGTGTGGATATCCTGGTTCTTCTGGGGGCAAGGAAACAACCTGGATTCTTACCTCATCCCATGGAAGGCAGGGATGTGGGCAGGATTCTGAATGTGGGTGAAGATATTCACCTGGCCTGGCCATGCTGACAAGGAAGGGGACTCCAGAGGTAGTGGGAAGCAGGGGGTCAGGATGCACTTGGAGGAGCTGGGGAGTGTGGCATCTCTGCAAGGCCGTGAGCCTTCATGGCAGCAGAGTTGTTAGGCTGCAGCACCTGCCCTACTTCTGGATGTTTCATTTCTCTTAACTTACAAAATATGGGCAAATGGCACTCATTTATTCATTTGGTAAACAAGTTCCCAGTGCCTGTACTACATTACATAGTGAGTGTGTGTGTGTGTGTGTATGGTGAGGGGGGAAGAACGGTTCCGAGAAGCTTTGCTGCTATTGGTGGGAGCTGGGCTGGGGCTGCCCCCTTTCCATAGCTGTGGGCCTTCTCTTTTGCCTGCTGCACCCTGGCCTGCTACCTCCCAGGACCTCTAGACCTTTGCCTGTGAGTCTTTGAGCTACCTCCAATATTTCAGAGGTTCCACGGGCTTACCTCAAATACTTGGTTTTGTTTTGGCGGGAATTCTATTAGTTCAACATGTTAATACAAGTTATCTCATAAGAAAATAAATTGTAAGTAATAAATGTAGTTAGTTTGGTAGAACATCTGTTCTTCTTTTGAGACAGAGTCTTGCTCTGTCGCCCAGGCTGGAGTGCAATGGCTCCATCTCGGCTCACTGCAACCTCCGCCTCCCAGGTTCAAGTGATTCTCCTGCCTCAGCCTCTCGAATAGCTAGGATTTCAGTTGTGTGCCACCATGCCTGAGTAATTTTTTTTTTTTTTTTGAGACGGAGTCTCGCTCTGTCGCCCAGGCTGGAGTGCAGTGGCGCGGTCTCAGCTCATTGCAACCTCCGCCTCCGGGGTTCAAGCCGTTCTCTACCTCAGCCTCCCAAGTAGCTGGGATTACAGGTGCCTGCCACCACACCCAGCTAATTTTTGTATTTTTAGTAGAGACGAGGTTTCACCATGTTGGCCAGGCTGGTCTCAAACTCCTGACTTTGTGATCTGCCTGCCTCGGCCTCCCAAAGTGCTGGGATTACAGGCATGAGCCACCATGCCCAGCCTAATTTTTGTATTTTTAGTAGAGACAGGGTTTCACCATGTTGGCCAGGCTGGTCTCAAACTCCTGACCTCCAGAGTTCTGCCTACCTTGGCCTCCCAAAGTGCTGGGATTACAGGCATGGGCCACTGCTCCCAGCCGAACATCTGTTTTTCTTAAAATGTGACTCATGAGAGGTATAAGGGAAAGATGGGGTCTTAGGGGAGGAAGAATTTGGAAACCACTGATCCCCTGCAGCTCTGCTTTGGCTTTTCCTATTGGTGCCAATGGTATTGTCACCAATGCCAGAGCTGGGGCTCTCAAGCCAGATAGCCCTGGGCTTGGAGCCTGGCTCCTCCACTTCCCCTCAGTGTGACCTGAACTTTTTTAGCTCACCTCTCTAAGCCTCTATTTCCTCATCTGTAAAAGGGGAATAATAATGGGACTTATAAGTAGTTAGGAGGATTTAATGAGACAGTACAGATGGAAGCTTTTAGCCCCATGCCATGTACATGGTAACCACTCAATGATTGCAATTATCATTACCGTCATCATCATTGGCATCATCATTCCGTGCTTTTGTAGTTAACAAGGTTGGGGTATTTTTCCTTCCATTTGTTTTCTCGCTTATTCTTTTCTGAAACCCTCGCCGTAATTCTTCTGGAGGCTTCCATTCTTGTCACCACCCCACTACCCCCTCCACCCTCTGTCCAGTCACCCAGATTGGTTTCTGTTTCTTTATTAGCAGCTCCACAGCCATCCTGGTGATAAGCCGGAGTCTTATCACCTTATGCCTGAACTCGTGCACTGGCCTTTTGCCTGCTAGAAGGAGCTAGATCTGGAGAAAAGCAGATGGGTGCAAGCCCTGCCTCTCTTACCATGGAGGCCACTACCTGGTAGTAAAGAACAGGCATTCTGAAGGCTGAGGTCCTGGGTGCAAATTCTGCCTCCACTGCTTCTCAGTTGGTAACCCTGGGGAAATTATTCTCTCTGAGGCTCAGTTTCCCAACTCAGAAGTGGGGCTGATAACTGTCTTATAGAGTTGAGGAGTAAATGAAATCACATGTAGGAAACATGTAGTATTAATAATAGTTGACATAAGAGCTGGGTGTGGTGGCTCATGCCTGCAATCCCAGCACTTTGGGAGGCCGAGGCAGGCAGATCACAAAGTCAGGAGTTTGAGACCAGCCTGGCCAACATGGTGAAACCTCGTCTCTACTAAAAATACAAAAATTAGCTGGGCGTGGTGGTGCACGTGCCTGTAGTCCCAGCTACTCTGGAGGCTGAGACAAGAGAATCACTTGAACCCACGAGGCAGAGGTTGCAGTGAGCCGAGATCACACCACACATCACTGTATTCCTGCCTGGCGACAGAGCAAGACTCTGTCTCAAAAAAAAAAAAAAAAATTAGTCAGGCCTTGTGGCATATGCCTGTAATCCCCGCTACTTGGGAGGCTGAGGCAGGAGAATCTCTTGAACCTGGGAGGTGGAGATTGCAGTGAGCCAAGATTGCGCCACTGCCCTCCAGCCTGGGCAACAGGGTGACACTCTATCTCAACAATAATAACAATAATGATAATAGTTGATATAATAGTAACTAATAGTTAAGCAACACCATGTGCCAGGCACTATTATAAATGCTTTGTGTGGATTCGTTTATGTAGTCCTCATAACAACCCTATGGATTAGGTCCTGTTATTATCCCAGTTTACAGGAAAAAAAAAAACAGAGTAGTGAAGTGACTTGCCCCAAGTCTCACAGTTAATAGTTGGTATCAGAGCCAGGATTCAACCCTAGGCAATCTGGCCACTGGATCTCAACAAAGGTTATATTCCTTCTCCTTCCTTTCATCCTTCACTTTCAAGCCCAGAGGAATCTCACCTTTGCTACCGAATCTTTCCTGACCAGCCCAGGCCCAGCCAGCCCAGTAGGAGCAGAAATCCCTCCCTGGGGGCATGCCTCCAGCAGGTAGGGTGTCTGTGCATGCTTTCAACACCATCTAATGCTAAGTCTAGGTTTCAGGGAGGCACATGATGGGTGGAGGGAGAGGCCAAAGGTCCTTCCTGTCCCCACCCCTACCTCAAAGTAAGCAGCCTCACTTTTATCTGCTTTCTATATTGAACATTTGTGCCAGATTGTGTGTGTGTGTGTTGGTGGAGGGGATAGTAGAGGGGAGAGCCTTCTGGAGTGAAAAAAGGTGTGGAAACCTCTGTTTCTATTCCTTTGTGCTCTAGAATATTATTATCAGCGTTATAGCTTTATGTATTTGCCTTGTCTCCACAACTATATTATGAGCTGTTTTGGAGGGCCTGGCTTTTCCTGGCTTGGTGGCCTGGGCACGGTAGGTGTTTCAGTTTTGATGAGCAGAAAATATATAGGGACTCTTGTCTGGAGAGGAAAATCTAAGGCCCAGAGAAATGCAGCAGCTGACCAGTGAGTCCTGCAAGTAAGAGGCAGAATTGCCAACTCACTCACATTGTTCTCTCTGTAATGGCTCCTGTTGCTAGAGGCTGTGGCAGCCTTGCCTGCTGCCCCTAGGGCTGGCCAACTCTGAAGCTTCCAAAGAGCTCTCTGGATTCTTTCTAAAACTGCCTTCCTGTCCTGAGGGCCTGCCTATCCTCTCTCTGCTTTCCAAATTCCTGTCCCCAAAGAAGTACTTTTTTTCCTTTTTGCCTCCACTTACTTTCTCCTGCAGGTGGACAGGAGGCATAGATAGCCCTAGATTGGACTGCTACCTGTCCCAAATCTTGCTTTTTATTCCTAGAATTCTGGACACAGGGACCCACTGCCTGAAAGTCCTGTTTGTTTTCCCCTGTTGGCCAATGCTCTGGGCTCTTTGATCACTTTTACAACTTTGTAATTATGGGCTGTAATGGGCTGGAGTGTTTGAATGTCACAGTAATTGCCTTCCACTGTTCCTACCCCAATTCTTCAAAGAGAGAGGGGAAGGGAAATAACAAAATCTCCAAAGAAGAAAATCTTTGCCCTTCCTCATGCTCTTCCAGGCCAGGGTGGGTCGAGGGTCTTGTTCTAGGGATGTGAAAACCGAGGCCTGGGAGTCCCAATTCTGTGACTACTGGGGTGACCTCTCCTGTCCTTTGGCCAAATCCCTGGAATAGGAGATCACCAGTAGGGTTCCCTATCAGGGATTCCTTTTCCCCTGGTACTTCTCCCATACCCTTGTTAGGAGGGTTCTGAAGATTGGAAAGTCTCTACCTGCCTGGAGTAGCTTAGATGGGGTGGACTCCCTGGGAGGAAGTGAGTAGGGAAGACGGAAGCCACGAACCTCTCAACTCCTTCAGCACTTCCATTCTGGAATTGACTGGTCCTGTGAATTTCCAGTCAATTAGCCTGGTAAGCCTGGGCCCTAGGCTGGGCCTAGCTCCTGGGGGAGGAAGGAAAGTTACCCTCCTGACTAAAATGGGGCCCCACTTGAGTGTCTCCTCTGCCTGCAGGCCGTGGGCTCTGAGTGGCCCCCTGGGCCCTGCCACTGTCTGGGGAGTGGAGAGCAGGGAGCTGGAGCAAGGAAAGGAGCTGCTCCCAGCCTGCCTGGCAGGAGACCTGCCCTGACAGGCTCTCCCTGGGAAGACAGGCAGAGATCAAAGTGCTGAGGCTGTGAGTAAGTCCCAGCACTGGCTCTTCTTGCTGCCACCACTACTTGCAGGAGGGTTAACTCCTTCAATGCCTGTGGGAAGACCCCAGAGACTTTGGAGGGTGGGGGCAGTGCCCAGGGATGTAAAATCACAGCCTGACGCCATTAGAAGATGAACCTTTGCCCTAGGGAGGAAGGCTGGAGGGTGGCTGTGCTGGGCTGGGAGGCCCCAGGCCAAGGCCAGGAGCAACTCCTCACAGTGCCTGTTAGTTGTTTGCTGTTGTGCCTCCCCCCTCCCCCAACCTTTAGCTCTTATCTTCCTTTCCTTACTCCCCTCCCCACGCACACCCCCTGGATTCCTGCTTTTTGTTCTCTTTCTGGCGCTGCTATCTGTTCTGCCTGGTTGGCTAGATTCTGCTTCCTCAAGCTGGCTCTTGGAGGCTTTGGTGAACATGCACGTGTGCCTGTGGGCACTTTCCCCTGTAGCTGCAGCAGCCGCTGGGGCTGACCTGACCAGTGGTGTTGATCTGGGACTAGCCCTTCGAGTCCCTCCCCACTTTTGTCTCTAATGCTGCCCTAAGGGAGAGGACAAAAGATAAACCACTGGACAGGGACTCCTCTAAGTCCTTGAATTGGAGCCAGAGAAGGACTCCGCAAAGTAGAGTGTGGCAGGGAGAGGGAGCCCATGAGATGGGCTGAGACTGGGGCTTTGTGATGGCGGCCTTGGGTGAGAGTGCTGTCCCAGGCTCTTAGACCTTTGCCTGAGCTGGGGAGATGCCCTGCAGGCAGGGCTGGGCCCTGGAAAGCCCAGCTCCCTCTGAAGGAGAGCTCTACTTCTCTGCTGTCCCCTTCTTCCTCTCTCTTCTCTTTCTAAGGGGTGCAGGTCACTCCTGCTCTTGGTGCTCACACCTCTTAGTGAAGGCAAGCTGATTGTACCCTGAGGACAGGAGCTGTGTCTTATTTGTCTTTTGTCCTAGAGCCAGGTCCACCACCTGGCACCCTGTAAACCCCCCTTAAGGATTTGCTCTATTACAAAAGGAAAAACTAGATATTATCCCTTGAAGGCAGTGGGGACCTGAGTGAGCTCAGGAGGCAGAAGAGGAGATCCTAGACCCACTGATGCCTTGCATAGGTAGATATGAGTGTGCAGAGGTGTGGTGTGGGCAAAATCCTAGGAAGGGATAGATGTGTGAGGGGTGAGGCTAGACCGTGGGTGGGCTCTATCCTTCCCTGACCTTAGCCCAACCTCTACTGTGTGCCTCTGCAGGCCCGGATGGCGGGTGAGCGAGGAGCCAGTGCTGTCCTCTTTGACATCACTGAGGATCGAGCTGCTGCTGAGCAGGTACCCAGGGACATTTGCGTGTTCAAGGAGGGGGCTGGATGGAGGAAGATAAAGCTCTCAGGGGAGAGGGAAGGGCAGGGAGAAGTCACAGCAGCCCTGTGGGCACTTTCCCCCTGTAGCTGCAGCAGCCGCTGGGGCTGAGCTGGCCAGTGGTGTTGATCTGGGGTAATGACGCTGAGAAGCTGATGGAGTTTGTGTACAAGAACCAAAAGGCCCATGTGAGGATCGAGCTGAAGGAGCCCCCAGCCTGGGTAAGCACACTAGACCTCCAGACCTTGCCCTGCACTATCCCTACTTTGTCCTGTGGCAACTCCCACCAAAAGCCCTTAGACTCCTGGAGCTGAGAGAGATCCTGGAAACCCTCCAGTCCAACTTCATCCATCAGCTGTGTGCCTCTGGGCAAGTTTTCCCCATCTTTGGGCCTCACCTACAGAATGAACAGATCAGGACAGATGAGTTCTAAAGTTCTTTACAGCTCTGTGGCTTCATGGCATGGAATAGCAGAGCCAGAATGAAACCCTGGTCCCCTGATCCACGAGCCCTGGTTGGGGCTTCTCTACTGGCCAAGAACCTCTTCCAGCTGCTCACTGGCAAGAAACTCCCACCTTGCAGAGGGGTCCCTTTCTCTTTTTTCCCCAAGCACATGGGTTTTGAGATAGTACTTCTCCCAGCTGACATCCGGAAGACACTCTGAGTGCCCTTGGGTAGGGAGGGCCCACCTAATCCCACTTGCAGGTTCCTCCCTATCCCCTCAGATGGAGGACTCAAGGGAACCTCCAGCTAGCTATGTGCCTCCCGGGCCTCTGTGTTTCCTCCCGAATTGGAAGTACGACCCTCTCTTCTCCTCCTGGAAGTAAGGCCCTTTCCCTCTCTGCTCACTCCCCAGCCAGATTATGATGTGTGGATCCTTCTGACAGTGGTGGGCACCATCTTTGTGATCATCCTGGCTTCGGTGCTGCGCATCCGGTGCCGCCCCCGCCACAGCAGGCCGGTGAGCAGTGTGGGGTCTTTGGTGGTGGTGAACGTCTGCGCGTGTGTGGGTGGGTGGGGAGAAGGAAGGAGTACGTGAGGAAGGCACCTTTATACCTATGAAACCATTTACATTGAAATACCCCAGCATCTGTCTTAGTTGATTTCCAGCAGCCTCTCCTTATATTACTCAAACATTCAAAAAGTACACCAGGTGCTGAGGGTAGTACAGTGAACAAGACGACAAAAAACCCTACCCTCAAAGAGCTTTTATTCTAGAGGGAGAAAACAGACAATAAACAAACTAAATAAGTAAAATCTATAATGTTTTAGATGGTGGTGTGTACTATGGAGAAAAAATGATAATGCTGACAGCAAAGTGGGAAGGGAATGCAAGGGAATAGGGTTAATTTTTTTTTTTTTTTTTGAGACAGAGTCTTGCTCTATCGCCCAGGCTGGAGTGCAGTGGCATGATCTCGGCTCACTGCAACCTCCACCTCCTGGGTTCAAGCAATTCTCCTGCCTCAGTCTTGTGAGTAGCTGGGACTACAGGTGTGCGCCACCATGCCCAGCTAATTTTTGTATTTTTAGTGGAGATGGGGTTTTACCATGTTGGCCAGACTAGTCTCAATCTCTTGACCTCGTGATCCACCCGCCTCAGCCTCCCAAAGTGCTGGGATTACAGGCGTGAGCCTCCGCGCTCGGCCAGAACAGGGTTCATTTTTAAAATCAAGTCCAGGGAAGGCCACATTGAGAAGATGGCATTGCAGCAAAGATCCTAAATGGGAGAGGGAGTGATCTGTGCAGGTATCTGAGGAGAAAGGGATCCAGGCAGAGAGAACAGTAAATGCAAAGGCCTTAAGGCAGAAATGTGTCTGGTGTATCTGAGGAACAGCATGAAGGCTGTGACTGGAACAGAGTGAGACGGCAGAGTAGCTGATGGGGGCCCAGGTATATTGGACTGTTGAGGCCATTTATTTTTTACTGTGGGTGAAACAGGAGCCACTGGAGTGTTGTGAGAGAAGGGGCATCACGATCTGACTGAAGTTTTAATATGATCATTCTTGCTGTTGTAATGAGAATAGACTACAGGGAAGCAAAGCTGGAAACAGAGACACCAGCTAAGAGGCTATTGCAGGAATCCAGGTGACAATAATGGTAGCTTGGATTAGGAAGGTGGCAGTTAAAGTGATGAGCAATAGTTAGGTTCTGGGTACATTTTGAAGGCCAAGCCAACAGATTTAGTAATGGATTGATTGTGGGGTGTGAAAGGACTCAAGGATGGCACCAAGATTTTTGGCCTGAGCAATTAAAAGAATGGAATTGCTATTTGCTGTAATGGGGAAGACGGGGAAGACAGGTATGTGGTCGGAGATTAACCCATGGTTAATAGGATGAGGCATGTAAGTTTGAAATGCCTATTAGATATCCAAGTTGAAATGTCAAGCAGCAGTTGGATAAAAAGTTTCTCATGGGTCATCAAAGGAAGAAAAGCTAATGGTATAAGCAGGTGGGTGGCCTGCACCACCATACCCGGCTAGTTTTGGGAGGGCTTGGCATGCTTGGCAGAGCCACATATGAGCTCCAAGGAGATGAACTCCCAAGGATGTTCAACTGGCCATGTAATCTACCTGAGTGACTGGGAACGGAGTCCAAGCTGGGGTCTAGAGAGGGAGGGAAGGGGAGCCCATGCCCCAATCTGACATGCCCCAATCTGAGCCTCATTCCTCTTCCCAGGATCCACTTCAGCAGAGAACAGCCTGGGCCATCAGCCAGCTGGCCACCAGGAGGTACCAGGCCAGCTGCAGACAGGCCCAGGGTGAGTGGCCAGACTCAGGGAGCAGCTGCAGCTCAGCCCCTGTGTGTGCCATCTGTCTGGAGGAGTTCTCTGAGGGGCAGGTAAGGCAGGTCTTGTGATTCACCTCCATGACCAGCCTGGGGAGATTGAAGCTGGGGGAGGGGTGGGCAGGCCTAGGGTCTGGTATGGGTACCCTGGCTACATCTGTTTCCCCATGTATCCTGCATGAGGCAGAGATCAGGGACCAGCCTGAGGTTTGGTCACTTTTCTGACCTTCCAGTGAAAGAGCACTATTTTTTGTTGAGAGTGTACCACGTGCCAGGCTGCAGTGGTGCTTTGGATGCATTATCTCATTTTAGACCCATGGCAATGAAGGGTGGGGTTCGATTCATTTATCTTCATTTTACAGCAGAAAACTGTCTGTTAAGAAACTTGCCCAAAGTCATGCAGCTAAGTGCAAAATCCAGGTCTATGTGATACCAAAGCTCATACCTTTCCTATTCTACTGTGAGGTCTTTTACAAGTAGATAATAGCAAGAAGGAGAGGCCTAAGGGAGTTGGGGGATGTTCTGATTCCTGGCAATTCCTATGGCTACAGAAACCTTTGGTTTGGACCCCCTCTTTTTCTCCAGGAGCTACGGGTCATTTCTTGCCTCCATGAGTTCCATCGTAACTGCGTGGACCCGTGGTTACATCAGCATCGGACTTGCCCCCTCTGCATGTTCAACATCATAGGTAGGAGGTGGGCCAAGGGCTCCCCCATGTGTAGGCAGACAGATCTAGAATGTGGCTTCCCTTTGGGAAAGGGTTGCAGCCGTGAAGCTGGCGAGAAAGCAGAACTGCCACCATAGTTGTATAGGCTGTACACTGCTCCAGAGTGCCTCACTTGAGGTGAAGGGTCATTCACAATGTAAATTTATTTGTTTGTTTGTTTGTTTATATTTTTTGAGACGGAGTTTCGCTCTCATTGCCTAGGTTGGAGTGCAATAGTGAGTGCAGTCTCGGCTCACTGCAACCTCCTCCTCCTGGGTTCAAGCGATTCTCCTGCCTCAGCCTCCCAAGTAGCTGAGATTACAGGCATGCACCACCATACCCGGCTAATTTTGTATTTTTAGTAGAGATGGGGTTTCTTCATGTTGGTCAGGCTGGTCTCAAACTCCTGACCTCAGGTGATCTGCCCACCTTGGCCTCCCAAAGTGCTGGGATTACAGGCATGAGCCACCACACCTGGCATGTAGATATCTTTATTATTGTAAAAATTATTTGTATTTCATGGCAAGTTTGTTGATTCTAAATCTGGCGATTTGTATGTTTATTATTCCAATTTTCTGGCAATAAAATATCCTATTCTAACAAAATCAGTATGTTAAGATAATTTTATAAAAGATGAAAGTGAAATAAATATCTTGAGAAAAGAGACCCTTTTTCTAAGGTACCCATGGGTGCCCTATGGGCTAGCAGTGGCCCTGGGTGAAAGAGCTGCAAATGGCTGATGGGAGGATGAGGGATTGATGTGCACAGTGGCCCTCCCCAGGCAGACAGCCTGACTGGAGGGAACGAAGGAGTCCCAGAGCACAGGCAGGTTAGGCACGTCCTTGGTCCCCCAAACTCTGAGCTCACAGGCTACCCAGGGTCAAATAGATTAGCTACAGCCATGTCTTTCTGTAGGTTTGTAGAGTTAAACATCTGTGCTCTTGGTTCTTTTTTCCAGAGGGAGATTCATTTTCCCAGTCCCTGGGACCCTCTCGATCTTACCAAGAGCCAGGTCGAAGACTCCACCTCATTCGCCAGCATCCTGGCCATGCCCACTACCACCTCCCTGCTGCCTACCTGTTGGGCCCTTCCCAGAGCGCAGTGGCTCGGCCCCCACGACCTGGTCCCTTCCTGCCATCCCAGGAGCCAGGCATGGGCCCTCGGCATCACCGCCTCCCCAGAGCTGCACATCCCCGGGCTCCAGGAGAGCAGCAGCGCCTGGCAGGGGCCCAGCACCCCTATGCACAAGGCTGGGGACTGAGCCACCTCCAATCCACCTCACAGCACCCTGCTGCTCGCCCAGTGCCCCTACGCCGGGCCAGGCCCCCTGACAGCAGTGGATCTGGAGAAAGCTATTGCACAGAACGCAGTGGGTACCTGGCAGATGGGCCAGCCAGTGACTCCAGCTCAGGGCCTTGTCATGGCTCTTCGAGTGACTCCGTGGTCAACTGCACGGACATCAGCCTACAGGGTGTCCATGGAAGCAGTTCTACTTTCTGCAGCTCCCTAAGCAGTGACTTCGACTCCCTAGTGTACTGCAGCCCTGAAGGGGATCCCCAGCGAGTGGACATGCACCCTAGCGTGACCTCTCGGCCTCGTTCCTTGGACTCGGTGGTGCCCACAGGGGAAACCCAGGTTTCCAGCCATGTCCACTACCACCGCCACCGGCACCACCACTACAAAAAGCGGTTCCAGTGGCATGGCAGGAAGCCTGGCCCAGAAACTGGGGTCCCCTCGTCCAGGCCTCCTATTCCTCGGACACAGCCCCAGCCGGAGCCAGCTTCTCCTGATCAGCATGTCACCAGATCCAACTCAGCAGCCGCTTCGGGGCGGCTCTCTAACCCACAGCGCCCCAGGGCCCTCCCTGAGCCAGCCCCTGGCCCAGTTGAAGCCTCCAGCATCTGCCTCAGTACCAGCAGTCTTTTCAACTTGCAAAAATCCAGCCTGTCTGCCCGACACCCACAGAGGAAAAGGCGGGGGTGTCCCTCCGAGCCCACCCCTGGTTCTAGGCCCCAGGATGCAACTGTGCACCCAGCTTGCCAGATTTTTCCCCATTTCACCCCCAGCGTGGCATATTCTTGGTCCCCAGAGGCACACCCCTTGATCTTTGGACCTCCAGGCCTAGACAGGAGGCTACTACCAGAAACTCCAGGCCCCTGTTACTCAAATTCACAGCCAGTGTGGTTGTGTCTGACTCCTCACCGGTCCCCGGAACCACATCCACCTGGGGAGGGGCCTTCTGAATGGAGTTCTGACACCGCAGAGGGCAGACCATGCCCTCATCCACACTGCCAGGTGCTGTCGGCCCAGCCTGGTGAGTTTTCAGGGGGAAGTGGATGTGGTAGGGAGAGGAGACTAGAGCTGCATATTTCAGGACAGGTGAAGTCAGCCAACAAAGGGTTGATGGAAGCTGAGAAGGATACAGCAGAGGTGACAACCAAAATACTTAACCATCAGGACAGCATATCATGCTGACTAGAGTGCAGGAACATCCCAGCTCTGCCAGGTGCTACCCCTTTAGTTGGCAGATCACAGAGAAGTCCCAGGGAGGTGCTGGTGTGGCTGAGGCATCAGAAAGGCACTTGGAAGGCTGGGTGTGATGGCTCATGCCTTTAATCCAAGAACTTTGGGAGGCCGAGGTGGGTGGATCCCTTGAGGCTGGGAGCTCAAGACCAACCTAGCCAACATGGTGAAACCTGGTCTCTACTAAAAATACAAAAATTAGCCGGGCATGGTGGTGGGCACTTATAATCCCAGCTACTCGGGAGGCTGAGGCAGGAGAATCGCGTGAACCTGAGAGGCGGAAGTTGCAGTGAGCCAAGATGGTGCCACTGCACTCCAGCCTGGGTAACAGAGTGAGACTCTGTCTCAAAAAAAAAAAAAAAAGAGGCACTTGGAGTGGTCTGGGGTAGCAGCTCAAACATAAGTGTTTCTATATTTTAATAACTGGTTTAGTTCTACCAATGCTCACAGCTCAGTATTAGTTCTAAATACAAAGAAGGCCAAGAAGTGTTCCTTGGGGAGAGCTATAGTAGAAATAATTACACATAACCATAATACAAGGCTATATAGGAAGAGCTATGTGAGTAACGAGAAAAAAGAGAGAGAGAAACCACAGGTGGTCCCCAGCAGCCCTGTACGGCCTTAGGTTTTCTTCTCTTCCCCTGTGGTAAAACAACAGGAGGACTTCCCTTTGACGCATCATGATTAATAAGACTGACCTTAATTTCTTGGGGATTCAGTGCATCCCTATATTATAACAAATGGTGATCATGTAAATTCTCAACTTTAACATGGTATTTACTTGCCCACATATCTCTCTTTTCCACCCAGGACCTTCCACCTTCTACTCTTCCCCATCTTCCCCCATTGTGCAGATGACACAGTTCTTTGTATACAGCCTTCACTAGAGCCCTTCCACCCCAGGAGGTGACCCAGAGGTCCTGAAATATTCTTCAGTGTAGGAATTCTTCATGCAGGACCTGGGAGCTGCTCTCATCCATTCATGCATTTATTTGTTTCCTTCCTCTTTCCCTCCTTTTTTTTCTTCTGACTATATGCCTGCTTTGTGCTAGGTTCCAGACTAGGCTCTGGGGACATAGAACTTGCCAATCAGGACATCCAGGTCCATGGGGAGAGAGCCATGTACTGCAAGCTTTGGCTATGTGTTTGTGGTTCCATTCAGACCCTATCGTGTGTGTACTTTGAGTGCTGCCAGTACCACACCACTATCTCCCTTTTCTCTCAAACTCAGAACTAGTTTCAGTGCCTCTCTTTTTCTTGCCTCTTACATCTAATCAGTGCCAGATTCTGTTAACTGTATCTTAGCTAGCTTTATCATGTTTTTTCAAGTCCAGTACTTACGGCCCTGCCAGTGTCTTAGGTATACCCTAAAGATCCATGCAGGAGCCTCCCAGCTCTTTCCTTCCCTCTTACAGGGCCTCGAAGACTGAGTGCTGCCCATCCAGTATGTCCCATAGAGTTATGCGCCACAGCTCCACTGCTCACCTACCCTCCCTATTGCTGCCAGTGTCATCTGCCTTACAGTAAACTGTCCAGAAATCTTCAAATGTTCTGTTTTGTCCACAGAGAGGAAAAATCCAACCTGCTTTGGCCTCAAAGGTTCCTGCACCAGCCAGCCCCCAGCTTCCTTCTCAACCTTATTTTCTACTCTCTTCCCTACCTTCCCCAGGCCCATGCTTTAGCCAAACTGGGTAAACGATTCTTGTAGTTCCTGTAGCCCAGAATATATTCCTGCCTCCTCTATTCCCATAAATCTAATTCTTACCTATTCCTACAGAATCAGCTCATTTATCCCCACTTCCAAGAAGCCTTTCCTGATCGCTGCACTTGGACCTGGTCTCTCTCCTTCCTTAATGCGTCTCTCATGACTCCTGTCCTGTCCCACTGGTGTAATGGCCATTTGCTTTCATACTTTCTCTCCAAAAAGGTTACCAGGTCCCTGCTTATTCTTTTTGGTCTTCTATTTGGCACATGGTAGCAGACCAAATTCACAACGAATGCTTAATAAATATTTATTGGGTGAATAAATGAATAGTAAGTATTGGTAACACACTGGTTGCTATATATATTTCTTTAGATTTGTTCTTCTCTCCCCTGTGTCCCAACTGGGGCCCCCTTAGCTTTCAATCTAACGACCCTTTCCAGACACAGTCTCTCCTCCTCCCTCCCTGTAGTCCCCTCCCAGCCACACTCTGCTGCAGGTGAGAGAAGCAGGTGCCTGACCTGACCCTCAATGACCTCTTTCCTCCCCTCTCTCTAAATACAGGCTCAGAGGAGGAACTCGAGGAGCTGTGTGAACAGGCTGTGTGAGATGCTCAGGCCTAGCTCCAACCAAGAGTGCGCTCCAGATGCATTTGGGCCCTACCTGGCACAGAGTCCTGCTCCCAGGAGAAGAAAGGACCACAGCAAACACCATTCTTTTTGCCATACTTCCTAGAAGCACTGGAAGAGGACTGGTGATGATGGAGGACGGGAGGGTACCGTTTCCTGCTCCAGCTCCAGACCTTGTCTGCAGAACACATCTGCAGTGCAGCAAATCCATGTCCAGCCAGGCAACCAGCTGCTGCCTGTGGCGTGTATGCGCTGGATCCCTTGAAGGCTGAGTTTTTGAGGGCAGAAAGCTAGCTATGGGTAGCCAGGTGTTACAAAGGTGCTGCTTCTTCCCCGAACCCTACTTGGTCTCCCTCACCCCAGGCCTCATGTTCATACCAGCCAGTGGGTTCAGCAGAACTCATGACACCTTATCACCTCCCTCCTCGGGTGAACTCTGCACATCAGCTTTGGCCCCTCCACAGTAAGGCTGCTACATCATGGGCAACCCTGGTTCTATCATTTTCCTTTTTGCCAAAAGGACCAGGACCATAGGTGAGCCCTGAGCACTAAAAGGAGGGGTCCCTGAAACTTTCCCACTATAGTGTGGAGTTCTATCCCTGAGGTGGGTACAGCAGCCTTGGTTCCTCTGGGGGTTGAGAGTAAGAACAGTGGGGAGGGGAAAACTCCTCCTTGAAGATTTCCTGTCTCAGAGTCCCAGAGCAGGTGGAAAGGAGAAATTTCTGCTGGACTTCCTCTGGGCAGAGGAAGGATGGAATGAAGGTAGAAAAGGCAGAATTACACCTGAGCGGGGACAACAAAGAGTTCTTCTCTGGGAGAAGTTTTGTCTCAGAGCAAGGATGGAGAATGGGGACAACAAAGGAAAAGTAAAGTATGACCCTTGGGTTTGGACAGCCTAGAGGCCCAGCTCCCCAGTATAAGCCATATAGGCCAGGGACCCACAGGAGAGTGGATTACAGCACAAGTCTGGCCTACGCCACTTACACTGAGTGGACAAGAGCTGAGGGGCCTCCTCAGGGTGACATTCACCCCAGGGCAGCCTGACCACTGTTGGACCCTCAGGCATTATCCCATTTGGAATGTGAATATGGGGGCAAAGTGGGCACAGGACCCCACCTGGGAACCTTCTTCCCTCAGTTAGTGGGGAGACTAGCACCTAGGCACCCACATGGGTATTTATATCTGAACCAGACAGACGCTTGAATCAGGCACTATGTTGAGAAATGTATTTATTTGCTAATATATTTATCCACAAATGTGGTCTGGTCTTGTGGTTTTGTTCTGTCATGACTGTCACTCAGGGTAACAACTTCATCTCTTTCTACATCAAGAGAAATAAATTATTTCTGTTATCAGAGGCTAGGCTCCGATTTATGAAAGGATAGGGTAGAGTAGAGGGCTTGGCAATAAGAACTGGTTTGTAAGCCCCTAAAAGTGTGACTTAGTGAGATCAGGGAAGGAGAAAGCATGACTAGATTCTCACTGTGATTCAGTCATAATTATACTGTTCACTTCACACATTATGATGCTTCAGTGACTTAGACCTTGGGCAAATACTCTGTGCCTCGCTTTTTCAGTCCATAAAATGGGCCTACTTCATGGTTGTTGCAGGACTTACATGAGATAATCGAGTATAGAAAACATGTTCCAAAGTGTAGTTTTATTCAGTGATAGAAAACATCCAAACCTGTCACAGAGCCCATCTGAACACAGCATGGGACCGGCAACAAGAAGCAAGCCTGCCTGGAAGCAGCTCAGTTTCAATCAGGAGGCTGGGCTGGAAGGATAGAACAGCGGGGCCTGAAACTATTTATATCCCAAAGCTCCTCTCAGATAAACACAAATGACTGCGTTCTGCCTGCACTCGGGCTATGGCGAGGACAGAGAGAGCTGGTGCTCCGCTGGCATGAAGTCCCCAGGGCCAGAAGGGGCCTCTGTCGCTTCCTCACACGGCACAAGTTCCCCTTCTGCTTCCCCAAGAAAGGTTTGGTAGGGGTGGTGGTTTGGTGCCTGTAGAACAAGGCATTTCGCTTCCTATACGGTGAAATGAAAGGGAAAAAAAGGACACCTAATCTCCTACAAATGTTCTTTAGTAAAGGAACCGTGTCTAAGTGCTAAGAACTGCGCACAGTATAAATTATCAGCCGGAACGAGCAAACAGCTCGCAGGCCAGCATTCCTGTGGGAAGCAAGTGGAAACCCTATAGGGCTCTGGCAGTTAGGAAGGAGGGGTGGGGCTGTCCCTGGATTTGTTACGGGTCTCTGCAGAGATAATCCAGAGGGAGACAGTGGATTCACTGCCCCCAGTGCTTCTACAACGGAAAGACAAAACAAAACAAAAAACTTCGGGTTACCATCGGGAACGGGACCGGCGCCCCAGTGCCAGCACCCCACATCAAACGGCCCGCGTCGCGTCGCTGCGGCTCAGGCCGACGAACTCCCGCGCAAGCGCAGCCACCCGCCCCGCCCCGCCCCTCGGGGGCCCGCTAACTACCCTACGCAGCCTCCGCCGCGCCCTTGGCGGGCTCAGGTGGCGGGGACGCGCCCCAGCCCAGGTGGCGGCCGACCGCCCCGCCTCCCCGCCTGCCGGTGGGAGAAACCATCTCCTCTGGCGGGGGTAGGGGCGGAGCAGGCGCCCTCCCACACCGGAAGAGGAAGTCTGAGCGCCAGAAGTGGCGGGCATTCTGGGTAACGAGCTATTTACTTCCTGCGGGTGCGCAGCCTGTGGCAGTGTATCTCCGTGTTGCTCTTCCCATCGGAGAAGATGGCCCTGGAGACAGTGCCGAAGGACCTGCGGCATCTGCGGGCCTGTTTGCTGTGTTCGCTGGTCAAGGTGTCAGTCGGGGACTTGGTTGTAGGGACCATGGGGGACCAAGGTCGGGGAAAGAGGGCGGAACGGGGCTGTGGGACAGTAAAGTGAAAAGTAAGGCCCAGGACTCAGAGGTGGCAGGGGGAGTGAGAAGCCGAAGGAGGCCATCGTTTACCTCGTAGGATCGCGGGCAGGTCTTGCAGCTGAGGGCACGGGGGGTCTTACATGCCTTTGAATCCTCAGCTCTTAGACATTCGGTGAACTTACGTTGGAGCCGAAAGACGCTGGGAGTCAGAGGCGGGTGGGGATTCGCAGCTGAGTGAGTAGTCGGAAAGGATGCCTTACCGTGAGCAGACTAGAGAAAGGAATAGATAAAACGGAATTGGGAACAAGAGAGGACGGAGTGGGAGGGTGGGACTTAGGAATGGAGCTTTGAAAGTAGTAGGTGGGGAACCTTGGGAGACAAAGTCAACATAGGGAAACAAGAAACTGAGCAGGTCGAAGTATTGAGAAAGCTACTTTGTCTCTTGGTCTTGTTCATGCTTATTTTTCCTTTTCCTTTATTTTTCTTCACTCCTAGACTATAGACCAGTTTGAATATGATGGTTGTGACAATTGTGATGCATATCTACAAATGAAGGGTAACCGAGAGATGGTATATGACTGCACCAGCTCTTCCTTTGATGGGTAAGCCGCTTCAGATTCCGTCATTCCCTTCTGCATTACCCAACCCGCACCCAGAGAAGTAAATGCAGGGCAAGTGTTAATCCTAGTTGGTCCCAGCCGTTCGTTTTTGGGGGTTATCTTGTGTGGGTTTTTTTTTTTTTTTTTGAGTCGGGTTTTGCTCTGTGGCTCAGGCTGGAGTACGGTGGCATGATCATGGCTCACTGCAGCGTGGAACGATCCTCCCACTTCAACCTCCCAAAGTGCTGGGATTATAGGTGTAAGCCACTGTGTCCAGCCTCAACAGTTATTTTGAGACATACTAGTGCTAGGCATCTAATACAGTAACCACTAGCCACATGTAGCTACTGAGCACTTGAAATGTGTCTAGTCCAAATTAAGACATGCTTTTAAGTATAAAATACACCCCATATTTCAAAGACTTAACATGAGAAGAAAGAATGTAATCTTAATAATGTTTGTTAAATGCATGAAAATTTCTTTTGAAAATGAAGGGAAGGGAGGTATAGTAATGGTAGATCATTGCCCAAAAGCTGTTGCTTTTTTGAGGGGGACAGACTTTTCGCTCCTGTCACTCAGGCTGGAGTGCAGAGACGCAATCTTGGCTCACTGCAACCTCTGCCTCCTGGGTTCAAGCAATTCTCCTGCTTCAGCCTCCTGAGTAGCTGGGATTACAGGCGCCCGCCTTCACGCCCAGCTAATTTTTGTATTTTTAGTAGAGATGGAGTTTCACCATGTTGGCCAGACTGATCTCAAACTCCTGATCTCAGGTAATCTGCCCACCTGGGCCTCTCATAGTGCTGGGATTACATGTGTGAGTCACCATGCCCAGCCCATTTTAGTCATTTTACTTACTTATTTATTTGAGATGGAGGCTCGCTCTGTCGCCCAGGCTGGAGTGCAGTGGCACAATCTCAGCTCACTGCAACTCCACCTCTCAGGTTCAAGCAGTTCTCTGCCTCAGCCTCCTGAGTAGCTGGGATTACAGGTGCCTGCCACCACACCCAGCTAATTTTTGTATTTTTAGTAGAGACGGGGTTTCACCATCATGGTCAGACTGGTCTTGAACTCCTGACCTCATGATCCACTCACCTCAGCCTCCCAAAGTGCTGGGATTACAGGAGTGAGCCACTGCACCCAGCTGCATTGGCGTGGTTTCAGCTCACTACAACCTCCACCTCCCAGGTTCAAGCGATTCTCCTGCCTCAGCCTCCTGAGTAGCTGGGATTACAGGCACCCACACCATGCCCAGCTAATTTTTATCCTTTTTTAATAGGGACGGGGTTTTGCCATGTTGGCCAGGCTGGTCTCGAACTCCTGACCTCAGGTGATTCTCCTGTCTCAGCCTCCCAAAGTGCTGGGATTACAGGCATGAGCCACTGTGCCCGGCTGCCATTTCTAAATACACATTTCAGTGACATTAGTGCATACTCATTGTTGTGCAGGCATCACCACCATCCATCTCCAGAACTTTTTTCATCTGTACCCATTAAACACTAGCTCCTCATTCTCTCCTCCCTCTGGTCCCTCACAACCGCCATGCTTTGTCTCTATGAATTTGGCCACCTTAGGCACCCTTAGGTACCTATGGGCTCATTCAGTAGCATTTTGTAGCTTCTTTCACTTAGCATAATGTCTTCAAGGTTCATTCATATCGTAGCATGCAACAAAATTTCCCTCCTTTTTTTGAGCTGAATAATATTCTCTTGTATGTGTATAGCATGTTCTGTTGTCCATTCATCCATCAGTGGTATCTTGGGTTGCTTCTGCCTTTTGGCTATTTGTGAATAATACTGCTGTGAACATTGGCATATAAATATGTGTTCAAGTCCCTCCTTTTATTATGTGCAGTGCAGATGCTCAACTCAAGTACAGAGTTACAACCTAATAAGCCCATCATAAGTTGAAAATATAAGCCAAAAGTGCATTTAACACACCTAACCTAATGAATATCTTAACTTAGCCTACTTCAAATGTGCTCAAAACGCTTATGTTACAGTGGCTGACCAGAAGCTGTGGCTCACGGCTGCTGCACAGCATCATGACAGAATATTGTACTGAATTGCTAGCCTGGAAAATAACAAAATTTAAAATTTGAAAATGGTTTCTACTGAATGCATGTCACTTTTGCACAATCATAAATTTGAAAAATCATAAGTTGAACTAAGGTAAGTCAGGGATCGTCTGTATATCCACAAGTGAAATTGCTAGATATATGATAATTGAGTGTTTAATTTTTTGAGGAACTGTCATACTGTTTAGCAACTGCACCATTTTCCGTTCCCACCAACAGTGCCCAAAGGTTCTAATTTCTCCCCATCCTTACCAACACTTATTATTTATTAATAATAGCCATCCTAATGGGTGTGACTTTGGTGTCCCATTTCCCCAGTGAAGGGTGATGTTGAGCCTCTTATGTGCTTATAGCCATTTGTATATCTTTGGAGAAATGCCTATTCAAGGCCCTTACTCATTTTTGACTTCAGTTTGTTTTTTTTGTTGTTGGGTTGTAGGAATTATTTGTATATTCTAGTGCATATTAGGTCTTAAAGAGTGGGCAAATTGAAGATCGGAGGAGGGCTAGATGACCTCAACCAAAATTGGAAGAGGTAGTACTTTCCTCTTAAAGAAAGAAGCTTGGGATTTTTGAGGAAGTTGAGGTGAGAGATAGAACATTCCAAATAAAGGGAGTGACTAGAGCAAAGGCATAGGTTGGGGAAAACCAGGATGTGTTTGGAGAACAGTGGGAATTCTGTTTAGGTTAAATCATATGGTTGGGCTATAGGGACCCTAAGGCTAAAAAGATAGATTGCGAAGGACAGAGAAGAATATACTTGTGGTCAGGAGGATGGCCTGCATCGTGCCTATCTCCCATCAGGCTGCAGGGCTAAGGGCTAGTGTTCTTCTGCTTGTCAGCCCTGGAGGTAGGGTCAGTTCCACTTACAGCGCATGGCTGATAATGTAGGATTTGGATGGGAAGGGAATCTTCTCAAATAAGAATCCAGGAGTGTTACTGAGAGAAGAGGGGAGGCATATTGAGGAGGCAGTCAACAAATGTCAGTGCTTAGACCCAACACAATAGGCAGGCAGTAAGCATTTGATTGAATGCTTTGAATGACAAAAATGCTTATCCATCTTGCTCAAGCAGCATCTTCTAGCCCTTGAATAGCCTTACCATTCTTCTGGAATCACAGCTACCTGGGAAGGACGAGTAGGATAATGAGAGCTAATGCTTATTTAGCACTCTGTGCTAGTCTTTGTGCTAAGGTGTTTTTCATGTATTATCTCAACCTTTGAGTCTCAGCTTACTGATGAGGTTCTGAGAAGGGAACCCCACATGTATAGGTCATTAGAGGGGTCCCTATATGTATAGGTCATTAGAGGAAGAGCTTAGCCAAGTTGAACTCATTTCTAGTAGGAGGATCCATTGTTCTGACTCACCCTCCCCTTTGCACTAGACGCTAGACCCCTTGTAGTTGTGTTAGTTGTAACTATTGGCCCTCTAGTCCTAAAGCCGTCTCATTTTCTAGGGAATCTGTAGGCTAAGGATGTTTGTGAGCTGAGTGAGAGAGTCTTTTGGGGATAAAAACTAACCTGTGGTTGGCGGGCCAAGGACATAAGAACAAAGAACGTTTGTCGTCCTAGCTTTGAGTCAGCCTCATCCCAACATCAGAAGGCAGTTTTCCCAACTTTGCAGTGGAGACTCAGTACTTGGCTTTTTCCTAGATTTCTCTCTCAGAATTGAGCTCAGGCCCAGGGGAGGCTCAGGCTGACTCTCCATTTCTTTTCCCTCCCTAGAATCATTGCGATGATGAGTCCAGAGGACAGCTGGGTCTCCAAGTGGCAGCGAGTCAGTAAGTGTCGGCCTTTCTCCTTTTGGCTTAGTTGTAGTATTGTTACTGTTCCTCAGGTCCATTAGGGAGTCTGAAATCAGCAAGGTGAGTGACCTCAAGGTGGGAAAGATCGGGTTGTAGGGAAGACAAGGAAGCAGTGTCCCGTGCCTTATCATTTAACACTTGTAGCCGAAAGAGGGGATAGCTCTTCTGTTGGAGTTGCATCACTTCTTTAATGTTTAGCTTTAGCTTCCATTTGATCTTCAGTCTTAACTCACTTCACTGTAATCTTGTATCTTTTTTCTTCTCTCTCAGGTAACTTTAAGCCAGGTGTATATGCGGTGTCAGTCACTGGTCGCCTGCCCCAAGGTAATAATCATAACAGCCAATGTTCATTTACTCTAAAGCTCTGCAGAAGTTTTTTTATCTGAATTAATGCCAATTCTCACAACTCTTGAGGTTCAGCATTTTACAGATGGGGGGAACCAGGCACAAAGAGGTTAAATCACTTGCTGGAGGTCAGCTAGTAAATGAGGAGCCAGGCATTCTGGCTCCAGAATTTTTGCTATTTCTGTTTTTTATTTTTTTAGAGACAAGGTCTCATGTGTTGCCCAGGCTGGACTCTAACTCCTGGGCTCATGTGTTCCTCCCACCTCTGCCTCTTGAGTAGCTGGGACTACAGGTGCCTGGCCTAGAACCTTTGCTTTTGATGACTACATGTATCCCTCTTTTTCTTCTCATTCTTACCAAACACTTACCTGGGTCTTCACTGGTAATGAGTCAACTAAGCAGGACCTTTTTCTTTGTTTTTTTTTAGTTTTTTGGAGACAGGGTCTCACTCTGTCACCCAGGCTGAAGTGTAGTGGCGTGATCATAGCTCAGTGCAGCCTTGAACTCATGGACTCAAGAGATCTTCCCGCCTCAGCCTCCCAAATAGCCGGGACTACGGGTGCAAGCTACTACGCCTGGCTAATTTTTAAAAAATTTTTGTAGAGATGGAGCCTTGCTCTGTAGCCCAGGCTGGTCTTGAACTCCTGACCTCAAGTGATCCACCTTGACTTCCCAAAGTGCTGAGATTACAGGCATGAGCCACCATGCCTGGCCAAGGATGACTATTGATAAGTGGTCTAGGAACTCCAGTTTACTTATAGTACCCCCTCAGGGTGGCAGCTGAGTGGCCTATCTTACCCTTCTGAATCTTACCCACAAAACTATTTCTTTTCCTGCTTCAGGAATCGTGCGGGAGCTGAAAAGTCGAGGAGTGGCCTACAAATCCAGAGACACAGCTATAAAGACGTAGCAAGATGCAGGGCTGCCAGCATCTTTGCTTTCCTGCCTCTGCTTATTTCTTGTTCTGGAACTAAATGAGCAGAACTTCAGATACGTCCTACCCTCCAATTCAGACTCAGCTCACTGTTGAGAAAGCAGCACATCATTTTATCTTCTTTGGACTACAAGTGGGGTGGGAGGGATTTGGGTTGGTGGATTAACAGATGGAATTGAGGAGAGAGTAGGATACTGATTTTCCTACCCATGGCCCAGGGCTGTGCCTTCCCCATGCTGAGGACTCTAGGTCAAATGTCAATAAATATGAACCTCCTCTAGAAAGTTCTGAAGGCCATGACACCTGCTTTGCCTCCCTATTCCATTCTCTTAGGCACAGTAATAGCTTATTTTGCCCTATAAGAAGCTTCCCAGAGCAGCAGAGGCCCTTCTACTCCCTTTTGACTGTCTCAGCCTCTGGGATTGCAGCCTTTCTAGTGTGCTTCCTTGCTTCCTATCAGAAGGTGGTGTCCAGAGGCTTGGTAACCCCATCAGCTTGGTGGCCCTGGTGTCTCGCGGATGTATCCTTCTGCCTTTGAGACCTGGCACAGCAGTACCCCTTGAAGAAATCGTGCGGCTTTGTAGTGCTCCTTGACCATGTTTAATAATTCTTCCCTCCCCTGCTCTTCCTATACCTTAGGCCAGTCTCAAGCACTTACTGGAGGCCCTTGGGCCTTGGGTGACCACTGGGTCCTAGTCTGCCTTGTTTGTGCCCCTGTAGGAGGGAGGTCCTTTTCTCCTCTGGCCTAGTAGGGGACCTTGGGTAACATCCCATTTTTCGGCCAAGGTGAGTTACTTGTTTTAGGATAAAAAAATTTACCACGAATTCTCATTTATTTAAATTTCCACAGAAATCCCCATTTTGATTTCCCTAAGTTCCTTGTTCTCCCTCTAAAAAGAGAATGATTACACTCGGCCTGTTTACCTCAGGATTGTTGTGATTGTAGAAACGAGGCTATGTGAAAATTATATAAGTATTATAAAGGTGAAATCCTTTTGCTGTCCTTTTTGGGCCATTTTTCAATACATAGAATATGTGCACGATCAGCCAAAAGAGTGGGGGAAATGCTGAGATCCATGACTGCAGGGTGAGCTGTGGGTCATTAGCAGAGCTGCCTGTGCTAGGGCTTTGTGTCTCAGCCACCTGGTGTTGCTCTTGAGTTGATTATGCTTGTTACCTGTGGGCTGGAGTGTGTGGGAAGGAGGAGAGACACTGACCTGACTCTGATTAGTTTGATTAGTTTGTCTATTCCCCTTCCTTGTCTTCGCCTAGGCCTACGGGAGGGAAACTGGGACTGGCCGGGCTGCTCATGTCCACTCATGGTCTTCAAACTAGAACCATTTTCTCTGGTGCCTTCAAGCTCTGAGGGAATGGTCGGATAACCCCAACTCCAAACTGAGTTTCTCAAGGATTTCCCCAGCCCAGCAAACAGAAAGCTCCATGAGTGGTGATTTCTGTTCAATTTCAACCTGAAAGCACCCCTGCCAGCTAGAGCTTACATCCTGGATGGAAGAAGTGCGTTTCAGCAAGAGTACCCAGGCTGTGCAGCCAACACCCAACTTTCACTAGCTTCTCAAAAAGCCCCTTGGAAAGCCCCAGCTGCTGTCCTGGGTGTCTGACCCGGACGTGGCTGCTTGGTGAGAATGGAAACAGTTGTGGGGAGGGGAGGCAAGAGGAGCTTGCACAAATAACCACACTTGGGCTGCCTCAGCCTCACACTGAACTGAGCCCTAACTGACAGTCTCACAGGAAGCCAAAGACATAGCATAGGCATTGATGCTTGTGGGGGAAGGGTGGCCTGTTTTCCTTCCTGGATTCTACAGACTGTGCCAAGTGGGCTCTCCCTGGGAGCTGCTGCTGAATTAGCTTTCTTGCTTTCTCTGGTACTTGAACATGCAGGTGGTGCCACTCAGCAACCCAGACGGGCAGAAAGGTGCTGGAGTCCCATCCTCTACTGGGAACCCAAAGAAACTAAGACAAGGACTTGGTTCACAGCTCCCTGGGAGGGCACGGTCCGGTCTTGGTACCACTGCCCTGCTTTCCATGGCTATGAGGGTGGCCGTGAGAGCTGTGTCCTGCCCACTGGCCCATGTGTCTGTCAAAGGTTCAGTCCCATTCTGGCTGCCAAAGTTCTGAGTGCACAGCATCTTAAGATCTCTCCTTGTCTTGCTCAGTGGTGTGGCTTCTCTCCTGAAGAGCAAGCCTCCTCCCTAGCTCAACAAGGACAGATGCAAGTCAGACGGAGACTAGGAATGGTAGCCAGGCTGCCTTCCCCTTGCCTGCCTGTGCCTCATTCTCTGCTTCCTCCCCGCCACATGCTGTGGAATTAGGGTCTCCCAGAGCACTGAGGAGCTCAGTGGCAGTGCATTGATAATGCAGCCTCCAGCTCGAGAAAGGACTGGTGGCTGATAGAGCAAGGGTCAGGATGGTCTGGTTTTGGAGGGGAGCAGTTTCACCAGGGTCCGGACTGAGGCTTTGCTCTTGGTGTGGCTTCTGCCTTGTCACTCCTAGTTTGTCTGCAGCCTGCTACTTGTTCCTCAGGTCCCCTCCCTGACATCTGGTCTCTATCAAAGAGGCAGGTAGGTCATGTTTAAGAACAGACTAATAATAACTTTGGAAGTCTGGTTCATGTTTAGTATCAGTAAAGCCTTTCATGTAAATATTTTTACAGTTGACAAAGGTGCTGGGTGCTGTGGCTCACGCCTATAATACCAGCACTTACGGGAGGTCAAAGCGGGCAGATCACTTTGAACCCAGGAGTGTGAGACCAGCCTGGGCAACATGGCAAAAGCCCATCTCTACAAAAAAATACAAAAAATTAGCCAGGCATGGTAGTGTACACCTGTAGTCCCAGCTACTTGGCAGGCTGAGGTGGGAGGATCCCTTGAATCCGGGAGTTTGAGGCTGCAGTGAGCCATTATAGCACCACTGCACTCCAGCCTGGGTGACAGAGCGAGACCGTGTCTCATAAAACAACAAGACAAACCCAAATACAGTTGACAAAGGGCTTTCACATCCACTATCTCATTTGATTCTCACAAAAACCCTGGAACTAATTAACATCCTTATTTGGTGATGAGGAGACTGAGGCTCAAAGAGTTACAGTGTCTTGGCTGGGCGCGGTGGCTCACGCCTATAATCCCAGCACTTTGGGAGGCCAGGGTGGGTGGATCACGAGATCAGGAGTTCAAGATCAGCCTGGCCAAGATGGTGAAACCCCGTCTCTACTAAAAATACAAAAATTAGCCAGGTGTGGTGGCATACGCCTGTAATCCCAGCTACGTGGGAGGCTGAGGCAGGAGAATTACTTGAACCCAGGAGGCGGAGGTTGCAGCGAGCCAAGATCGCACAACTGCACTCCAGCCTTGGCGACAGAGCAAGACTCTGTCTCGGGGAGGATTAAAAAAAAAGAGTTAAAGTGTTTTAGCCATAATCAAGTAGTGGAGCCCCAGCTCAAGAAATATAATGCCCACACCAAGTTTAGGGCTACTAACTGCGACATAGTTGTCCACAAACAGCAAGTGTTTTTCCCTCCGTAAGTGTTCCACAGAACCAGTATGAGGCATTAGCTTTCTTCTGAGTGAAGTTATTGCAACACATTGTCCTTACGTGTTGAGCCCACCAACCACTCTAATCCCACCACTCTAGTCCCTAAGTCTAAAATTAGCCAAAGAGATGGAGGCAGTGGGGCAATGGCCCGGGGAGGGGATCCTTGGGATTTACTCAAGGATCCCTGTGCAGGGCGTTGGGAAACCAGTCTAGCCCTTCATGAGTTACCCCTGGCTGCATTTACTGTTCCACTCCAGCAGCTCTTATGCACCTGCTGACCTCTGCCTCACACCTCCCAACCTCTCTTTTTCCTCCTCACCTCCCTTTATCTGCAGACTGATGATGGCACCGTCACACCCCACTGGAACACTGAGAGACTTGTGTGATGAAAATGCATGTATCTAACTAAGGGCAGAGTCTTGGCCCTGCTGCCTCCACCAACCACCAACTCTGTGACTTTCCCAAGTCGCCTCTAAAATGAAGTTTTTTGTCTGTGAAGTACAGTTGACAAAACTATGATCTTAAGTGGTAGGATCGTGGTGAGCTGTGATAGGTGGGGGTGGAGGAGGGCATGAGAAGCACCTAAGGTGCTGGTTATATTTTGTTTCTTTTTCTTTTTCTTTTCTTTTGCTTTCCTTTCCTTTTCTTTTCTTTCCTTTTTTTTTTTGAGACAGGGTCTCACTCTGTCGCCCAGACTGCAGTGCAGTGGCATCATCATGGCTCACTGCAGCCTCAACCTCCTGGGCTCAGTTGATCCTCCCACCTCGGTGCCTCAAGTAGCTGGGTCTACAGGCATCCACCAGCACATCCAGCTAATTTTTGTATTTTGGTAGAGATGGGGTTTCGTCATACTGCCCAGGCTGGTCTCGAACTCCTGGGCTCAAGCGATCCACCCACCTCGGCCTCCCAAACTGCTGGGACTACAGGCATGAGCCACCACGTCTGGCCTTTTATCTTGATCTTGATGCTAGTTATGTAGGTCAGTTCACTTTCTGAAAATATATTGTTATATACTTAGGATTTGTTCACTGTTATACTTCAAATAAAAAGTTTGTTTTGGCTGGGTGTGGTGGCTCACGCCTGTAATCCCAGCACTTTGGGAGGCTGAGGCGGGTGGATTGCTTGAGCTCAGGAGTTTGAGATCAGCCTGGGCAAAATGGCGACACCCTGCCTCTACTAAAAATTTTTTTAAAATTAACCGGGTGTGGTGGCACATGCCTGTAGTCCCAACTGCTTAGGAGGCTGAGGCAGGAGGATCACTTGAGCCCAGGAGGTCAAGGGTGCAGTGAGTCCTGATTGTGCCACTGCACTCTGGCCTGGGCAACAGAGCAAGACCCTGTCTCAAAAAAAAAAAAAAAATCAAATACAATAATTTAGGGAAAAGCAATTTGAGAGTTGTAAACTAAGTATGTAAGGAATTCTCATTATCCAAGGTTGTCTATCTCTAGGTAAGTTCTAGATAGGTGTGACAAGAATTTCATCCTTCCAGCATTGTTGGGTAATAGGAGTTCCACTACATATATCATACATAAATACATCAAAATTGAATCAAAACAGAAACATTTTCCTTCAAGCACTAGGGCTTTTCCCCCTGCCCCCTAAAGACAGGGTCTTGTTCTCTTGTTCTGTTTCCCAGGCAGGAGTGCAGTGGCACGATCGTAGCTCTCCGAAGCCTCCAACTCCTGGGCTCAGTCAATCCTCTCACTTCAGCCCCCAGAGTATCTAACAATACAGGTGCACACCACTCCACACAGCTAATTTTGGGTTTTTTTTTTTTTTTTTTTTTGTTTTTTTTTAGAGACAGGGTTTCAAATTCCTGACCTCAAGTGTTCTTTTGGCCTCAGCCTCCTAAAAGGCTAGGATTATATGAGTGAGCCACTGTGCCTGGCCAAGGTTTTTTTTTCCATTTTAATCTTTATGTTCTCGTTTTTTATAAGATAAAGTTTTGGTTTGGGTTTTTGTTGTTGTTTTGTTTTTCTGTGGTTCTTTTTTTTTTAGACAGGGACTCACTGTGTTGCCCAGACTGGCCTTGAATTCCTGGGCTGAAGAGATTCTCCTGCCTCAGCCTCACAAGTAGCTGGGACTACATGCATGTGCCACTAACACCTAGCTTAAATTTTTTAAAATGTGTTATAATACTTCCTCGCTATTTGGATACAAGATTCTGAATGTGATTTAACCTGATTTGGCTCAAAGTTGTTGTAAACCTCCATTTTTGTATCATGTGGTGAAATGGTTCCGGGACTCTTTTTCTACCTCTTGGATTCATAGCAACCTGTCAGCTGTCACTTCTGTTGCTCACGTGTGGCTGTCCCCCTTCCAGTCTTGTCTGAACTAGGAGAACAGGCAGCCACACTTGGTAAAAATTGCTGTAGGTTGTGCCAGTAAGGTTTAGACTGGAGAGAAGAGCACATGGCTGCCTGCCTCAGTCTTGGGGTTTCAAGGCCTTCGCCAGTGGGAAGGTGAGATGCTGAGTCTACAGAAGAGTGAAGGCAGACCACAGAACATTAGGGCTGGGGGAGTCATGACTTAGGCCAGCCCCTCACTTTATAGGGGAGAGGACTGAGCCCCAGAGACTGGTCAGCTTGACTTCAGGAGCGGGTCACTGCTACTCTGTATGTCCTATACTGCCTAGCTCAGTACCTCTTGTCTAAAGATGCTGTGTTTCTCTGCCATAAGATCCCAGGAAGCGGGAACTGAGTGCAGAGAACACTCTGCCTTGTGCTGCTGGTAGATCCTCTGAAAAATAGGATGGAAAACATTTCCCCTCTATGCCTTGGCACTCCCCCGTTCTCAACCCTCTGCCTTCCGGGTAGAGGGCAGACATTATGTTGTCCCAGATAGGGAACTTGAAGTCCAAGGAGCTTTCCTTGGGGGTCTATCTATGGCGGATAGAGGCCTGGGCCTCTGAGAAGTCAGGGAGCTGGCCTGGCCCATTTCAAAAGCTCCTGTGTGCTGCTCCTGGCCTATGCATTCTTCCTGCAAACTGAGCTCTTGTGTTACAGAGTGAGCGTGAGGGAAGGGAAGGAGCAACTTCAGACAGCAGGGTAGGGGGACCTCAGTTTCTCTCCAAAATGGATCCCTCATCCCCTTTCAACCCCTTCCACCCTTTCAACCCCTTCCCCCATCCCGGAAAATACCTGGAAGGAAGTGAGCGCTCTGGGGCCACTAGCAGGAAGTGGGGGGTTAACTGTCACCTCATCCCTGGGGGCTTGAGTAGCAGAAGGCAGAGGGGGGAAATGCAAATCCATGCTTGGGAGGGAGGAGAACTCCTGAGAGGAAGCAGGTGGCAGCCAGAGCCCAGCCTTCCTCCTGGGCCAGTGGTCCCAGCAGGGGCTGGGGAGGCCTGAGGCAAGGGAGTTATCACAGGCCCTGAACAAGCCAGCGGCCGGCGCACCCTGTGCAGGCAGCTGCAGCACTTTCTCTGGTCAGCTGAGTAGACTCACTTCCTCTGCCCTGCACCCCAGAGAGGCCGGGAGATGGAGGGCGGGGTCTCAGGAGGAGGGGTGGGGCATGGTCTGGATTCATGGAAGGTGAGGAGATGCAGGAGAAATGAAGCAGGGGATATGTCCCTGGGGAATCAGCTGGAGGCGGGCAGGGATCAGTCTCTTCTGCTTTTGCCTAGGGACTAAGATTCAGGAATCCCTGTGGCATCTGCACCTCCCCCTACCTTGTTCTAGACACCAGGGGCCAAAATTGAGAACCACATGGTGTCCTTGCAAAGGGATATTTTATAGCAACTGGAAACAAGAATCTAAGAAGCAGCCTTTGGCCTTGTGCCTCTACACTAATCATCTATTACATCCCTATGACAATTTCCAGATTCAAAATGGGCACTTCTATTATTGCCTTTGGCCCTCAGTGCCATCCCACGAGGCAATATTATTCCCCTTTCACAGATGAGAAAACTGAGTTTCCATTACATCTCTTGCCCACAGTCAGTGGCCTGGTGAGGCTGCACTGGTACTTCAGCCTTTCCCCCTTGCACAACACTGCTGTCCCTATGGCCTCCCTTCAGTTCTGCATGGCAGATGGGGATCCAGGGCCAGTAACTGGGGCAGGGGCATGGGGGGTCCTCCAGGTTTTCCTTTTTCTCCCTTGAGCCCCACCCAGCCTGCAGGTGGGCTCTGCGGTTGCAGGTCCACTGACCTTAGTGTCAAAGCCTCTTTGGGGGTGAGGGCTTCCATGCCTCCTGTATTCACTCACCCTGGGACCCCTTAGAGAGGGACTGGGCCCCCTGACGCCCGCCCCCATTTTGGCCCAGGCGTCTCACCTCCCCCTCCCCAGAGCCACAGCCCCATGACGCAGCCAGCCGCTGGTGCCCCATTGGCCCGCCCTAGTGCATTTGCCCTTATTTGGCCAGGCCGGCTCCAGGCTGGGTCTCCACCCCGGCCCAGCCCCCGCAGGCCTGTCTCTCTCACTTCGTCTTTTTGAGGTTTGGCTCTGGGGCTCTGGGGCCCTGGCGGGCGTCACTTCAAACGCACTTTCTGGTTGAGTCACTTTTTAACGGCTCCAGTGCTGTGAGCTGCTGCTGCTGCTGAGTCCCTGGCCTTGGGGGCCAACCCTCCCCCATCTGACTGCTTAATAGGCTCTGAAGGAGAGGGCTGGGGAGGCCATCTGCTGCTGGAGAGACTCTGCAGACCACCTGGCCACCCATTTAGGCCCCTCTGCCCCCCCCCCACCACAAGCCTGGGCCAGAGGGTCCACCCTGGGTCGCTCCCACTGCTTTTTCCAATGGGGTTTTGAGGGGAGAACAGGTCCTCACAGAAGACCTATTCCTTTGGGGACTTTGAATTGAGCTCCCTTGGGGGAACAGAAACGGGCTACCCGATTTTCAGGAAGGTGAAACTTAACCTCGCTGAGTTTCCGGTTCCTCATCTCTGAGATGGGGATACCATCACTTACCTCACTGGGTCAGCATGACGATCAAGTGAGATTCAGATTGAGTGTGTTTCATCAAGTTCTCTGGCTGCCTCGGCTGCCTCCCTTCCCCCTGCCCCGTGTGCAGAACGTGGAGGTGGATGGGATGAATCCAAGCAGGTTGACAGGGCAGTCCTCACTGAGCAGTCTCTTTCCAACTCTCACCGCCTTTTCCAGCTGGGCCTGGGATGTGAGGAATCCTGTTGGGGGCAGGAGGATGGCAGGAGGAAATAGATAGCCCTTTGCCCCTTGTTTCCAGACAAGATAAGGGGAGAATTCTACTAGAGCCCTTCCTAGCCACCCTGCCTTCTCTGCATTTTGGGAGATGTGCCCTCAAGCCAGCTGGGAAGATTCCATGGCTGCCCCGGGGGCTGGGCAGGATTTGGAACACAGATACTGCTGCTTCCTCCTGCGAGGTCCCTGGCCTCCTATACTCTTGGGGACTTCCTAGAGCACAAACAGGTGTTTTGGTCAACTCCCCATTTTTATAGGTGAAGAAACAGGCTGGGTTTAGGGGTCGATTCAGTGACTGGCCCAGAATTGTACCACATATAATCACAGGGTGAGGACTAGACCCCTAGTTTCTTGACACTGAGTTTTATCCTCTGCTTGGTGATCCTGATGTTGGGATAGGGAGCTGGGCTGATCAGGGATTGTAGTGGGTTTCAGGCAGAAAACCAGCTCTTGGACCCCCTCCCCGCCCCCGCCACACGCACACAATTTATTTGCAGCAGTTGGAACTGGAGCAGGTGCAGCTATGCAAGTTAAAGCCGGCACCTGTGTGTGGAGAGTCCAGAGGGAGCTTTCTCTCATTTCTCCACTTGTGTCTCTAGGAGATCCCAGAGGAGAAAGCTTCTGGTTTCATGGCCACTCCCACAGCAATGGTCAGGGTAGCCTTCCTCACACCCACACCCCCTTTCCACCCAGCCCATCCTGCCTTTTCCCAGATGTTGTGGAAAGAACCCAACTTGGCCCTAACTTGTTTTCTGACCGCAGGCTGCTTTCTGCCTCTCTCTGGGCTTGCAGCTCTGTTTCCTGACTTGGGACCAGTTGCTGCCTAACCTTGCTGCTTAAAAGTCCTTGGATCTTATGATCCCAGGAGACCTGAGCCAGAACCCTGTCCCAGTGCAAAGTGACCTCCTAGTGTGGGCCACTGTGCACTGGAGCTGCCCCTTGCCAGACAGAGTAGAGCAGGAGAGTGTGAAATTAAACCTAGGGGAGTCTGGGCCGACCTGGTAGGAGCTGAGAGCCAGCCACCTTGTCCGCCCTCCTTGCCTGGAGGCCCTTCAGCACTCCTTGTGCTCCCAAGGCTCTGAGATGAGACAGAGATCTTCTGAGGTGCTGAGATGACCTCTGTAGGGGACATGGGCTGTCTTAGGTTCTTAAGGCACTTCCCTCTCTTGGCACCTGCTTCCCTTGGTTGCCCCTCCAGGGAGATGGGGAAGGGTCTCGACATTTGGGACTATTGACTCCAATTTGCTCTAGCCCCATTTTGCAATGCTAGGGGCTCAGTTTCCCTCCTTTGTGGCCAGGCCTGTCCCCAACCGTAGCTTACTGGAGGGCGGGCCTGCTCCGCCTTCTGGACTTCCTGTTTGTGAGTGGTTAAGTCTGTGGCTTCTCTCTTGTTGTCTCTTCACAAGGCAGGTTATCTGGGCTGCCATCTCCCACTGGCTGCTTGCCTGCCTGCCTGTGAGTGCGGGCCCCAGGCCCATGCAGATGGCGGGGAAGGGTTGGTTTTCTTTTCTGCCTTCACGTGTGGACAATGAGCTCGTGTCATTTCTTCCACCCTCTAGGCCTGTTCTCCTTACAGGCATTAGGCCTTCAAAAGACCATTTTCTCCCTGTTTCTCCTCCTTGCCCAATCTCTCCTTCTAAACCCTCTTCCACCTGTACTCACATTCTCCAGGAAGCCTTCTCTGATGGGACTCCTGTGACTCTAAGGTTGCCACTGCAGCATCCAACGTCCCAACCCCCTGGGCCCTGGCAACCCCCGCCTGGGATGGCCCTGTGCCTGTTGCTGTTACTCTGTTAAATATAGATGTGTGTGTCTACTTTACCCTCAGATTGGCTCACTGGAAGTAGGAGCCAAGTGTCCCCATCAGACCTGAAGCTCTGCCCCTGCTTTGGGTACAAGACACTCACTTGCACTGACACATACACTGTTACACACTGCCTGTCAGGCTGGGAGTGCCCAAGGATGGGTCCTGTGTCCTTTTCTCTGCTGGCTCACCTTTGCCTACCCACAGCCTCAGCTTGGCACACAGAGATGGTTGTCCCCGAGGTCAGTAAGGTGGGGGTGGGAGTGAGGGACCGTGAGCCTGGAGCCCTCCAGGATTCCAAGCTCAGATCCCTCTATCCTGGTGAAGGGCTGTTCCCACCTTGTTCCTGCCGCCCCCACCCCTACTTCCTCTGAGCAGGAATCTGTCAGAACCAGAGAGTGCCATGGGGGACTTTTGACAGCAAGTCCAAGTGAGCCGAGGTTGCCCAGTGACAGCCTACTTGAAACTGCACTGGCCGCCAAGTGGGCAGAGTCTGAAGTATCAACTTGAATTCCTCTCTCCTGCGCAAAGACGTCAAGGGTCTGGTTTTTCGCATCCTGGGGAACTCAGGCAACAGGTGGCTTTGGGGGCAGGAGTGGGAGCCAGGCCACTGTCACAGAGGTACCTATGTTCTGAATCCACCCCCAACTCCTTCCAGTCACCCTGCCGAGCACTGGCGCCAGAGTCCCAGGTGAGCCTCCCTGTGTCTCTTGGGGAGGAGGCAGGTGTGTCCAGGAGCGTGGATAGGCCTTCCTCTAGGTGTGTGTGCAGGCCTGCGGCGTGTGTCAACGACAGCGTGTCTGTGTCTGAACGTTTTGTGTTTCCACGCAGGCACTGGCTGCTCTTCCCTCAGGCACCTGCTGGTCAGTCACACAGGCCACGCATTTGGGTGGTGGCAGCCCACATCAGGCTTCCAGTCCAGCAGTCTTCTTCCACTCACAGGTGGATGGCCCATTCCTTGTATCAGGCATTCTCACAAAGTTTCTTATTGTCTCTGTATTCTTATTTTAGACTCTGCCCCTTCCCCTGTCCTTGATTTTGTCTCTGGCCCTGTCCCATTTCTTCTGGTTTGAGGCCCAGCAGAGCTAGGAGTCATCACTGGGCTGGGGAAAGTCCAGGTGCAGGGACCCCGAACCTCTCCTCATTCCATCCTTCTTCAGCCCCAGCCTCGGGATGGGAACCAGCAGAGGGCCCAGACTCTCCAGAAACCCCCTGACCCCAGAAGCGCCATCGACAGAGAAGCTGGGTCCTAAGCTCTCTTCTCAAAAAAAGAAAATAGATAAATAAAAATAAAAACTATTGGTGATCTTTGGGCATTGAGGTTGTACAGAGAAAATCAGCCTCTGTTGTCACAGGGCAGTAGGCATCAGGGACACCTCAGTCTGCTCAGGACAGGAGAAGGGCTAGATTGGAGACTGTTGGAGCAATGTGTGTCCCTGGGAACCTCAGATCTGACTTGCCGCAGGTCACAAGCTGAGAAGTCTATGGCATAGCTGGGTCCAGAAGCCGGGGGCCCTGGGTCCCATTCTGTGACTCTCTTTTGCGGGGACAGGACGCCTCTGAAGTGAGGGCTATGGAGGCATCAGAAGCAGGAGAAGGAGTAAGATGCTCTCAGGGGAGGAGCCCTGAAGAATGGGGGTCCAGGAACCCAGGTTACTGCACAACTTTGATATTCTTATCCTCTTATCGCCCGGGGCAGCTACTTCCCCTCCACCCAGGTCGGAGGCAGCGGTGGTCTCTTAAAGGAGTATCGCCTCATTTCTGGCCAGCTGGGCCTACAAGGCAACCCTCCTCACCACTTTCTCTTTAGACTCAAGGGGGTGAAAGGCCCTGTTTCCCCTTTCTCTGTCCCATTTTAGGGACCCGGGAGTGGGGCAACTTTCCAGGTTGAAGGACCCCCTTCCTGGAGGGAAGGATGTGGGGCTGTCTCCCTCCCCGCTGCCCCCATGCCAATTCTCTTCTAGGCCCTGAATCTGACAGCTCCCTAAGGTCTGTGTGGGCCTAAATGGAGGACCCAGAGAAGAGGTCCATGGCCTTCTGGGAAGGAGTCACTGGGTGGTTTTCTCTCTACTGCTCCTACCTCCCCAAACCCATTCCTCTTGCTTCCAGAACCAAGCCCATCGAGAGGCTTGGAGAATGCTGGGGGAAGATGGTGTGAGCCGGGCTCAGCCCACCCTGCCCCCTGCCCACCCCCACACCCTACTCCCCTCCCCCAGCCAGGGGCCCTGGGCTGGGCAGCTTCCTGCCTTCCCCATGGGGAAATCGGGGGTGGCATGCAGGTGGGTGGGCCCCATGCCCACATCCGGTGGCCGCCAGAACCTTCCCTCGAGCCTCTTTCCCTCCAGTCCTCCAAGCCCCCTTCTGTCCCCGTAGCACCTGTGCCCCACCTTAGGACCTGGTCCTCACCCAGCTCTGCCCTGCTCTCTTGTCCTCACAGGCCCCAAGGAGAGCATGAACACCTAGCCTAGTGTCATCAGGCCCACTGGGCCTGAGAGTGCCCCCCGCACTGTGCCCTGCAGGCTGAGGCTGCAGGAGGGGTGCCTTTGCGGGGTGCTGAAAACAACAGCCTCCATGGAGGGTGTGCTGGCCCCAGTGCCCTTCATGCATCGGCACCTCCGCGGCCCCATGGGAGCACACGCAGAGCAGCCAGGGTTTGGCCTGAGTGTTGGGAAGGGAAGGGAGTTTTCTGGGCTGGGGTCAGCAGCGGTGAGGCTCAGAGAGAAGGTCCTTTTCTTGTGCTGGAATTCTGGACTCCCTGTTTTGGGCACTCACTGAGAGCCCTGTCGAGGAGCCCTGTTCTTCTGGGGACACCCTCAATGCCCTGAGTCAGTCCCAGGCTCTTGAGCCATCCCTTGGAGCTGGTGCCATGGGGGGAAGGGCAGCTGGGGCCGGAAGCCACCTGCCCAGGGCATGAGAGAGGGTCCCCAGCCCTCCCGCGGGCCCACCCTCTGTTTCCTGTCAGTCTGTCCTCCCCAGGGAGGGAGGGAGGGCGCTCATCCCCTGCGGGCGGGGGCGGGGCGGGCTCTGAGACCGTTGGGCGCCCTGAGATCTGGCCCACGTGGCCTCGGGGTTATAAGCCCTGCCCTCCCTGAAGGGAACCCCACTTCGGAGCCTGGAGCACAGGGCGAGCCCTCCTCTGCTCTGCAGCCTCAGGTAAGGACCCGGACCTTCACTGCTGCCCCAACTGGAGCTCCTCAGCTCGGGGCCTGTAGGGGCTTGGGCTGCTGGTCTGGGTGGAGGCGCAATGGGGGTGTCGAGGAGCTTGGGTGGGAACCCCATGCAGGAAGCTCAGGGCAAAGCGCCTTGAAACCTTCTCTAGTGAAGGAAGGTAAAATGGCTCCTGGACCCCAGTGGGGGAAAGAGGTGTCCAAGGAGGAGGGCTGGAGAGTAGGGTGGGGATGGCAGAGGGCGGGCAGAGACTGAGAAGTGAGACCGTGTCTCAAGGGGCACCAAGCTCTTCCTCCGCCCAACATGGCCACCATTTTTGTTGGGATAGCCTTGGGCTCCTGGCAGGGGAACAGCAGGGCAGTGAGGGGTTCAGGACTTTGGGTTGGTGGGGAGCTGAGAATCAAGGCCCTGAGGAGTCAGGACTTTGGGGCTGGTGGAGAGGCTGAGGACTGAGGCCCTGGGGGGTCAGGACCTTGGGCTGCTATGGAGGTCGGGACTCAGGCCCTGGGGGGGTCAGGACCTTGGACTGGTGGGGAGGCTGGGAATTGAGGCCCTGGTGTGTTCAAGACCTTGGGCTGGTGGGAAGGCCAGGGCCTGAGGCCCTGGGGGGTCAGGACCCTGGGCTGGTGGGGAGGCTGGGGACTTAGGCCCTGGGGGGTCAGGACCTTGGGCTGGAGGGGAGGGCGGAGGGTGGGGACTAAGGCTCTGGGCAGTCAGGACCTGAGGGTTGGGGTAGGCTGGAGGCCAAGACCTTGGCGGGGGAGCTGTGGCTGCCACGTTTGGACGCTGGAGGGTGGGTGGCATGGCTGGGAGCAGCCAGTCAAGGGGTCACAGAACTGGAGGTGAGTCCTCCAGAGGCCCTGGTCTCTACCTGAGTGTCCCTAAAACTGGGGGGATGGGGTGGAGCCTTTAGGGGGAAGGGAAGAGGGAACCAAAGAGGAAGTGGGGGAGGGAGGTAGAGGAGGCAAGTCTGGCGCCATGCTGAGTCACCGCCCACAGGCCCAGTAGGGGCCCTGGCAGGGTTGGGGTGATCTTAGGAAGCCACGAGGAGGGCTGGGGGGCTCTTGGAGCAGAAGTGAGGAGGCCCGGGCGGCCTGAAGAGTACACGCCGACGGACAGACAGACAGTGCAGTCACCCATAAAGTAGAAAGCACTACTAACAGCACTGGAGGGTGTAGTGTTTCCTACTTTATGGATGAGTGTACTGTGGGCTTCGGAGATCACGCCACCGCCGCCGCCCGCTGCCCGCCACCATCTTCCTCGGCGCTCGGGGACCTCTTGTGACAGGTGAGCACCTCACAGCCCCTCCCTACTCTGCCCAGATGCCTGAAATACCTCCATGGCTCTCCCGCCCTTCCTGGTTCCGGACAGCTGGGGAAAGGCCACAGCCGCTCCTCTGCTGCCCTGCAGTCTTTGGGGGCGGGGAGGGCTGGACGTGTGGAACCCTGATGCAGCCGCAGCCACAAGGACGAGGAAGGGGTGGGAAGGGAGGGTACATGGAGGGGAATGGGTGGTGGTGCCAGGGACCCAATGCTAATAAAGACTGGACTGTGCTTCTCTTTTGTCTGAGACTCTGTTGCTGGGGTGGGGAGCTGAATGCGGGCGGCAGGCACACAGACAGTATGGACACACTGAAGGGCTGAGAGGGAGAACCTCTGTCACTCCTCTGAGAGATATGGATTTGGCCCTGCCTGTGAGATTAGAAGAGGGCTCTGGGCCTGGCCAGGCCACAGCTGGAGGAGAGAAGGGCCTGGGCTATCTGCAGAAAGGGGCAGGGATGTAAGGCATCCTCTCACCTTCTACCCTAGCTCTGGCCCTATCCTGCCCCCCACTCACTCTCTACACGCCCAAACTGAAAGCTGCCTACATCCAGTTGTAATCTAAGAAAGTCTAGGGGGTCCTAGTCCTATAAAAATTGGGCAAAATCGACTGTGGCACATACACAGCATCTTAGACAAGGGCGCAGACACTCATATACAAAGCACACACTGAGACGCAAATGCATTTACACATAGAGGCCTCATGCAGGGTGCCACTAACACACACACAGACACATGTGACATGACTGGTATGACACACAGGGATTACACACACCCAGGGCACATACATATTCAGTAGTACACACATGCAATGATAGAAACATAGGACGTGTCTTACACATAGAAGAGCACACACATACAGTGACATTCGCATAATAAACACAGTGGCTCCATACACATACATAGAGACACGTTCATAGACCATGATAAATACAGAATACATAAATAGATACATGGTGAGATATATATATATATATACACAAATCAAACCAAGTCATTATGCATATTTACGTGACTATATGAGCATATCATATATTGTGTAATCAATTACTATATTGTGCCATATAGTAGCATCCATATCTATATATATCATGATGTGTTGCAATTTATAAACTCACGCAATGATTGCCTCCCATGCACATAACATAGACACAGTAGCAAACAGACATAGATGCAATGACACAGAAACATACAAATACACCCAATGTGTTTTTCTTGTTTTATTATGTGACCCATAGACACATAATAGCACACACATATACACACAATGGCCCCTTCACATATGCAGAAATACAGATATGTCTATTCTCTAAATGCATACTATACACATGCATGTGCATAACGGCATGCATATATACTCTGACCTAAACATCAGCAACACATCATGCAGTGGCGTGCGTGTCGACCTACACACTGCTTTAGGGAAGTGAATATGTCCACTCCTCCCCATGCTCCCGCTACCTCCAGCTCCATTGGCTCTTGCCTGGGTGGAGCCCACAGTCAGTCAGGGTTCAGTATCACTGCTGCTATTCTGTGGGGGTGCCACACGAGGGCCCCCGACCGTGGCTGAAACTGGCTTGTCTAATGAGTCCCGGGTTCAGAGGGGAGAGGGGCTGCCTCTCGGGGCTTCTTCCAACACCCCTGTCTCTGGGGACTCTGTCTAGACCCCTGCCCCTGGATATAGACTGACTCCTGGCTGGGGGGATTCTCACGTCGTTGTCCCCCAAATTATTTTTTCATAGCAACAAGGTCTAAGGCTACACAGAAGGTGAACTTCCAGGCAACTCAGGGCAAAGCCAACCCAACAGGCCATGTGGGATTCCCTGGTGGCCTGGGACAGTCAGGTTGCCCACCAAGTGCAATCTGCCAGGAGGAAGCGGAAGCAATTCTCTCCGTCTATTTCTACCTGTCTCTTTGCTTGTCTTCCTGGTTTCTTTCTCTTGGTTTCTCTCTCTCTCTTTGTTTCATCTCAAGTCCCATCTTTTCTAGTTCTGCCCTTCTCTGTGGCTGGATCTCTGTCATACCCTCCCCCGTTCTGTCTCACCCGATGTGGGGAGGACCATCTGCACCCCGCTCGACTCTGTACTCCGGAAGGTGTGAAAATGTGTGAAGATGAGGGTGGGAGGCCACATGTGGGAGCCCTGGGCTGACATCCCGTGAGAAACCTGCTCTTCCTTCTGTCCCCCGACCCTGTCAGCCGGTTCAACCCACCAGTCCAGCGCCATCACCATGGAAACCAGCAGCCGACTTCCTATTGGTGGGTGGGAGGGGAGGAGGAGGAGGAGGGGAAGGCTGGTTCTCCCCGGCTCGCCCCCCCCAGTTCTGAGGCTCAACCCTCCTCGGAGCCCACCATCTCGAGGCTCCCGGACGGTAAGGGACCCCTGCAGTCCCCAGAGCTGAGGCCAGCAGGGGCTGAGACTATGAGGCAAGCAGCCCATCGACCCAGACCTCCTTAGGACCAGCCCAGTCACCCAGCAAGCGAGAGAGCAGCAGCGGAGAGCAGAGCCGGAGATAAAGGACCACAGCGGACCACTGGGGATCACCCCCAGCAGCTCCTGAAGACCCTGGCCAGGCTGAGGGGTTGCGACGGAAGGCCAGACCCACAGACACTGACAGACACACAACGACAACGATGCACACAGCTGCACGACACTGACACACTCAGATACAACCAGTGACAGCATCACATACTGCCACAGCCCTGCAATACAGACACCCACACACACACAGAAACAACTGGCAACTCTGAAATGGGCAGACAGTGACACACAGCACCACCCCCCTCAACACACAGAAGTGGGGGCACCCATCTTCCCAACACACGAGACAACATTGACCTGCACGGACAGACCTGGAGACACACACACGCACCCTCACCCAGGCGCAGCTGTCGGTGGCCTCTGCACATCCTCCCCACCCCCACGGGGACACCCTCGCTCCTCCACACACTCGCGCACACACACAGAGCCACCAGCAAACATAGCTCACATACCCCTGGCTCCAGCTCCGGCAGCCCTGGCGCCTTCTGCAGCCTCCTTTGTAGGTGGGGAAGAGCTCAGCCAACCCTGGATGGAGTGTTGGTGAAGCAAGAGCTCAGAGGGGAGCGGGGCTGGCCTGGCATGACCCTCGCCAGTCCCCCCACCTGGCTGGGTGATGTCCCCTGGCCCAGGTTCTGGGGACCCTTGGCAGTACCATGGAGCAACTGACAACCCTCCCACGGCCTGGGGACCCTGGAGCCATGGAGCCATGGGCACTGCCCACCTGGCAGAGCTGGACTCCAGGTCGAGGGGGTGAACCTGGCGATGCAGCCCCAAGTGTCGCTGATACTCCTCCAGCAGCTCTGCAGCTTCCAGAACTGAGGTCTGAGGAGAGTTCCGAGCCCAAAGGAGCCAGGAGCTCTGGGCCTATTGGGGGCACTGACCCTGAAGAAGCAGAGGCTTGTCTGCCCAGCCTGGGCCAGCAAGCATCGAGCTCTGGACCTGCCTGCCAGAGGCCAGAGGATGAGGAAGTAGAGGCTTTCCCGAAGGTAAGGGATCTGTGGATGGCTGGGGTCTGCAAGATGGGGTCTCTCACCGTGTCCTCCAGCCTGGCCAGGAGGTGAGGCGAGGTGTGCATCCCTACTGCCCACCTCTCCTCTCTTGGCCTGTCTGTGGGTCTGTCTCTGTGGCTATCTGTCCTCTCTTCATCGAGCAGGAATCTCAGGGGCTCCATTTCTTTCGTCATTTGCCTGTCCTTCTGACCCTCTTTGCCTGTCTGTCTAGATCTGGCCCTGCTGCTGCCCCGTCCCTCTCTGTGCCTCCCCCTGACAGTGTGTCTGTCTGTCTGTGTCTCTTCCTCCATGAGTTTGTCTGTCCTTGGGGGCTGGGGGGTACAGGGTGAGTGTGGAGGGGCACGGAGAATCAGTGCAGAGGAAGTAGAATGAAGGGAGGGGGCTTGGTGCTGGGCTGAGCCAGGGTTGGGGTGGGTGTGAGCAGGCTCCTGTAGAAGAGGGAAGGAACAGGACTTTGGGGGAGGGCAGGGGAGTCTGGAGGGATGGGAGTGGGAGCTCTAGCTGGCACGTCCCTGGAGGAGAAGATGGGCAGGAGTGGGACGAAAAAGGGAGGAGCAGGAGGGTGCCAGGGTTGGGGGCGCCTATGTGGACAGGAAGGACTGGACAGTTCCTTCTCCTAGGCCTCCTCTGCTCCTCTCTGAAGACCTGGGATGTGGGGCAAAACCGTTTCATCTCCACGTCTCCTTGGACCATGGATGGGGGATGCTTCCACATGGAAGGTTCTGGCTGGGTGACGTGGGTTTCTGAGGTGCTGTCCTTGGTCCTTTCCCATGCCAGGCCAAGCTGAATATGGGCTTTGGGGACAGGCCCAATCTGGAGCTGCTGAGGGCCCTGGGGGAGCTGCGGCAGCGCTGTGCCATCCTTAAGGAGGAAAACCAGATGCTGGTGAGGCTTGGAGACTGGGGTGCTGCATTCTGGTTGGAGCCAGGCCCTCTGCCTCAGTGTCCTCCTCACCCCATGAACATCTCTCCAAGTGGGGGCTCCATGGAGGTGACAAAATGCTGAGACCTAGAGAGGGTGAACCCCTGCCTAAAGTTGCCAAGGACCCCACTGTGAGCCTAGGGCTCTAACCCAAGACCTGGGTCATTAGGACTGGGTCTGTGGGGTGCTCCCTACATGCCCCAATTCTGCCTGACCCCTTGTCAGAGGAAGAGCAGCTTCCCTGAGACGGAAGAGAAGGTGCGGAGGCTGAAGAGGAAGAACGCCGAGCTGGCGGTCATTGCCAAGCGCCTGGAGGAGAGGGCCCGAAAGCTGCAGGAAACGAACCTGAGGGTGGTGAGGACAGGAGGCTGCTGGGCGGAGGCTGGGCGACCAAGGAAGAGGGGAGCCAGGGCTGGGCTTGAGGGCTGTCTGAAGCTTGGGAGTCACAGACTCAGCACCTAGGAAAGCAAGAATCTAAGGGATAAGGTGCAGGAAGGGCAGAGGCTGGCCAGGCAAGGAGGCCAAAGGTTTCTGGAGCTGTAGTGGGGAGGTTCCTGAGCAGGCAGGGAGCAGGGTTCTGGATTACCATGTGCTGGTGCTGGCGGCAGCTCCTGCTGAGCTCATCTCAGGGTATAGAGCTGGAGTGGGGGCAGGGATGAGACCCGTCACAGTGGCAGCCCCAAATTAGCAGCATCCTTTGATCCTAAACTCAGATGTAGAGTTAATCCTTTTGGACTGCTGGGATGGGGTAGAGTGAGGCTGCTGGCTTTCTGAGACCCCAGTCAAGGTGGAAGCAGGTGGCCACCCCCCTAGGCTTTCATGCTAACTCCTCCTTTGGGAGGAAGGAGATGAAGAGTGGGAGAAGTGCCCCAGCCCTCAGGTGACCACTGGCCTTACCCCTCCTCTGGCTAGGTGAGTGCCCCCTTGCCCCGGCCGGGGGCCAGCTTGGAGTTGTGTCGGAAGGCCCTAGCCCGCCAGCGAGCCCGGGACCTCAGTGAGACAGCCAGTGCACTGCTGGCCAAGGACAAGCAGATTGCTGCCTTGCAGCGGGAGTGCAGGGAGCTGCAGGCCAGGCTCACCCTGGTGGGCAAGGTGCGAGGAGGCCCTGGTCACCTCTTCCAGCTCAGCCCTGTACAGGGCTATCTGCCTGTTGTGGGATGCGGACAAGATGTTAATGAGATGCAAATGAAACGGGAGGGTGGAGGTTGCTGGGAGTAGGTTCCCCTGGCAACGGCCCAGGTGGGAGAGGGGAGAAGGGGGTGGAGCCATGACTCCCAGACCTGGGCATTTCTGTGCTCCAGGCTTGAGGCTGTGTGTCAGTGGGTCTGGCTGTATGCATCCACACATCCCCTGTAAATGTTCACAAGGCATTTAGCACAGTGCTGGGCACATTGAGAGCATCCAAGAAATAAGTTACTCAGAATGTCCGCACAGGGGCTCGCGGGAGCATGTGGCCACACACGCATGCACATGTAACCAGGCATGTACGCTTGTGAGGGTGTGCACACTCCCGCGCATTGGAGTCCCTCTAGCAAGGCAAAGGGCTCTCCAGGGGATGGCATGGGGCGGGCAAGGGTTAGGCCTGACTCCCCTCCCTGTCCCTGTCCCCCAACCTCAGGAGGGTCCCCAGTGGCTCCACGTGCGGGACTTCGATCGGTTGCTGCGCGAGTCCCAGCGGGAGGTGCTGCGGCTGCAGAGGCAGATCGCGCTGCGCAACCAGCGGGAGACGCCCCCGCGCCCGCCGTCCCGGCCCCCGGGCCCTGCTCTCCCGGCCAGAGCAGAGGCGCCGGCTCCCGGGGCCCCGGGAGAGGTGAGCGCCGGCGCAAGGGCAGGTGTGTGGGTGCGTGCAGATGGCGGCGGGGAGCGACCACTGGGATCTCCCCTGCACCGTGCTCAGAACCCCAAGGACCCAGTGGTGGTGTGCGCACTCCCAGGGACTGGGGAGCTTTCCCGTCCTGGTCAGGGTCCACCTCCAAGCCTCCCGCGCTCGTACCTGAGCCGTGCCCTCCCCTGGGGGCTCCAGGGTTCCGCCCTCCATAGGCCTGCGCCCAGCGGGG
>NW_012102032.1:3794074-3832505 GCF_000951045.1 Mandrillus leucophaeus
TGGCCAGGCCTGGCCCCGGCTACCCGGGGGCGGCGGTGCGTCCGCCTCGGCTCCAGGTACAGGCAACCCTCACTGAGCGGGGGACTTAGGCAGCCCCTGATTCGAGGGCCAGGGACCTGCTCCGGACCCCCAGAACTTAGGGGTCTGGCTTCTCTCCATCATCCTAGGTGGGCAGCAAATAGGTCCTCCTCCTTCTGGGAAGAGAGCTGGGAGGAGAGACCAGGTAGTGATCTGATAGTGACCAAGACCTGCGGGTGGGGGGAGGCTTCTTGCTCAGATTTTGCCCCTCTGGCTGGCCCTGGAAGGGAGATGCACCTCCCATTAAGACCTGTCCTCCCCAAAGTTTGTATGGATAAACGGAAGGTGTGGCAGGGTGGGCTTTGGGGAAGCCAGGAGAAGGGTCTGGCCGGGCTCGCGCTGCTCTAGGCCAAGCCCAGATTTGGATGATACAGAACTCCTGTCTTGGGGAACACCACTTCCCTGGGGACCCAAGCAGCCTCCTAATTCTCTGCCGGTCGCTGAAGGACACCCAGGACAGTTATTGAGTGCAGAGCAGGGCTGCTGCTGGAAGCTAAAAAGGGAAAGCTTTGGCCTGGATAAAGGACCCATCTCCCAGGCCACACGTGGGTCCCAGGATCTCAAAGCACTTACAGCTCCAGGACACAGGGGTGCAGCCTTTGTACTTATACATCAGCTGGAGACAATGGGAGGGGATGGGCAGACAGTACCCCTCTGTGCTCTTCCTAGGCAGGGATCTCTTGCTGGCTGAATGATGGGGTGGGAACCTGCTCTGGGCAGGCTGGGCTGGGGCAGGCTGCCCTGGGGCCCTGTTCTCAGGTGCCAGCCCCTTGCCCCTGGGCATTTCCAGGCCACACCCCAGGAGGATGCGGACAACCTACCCGTGATTCTAGGGGAGCCAGAGAAAGAGCAGAGGGTGCAGCAGCTGGTAAGTCCTAGGTCAAGGGCTGGAGGCAGCCTGCTGTGGGCAGATGTACCTTCCCGCATGAGGAGCCCTTGGTTCTGACCCAACAGGAATCGGAGCTCAGCAAGAAGCGGAAGAAATGCGAGAGCCTGGAGCAGGAAGCCCGGAAAAAACAGAGGCGATGTGAGGAGCTGGTGAGCTCTTGAGGGCAACCCAGAGGCCAGCTCCTCCCTTTGCCCTGGCCAGCCAGGTGGTGGGCTCCCTCTCAGCTCTGCTCCCGCCCCTGCTGCCCTCAAGAACACATTTTCCCTCCTGCTCCTCGGTGCTTTCCTTTCCTGGCTGGTGCAGGTTCCAGCAGGGGAGGAAGGCCTTGCCTGGGAGGAGGGCAGGGTCCTCTGTGCGGGGAGAGGGGAAATGTGGGTGCTGGGCCCCCTCCTGAGAGCTCCTCTGCCTGCTCAGGAACTGCAGCTGAGAGAAGCGCAGAATGAGAATGCCCGCCTGGTGGAGGAGAACTCCCGGCTCAGTGGGAGAGTCACAGAGAAGGAGCAGGTACCATTTCCACCCAAGTGCTGTGGAGACCTGTGCTCCCACCAGAGCCCCAGTCCCCAGCCAAGGGGCTTTCTCCCCCACCCCTGAGCAGAGGTAGGGGACTGTTCCCGCTGTGAGAGCTCTGGTGGGTCAAGGCTCACCCACCCAACTCCCTGCCATTGCCCCCTCACTAGGTGGAGTGGGAGAATGCGGAGCTGAGGGGCCAGCTCCTGGGGGTGACACAGGAGAGGGACTCAGCCCTTCGCAAGAGCCAGGGCCTGCAAAGCAAGCTGGAGAGCCTGGAGCAAGTGCTGAAGGTGAGGGGATGGTGCAGGTTGGGTAGGGTGCTGGGCCCTGGCACAGGGAGCAAGTGGGACAGCAGAATATGCTTAGGGAGGGGCACTAGCTCTGAGGGCTGGGCCTGGAGCTGCAGCCCCTTGCCGTCTCCAGACTCAGTTTCCTTTGTAATAGAGGAATCTGGAGCAGACGGTGTTTGAGGCTTCCTCATCTTAGATCTTCTCTAGAAATGGCCAAGTGGGGGCTCTGGCCTTGACTCGGATCTTGTGTTTCAGCACATGCGGGAGGTGGCCCAGCGGCGACAGCAGCTGGAGGTGGAGCATGAACAGGCTCGGCTCAGCCTGCGGGAGAAGCAGGAGGAGGTCCGGAGGTTGCAGCAGGTGGGGCGGCAGTGAGGGAAGCTGGCAGGCTGCCGGACACCGGCTTTGCTACTCACTCATCCCACAAGCATTTACTGTGTGCCTGGCACGGTGCTAGGCATTGGGGAGACTGTGGGGAACAAAGACCAGGTCCCTGAGCAGTCAGCAAATTAGCAGATCCATGAGTGAGCTGATTTCAGACACTGATGTGCACAGTGGTGGAGAAGAACAGGGTAATGTGACAGAATGACTGGGATGGGGTGAGGAGCCACTTCAGCGGTCATGAGGGAAGGCCTCCCTGAGGAGATGACAATTGAGCTTGCCAGGCAGGAGGCATAGATATGTACATGCTCTGTGGCAGGGAAGAGCTGGAGAAGCCTGAGACCAGTGTGGCTAGAATACAGCAAGGGATGGGCAGCATGGTGGGAGTAGGCAAGAACCGGATCCTGTCGGGCCTTAACAGCCATGTGAAGAGTTTGAGTGTTTTGCTTTGTGAGTAGTTAGAAGCTCCTGAACGATCCTAAGTTGGGGAGTGGCATGATCTGAGTCACAGGATCACAAAGACCAGGTCCCTGAGCAGTCAGCAAATTAGCAGATCCATGAGTGAGCTGATTTCAGACACTGATGAGCACAGTGGTGGAGAAGAACAGGGTGATGTGACAGAGTGACTGGGATGGGGTGAGGAGCCACTTTAGAGGTCATCAGGGAAGGCCTCCCTGAGGAGGTGACAATTGTGGCATTGCGGAGGGTGGACTATGGGAGTGGGCGTGGAGCAGGGCCTGGGCAGTGGCCTGGGAGGGAGATAGTGGCTGTCTGGACAGGGATGCATGCAGCGAAGGGGGAGACAAGTGCCCAGGTTTGAGTTATGTTTTAGAGATAGAACTGACAAGCTTCTAGCCGGGCATGGTGGCTCACGCCTGTTATCCCAGCACTTTGGGAGGCCAAGGCGGGTGGATTACTTGAGGTCAGGAGTTCGAGGCCAGCCTGGCCAATATGGTGAATCCCCATCTCTACCAAAAATACAAAAATTAACCTGACATGGTGGCATGTGCCTGTAATCCCAGCTACTCAGGAGGCTGAGGCAGGAGAATCATTTGAACCCAGGAGGCAGAGCTTGCAGTGAGCTGAGATTGCGCCACTGCACTCCAGCCTGGGCGACAGAGCAAGACTCCATCTCAAAAAAAAAAAAAAAATTGACAAGGCTCCCCGTGGGATCCTAGTTGAACCCCTTCTCTGTCAGCCATTTGCTGTATAAACTCTGGTGGAGGTGGGGCTCTTCCCGCCTTGCGAGGTGAAGGATGAAGGGGCAGCGGATCAGAGAGGTAGGGCATCCCAAGTGCTAAGTTCCATTCGGGCCATGTCTGAGCTACGTGTTAAACATTCAAGGGGAACTGTCCACAGGCACCTGGATACATGAGCCTGGGGTTATGGGTAAGTTGGTCTTGGACATATTTGGAGCCATCAGCGTGTTCAGTTGCATGAGTAGATGGGAGCCCTAGGGAGAAGGTAGACAATATAAACTGGGCCCAGCACTGGGTCCAGGGGAACCCTAACATTCAAAATGGAGGGCAGGAAGCAGGCAAAAGAGGCTGAGAAGGAGCATCCAGAAAGGTAGGAGGGAAACCGGGAGGATGGTTGCTCAGGAAAGAGGGGAGCAGACTCAGCCACGCTCCTCCTGGACCCCTTTGCCTTCTGGTCTAAGGTATGGTTCAGGGTGGGTGTCCAGGAGGGAGAAACTCTTCAGCCTCCCCCTTCCCTATCCCTCTTCCCTCTCTCCCTACTCTTTTCTTTCTATTGGCTTCTTCCTCCCCTGCCTCTGTCCTTTCTACCCTCCCTCTTTTGCATCCCTCTCTACTCCACCCCATTCCTTCTCCTTCCCTCCAGCATTTTGGTTCCTCCCACCTGTAGGCCCAGGCAGAAGCCAAGAAGGAACATGAAGGAGCCGTGCAGCTGCTGGAGGTAGGGCGCCTGGAAGTGGCCCCCAGTTCCACCGTCTTGGGAGGAAGGCAGGGGAGCTCCAGATAGAGCTGGAATGGACTATGGTGGTGGGGAGAGGGGTTGCAAGAGGGGCCCTTAAATGCTCCAGGGCCTGGGGGAGTCCCCTTCACCACTGGCCTATTTCTCAGGGTGGGCATGGCTGGGCAGGGGGCTCCTAAGTCTGGTGGTAGCAGTCTCCCATTGCTGCCACCCCCAGGTGCCTTTACCCTGAGATATCCTTCTGTTTAGGAACTGCTAGTCAGTCCAGGGAGCTGACTGGGTGATGTCCACTTAGGCCCCCTTCTCCCCCTCCCTCTCTGGGTTAGCAACCCACAGTGCTCAGGGTTCTAACCTGTTCTCTGCTTCCTTTCCTGCAACAGTCTACCTTGGATTCCATGCAGGTAGCGCCTCGTTCTCTGCTTCCCCACACTTCTCTAGGCTGGTTGGGTTGCATCTCCTCCCTCAGGGCCCAGGCAGTCCCACTCTCTCATCCAGCAGAGGGGGTGTCACTGGGAGCAGACCTGAGAATCCAGAGGGGATGGGGTTCCCACAGGACATGTGCAGCTGTCCCCTCGTCCCAGGCCTGCCGCCGTGTCTGTCAGACACTGGGCCTCCCCTCTCTAGACACCCTGATCATGAGGAAGGTCATCGCCAGTCTAACTTAGGAGCCTCGCCATAGAGGCTGGAGAGAGCCCCTGCTATTGGGACTCTCCTCAGACCTGAGAAAACTTCCTGGGCATTGGCCCATTCCCATCATGAAGACATCCCTGGCTCTCCTGTGGCATTTCCTGCCCACCACTCTCAGGGAAGGGGTTTGGGTTGCTGACTATGGGAGGGTGATGAGCGGTGGAGCTGAGAAAACTCCTGCGGTGATGGTGGTGATGATGGGGTGGGAATGATCCCTGTTGGCCTAGAAAGCAGCCAGAGGCAGAAGTGCCATTGCCTAGGGCCTGAGGGTTGGTGACTGTGTGGCAGGCCCCGGCCTTGGCTCTGGAGGGGGCTGGGGTGAAGATGTCCCAAGACACAGCCCAGGACTTCACCCTCAGCTCTGATGCGTTAAGGGCCGTGGGGTGGCCAAGGCAAGGCTGGTGCCTAGGTCTGGGGCTGGGTGGATGGATGTGACCTGAAACCCAGTGTAGGGCTGTGTAGAGATGGCACAGGCTGGCACTGGGCAGCTTTGAGGGGCCTGATGGCTCATGGTGGGTCTTGGCCCAGGCCCGGGTTCGAGAGCTCGAGGAACAGTGCCGCAGCCAAACCGAGCAGTTCAGCCTCCTGGCACAGGAACTCCAGGCCTTCCGCCTGCACCCGGGCCCCTTGGATCTGCTCACATCTGCCCTGGACTGCGGGACCCTTGGAGACCGCCCGCCACCCCCCTGCTGCTGCTCCACTCCCCGGCCTTGCCGGGGGTCTGGCCCCAAAGGTAAGGTGGACCCCAGTGGCATTGGCCTGGAATCCCCAGGCCTGGGCTTTTGTATAGAGCAGAGAGTTCAGGATCAGAGAAGGCCAGCAACTCATCCAAAGTCCACAGCAGGTTGGGGCTGTGCCTGGCTAGAACCAGGTTCTGATGGGGGAAAATAAAGCCCAGGGGAGTGACTGTCCCAGAGTCTGGCCCAGGCATCGTGGGCCGCTGCTCCTCTCCTTCCAAAAGGACCTGAATGATCAGGGCTGAGGGCTGGGCACTAGGAGTCAGTAGCAGGCAGTGTGGTCTTGTGAAAAGTAGGGGCTTGGGGGTCAGTCAGATCTGGTGGTCCCAGCTCCGCTCACTTGCCAGTCACTGTGAATTGAGAATGCTGCTTAACCTCTCTGGGCCATAGTTTCGTAAGCTGTAAGACAGGAATAATTAAATGCATCTTATCAAGCTGTTTTGACGATCATGTGAAATAGTATTTGTAAATCAGCTATACTCTATTTAGTAAGTTTCTCTCTAAACATTTCCCTTTTGGTAAGGAAGCCCGGCTATGGAGGGCCTGGCCCCCATATCCAAGAAGCACCACCCTATCTCCTGGTCCCTCCTCAGGCCACAGACCCCAAGCCCACGTGCCATCTTCTCTTTAGACCTTGACCTCCCGCCGGGCTCCCCTGGGCGCTGCACCCCAAAGTCTTCCGAGCCTGCCCCTGCCACCCTCACTGGGGTCCCTCGAAGGACAGCCAAGAAGGCAGAGTCTCTCTCCAACTCCTCCCACTCCGAGTCCATCCACAACAGCCCCAAGTCATGCCCTACACCTGAGGTAAGTGCTAGGGTGGGGCCTGAAGTTCTGGCTTTGGTTTTGGGCAGGGTGCAGGGCAGGGCCCTGACCTCTTCTGGGGTCCCCAGGAGTTGGGTGGCGATTTTTGGGGTCCCACGTTGGGAGGTAGGAGGCCTGTGGATTCCTCCTGTGGGCGAGGGGCTCGGGTGGAGCCGTTCCCGCCCTCTGCCGCCTGCCTGCAAGCCGCACCTGGGGCCACCCCAGCCCACTCCCGGGAGGCCCAGGGAGGCTGTGGAGTGCTGCGCTGGATGGAGGAGACACTTGGGCACCAGGATCTGCATAAAGAGACTGTTCCTAAGAGTGTCCGTAGTGAAAGCAGGTGGTTGTGTGAGAAAGCACATGTTCCAGGATTCAAATCCCAGCTTTGACTTAGGCAAGTCACTGAGCCTTTCTGAGCTTCGGTTTCCTTATCTGAATCCTGGAGCTAATAAAACCTGCCTTCTAAGCTTGTTGTGAGAGTTAAATGAAGAAGGAACATGCCTGTCTCAGTGCAGGGCACAGAGGATGTGTGCTCAACAGGGGGCAGCTGTTATTATTACTAAGTTCCTGGGCATCACTCATAGCTCTGGTTGTCAACTGATCCTTCTTTCTACCCACAAACCCCAGAAGTTGGAGGGGGCACGTCAGGAGCAGCTCTGTGAGCCAAACATTCAGAAAGTGGTAGAATGAAGCCCCGGGCCTCTACTGCCCCCTCGTGGGATAGAAGGGTGGTGCCGGCTTTGGATGTGGTCATGGAGAGGTTGCCCACTTGGTCCCCTTCTCCCAGGCATTGGCAGAGAAGAGAAGGCAGCCTGTTCCCCAGGCTACCCCAGCAACCTCAATGAGGGTCAGAGAATTGGGGTGCCCTGGGCTGTGGGCCAGGCAAGTAGACAGGAAGTTCTGAGTTCCAGAGCTGAACGGCAGACACACTGTCACTCAGCTAGAAGCAGGGACCTCTCAAGCTCCTTCTGCCTCCTTGCTTCCAGCGATTTACAGTTGGGGTGCTTTGCTGAGGTGTTTCTTTTTTCTTTCTTTCTTTTTTAAAGACAAGGTCTTGCTCTATCACCCAGGCCGCAGGGCAGTGGCACAATCTTGGCTCACTGCAACCTGCGCCTCCTGGGCCCAAGCGATCCTCCCACCTCTGTCTCCCAAGTAGCTGGGACCACAGGCGTGCACCACCACACCCAGCTAATTTGTGTATTTTTAGTAGGGATGGGGTTTTGTTATGCTTCTCAGACTGGTCTCAAACTCCTGGCTCAAGCAATCTGCCCTCCTCAGCCTCTCAAAGTGCTGGGATTATAGGCGTGAGCCACTGCACCTGGCAACTTTGCTGAGTTTTTACTTTAAGGAACCAAACCAAATTTCTGTTGACACCCACGCCCCACACCAGCATGGCCTGTGCCCCTCTGAGATGAGGCAAGTGGCTTTATTTCCTGTCGGGTGCAGTAGAGGCTCAGGGAGGGATCTGGGTTATCCCCACTGCCCCTGCCCAGGGTAGCTGGGCTCTGCCAGGACCTGTCTCAGGTACGGATTTAGAGAGCATCAGGGAGTTCTTGCCACTGGTCTTGTGCAGCAGGTGTGTGCTCACTTTCCCTCCTCAAAGCAATAGGTCCTCTGGCTCAGCCTGGAAACCTGCCTGCTTGGCGTTTGGCCCCAGGCCCTGAAGAGGAACCAGCCCTTTCTGTTTGCCCCCAGGTGGACACAGCCAGTGAGGTAGAGGAGCTGGAGGCGGACAGTGTCTCCCTGCTCCCAGCCACGCCAGAGGGCAGCCGGGGAGGAGCCAGGATCCAGGTCTTCCTAGCGCGTTATAGGTGGGTACCTCACCCTCACTGCCCTCGAGCCCAGCCCCAGCATTTGGGGTGTATGCGGGGGTGTATGAGGTGTATGAGGGGGCCGAGAGGAGATAGAGACCTCTGGAAGTGGTGGGGGTGGCACAGGACACAATGGACCTATTCTCATCACCTAGTTGGGCCAAGGTGGGTGCAGTGAGGGCTGTGCTTTGCTAGTGGTGGACAACCACAGCCAAGTCTCCATAAAGGCTCAGTGCAGTGGGAGAGAGAAGACGGGACATGGAAGTGGAGTGTAGGTCACTCTCCTCCTCCTCGTCCTCTGTGCCTCCCCCAACAGCTACAACCCCTTTGAGGGCCCCAATGAGAATCCAGAAGCAGAGCTTCCGCTGACAGCTGGCGAGTACATCTACGTCTATGGCAACATGGATGAGGATGGCTTTTTTGAAGGTAGGAAGGTAGTAGGGGGTCATTCTGTCCATTCCCCTGCCTTTGAGTCCATGTTCCCAAAGACATCCATCCATCCATCCATCCATCCATCCATCCATCCATCCATCCCCTCTGCCCAGCGTGCTCAGCCCACCTTAACTTTTTGGTCTCAGCTAAAAGGCATGCAGAGACCTAGTGGCCATTGGGGAAAGAGAAAGAAGGGGGTCTGGCTCCAAGCAGGACAGGACAGCATAGTCCAGATGGTGGACAGAGTGTCACAGGAGATTTTGGCTAGATTCATTTTTGTGCGGATGGTCAGGGCATGGCAGTGTTTCACGCTAGTGACACCTGAGGTCAGGCATGCAGCATAGATTTGATGCTGGACTCCAGTCAGGTACGCGAAGGAGGAATCAGGGTAAAGATTCCAGGGGAAGGTGTTCGCAAGCGGTTAGCAGCTGTCAGGGCCCAGGCAGGGTGTCCGCTTCAGGGAGGTTCTGCAGCTCCTGTGGGTAGTCAGAGGGCTGACCAGGCAACTAAAGGCAGATGCCTCATTGAGACTGGGCACCATGGGCCTGCGGAAGACATGGCCTTGGGAGACTCTCTCAGGGTGGCTCTGGCCTGGGCACCACCAGGCTGAGTCCATCAGCAGCAGAGAGGTTGGCACTGTGTAGGGAATTGGATGGGGCATGGACAGGGCAGGGCGAGAGCCACAACTGTGTATAGAGATTCAGGAATGGGCTTAGCTCTGGATCTGTAACCCTGGAAGCTTGGGAGCCTGCTCAGATTCTTTTCCCTGGGTCCTCTGCCTGTTATTTGAGGAGCTGCTGGGACCCATGGTACCTGGCTTTGTGGCCTAAACAGTTAAGCTTCCTGCAGGGGTACATTACGAAGATCAGAATTAATAAAAAGGTTTCAGAAAAACAATACTTTATAAATGAAGAAAGAAAAAAAAAAAACCACCCAAATCAAAAACCCAAACCCAAACACCCTTTTTTTGGAGGCAGGCAGCAAAGGCATACGTATTAACTAACCACAAATGACTAGAATTTGAACTCTGCGATCTGGGATAAATTGGGATAGATGTAGAGGCACGTAGACCACTGGGGGCAAGATGCCGTATTCCCTGTCCAACTGTAGCTAAAGGGCTGCTTCCTCTACGTCTGGGCCACCTAGGCTGTTCTCAGCTGTGTGGGCTTCTGGAGCATGTGCCTGACTCTGGCCCAGGCTCCAGCTTCAGCCCTGCAGGCTGGAGATCCTCTTACTGTGAAGATTCCTGCCTTTGTCTCCCACTCCACAGTGCTGGAGCTTATGATCGTTTCCTAGGGCTGCAGGAACAATTACATGGAGTGACTTGAAACAATAGACATTTATTCTCTCACTCGCCTCTTCTGGAGGCCAGAAGTCTGAAGTCAAGGTATTCACAGAAGTGCATCCCCCGTGGGGGCTCTAGGGGAAGTTCCGTTCCTTGTCCCTTTCAGCTTCCAGTGGCTCCAGTTGTTCCTTGGCTTATGGCCACCTCACTCCAGTCTCTGTGTCTGTGGTCACCATCTCCTCCTCCTCTTAGTGTTTCTCCTCTGCGTGTCTCTTATAAAAACACTTGTCATTAGATTTAGGACCCACCCGGATAATCTAGGATGATCTCCTCTCAACATCCTTAACTTAATTACATCTGCAAAGACTCTTTTTCCAAATAAGGCCATGTTCACAAGTTCCAGGGACTAGAACATGGACATGTCTTTGGGTGGCCACCATTCAACCCTCTACGGTGCTTATTCTATCAGCGAATTTATTGACAGTCCCTCTTGTTTCTTAAAGTTCCTTACTGTTTTTTTTTTTTTTTTTCCTAGCATAGGCAGAGAGAGAGAGGGTGGAGGTGGGGGGCACAGATGACTGTTGGGGGAAACTCCAGGCCCCACTGCAGCTCAGACCTGCCTACACTCACCCCTCTCCCCTAAGCCCTGGCTCGTGCTCCCCCTTCCTCCCAATAAAGCACACTAGCTGCCAGCTGTCTGTTTCCTGAGAACTTTTTTCTTCTTTAAATTGGCCGTGACATGACATGTTAGGTGCCCAGCTTCCTTGACATCCCTCAATCAAACAACAGCAGCAAATGTTTTAAAATACTCTCTTGTCAAGTCTTCAGGAGAACCGACGCAGGTAACAAAACATAACCATTTGGTAACAAAACATAACCATTGGTGGCTGCCTGGATTGATTGCTGTCAGTCATGCTCCTAGACACAGGCCTGCTGGGGGTCCTGATCCTTCTAGAACTTACAAGTGACTCTTTTCACTAGCACTTATTTCATTTGTGTCTAAAGATTCTTTCCCTTACTCTGCTGAGTTGGTTCTCTCTCTCTCCCTCTGTGGATGTCTGCTGTTCACAAAGGGAAGTTGAGGGGCACCCTGGCCCCTGTTCCTCAGGCCCAGGTAAAATCCAATCAGCAGAATTTTTTTATTTTTGGATACAGCATCTTGCTTTGTCGCCCAGGCTGGAGTGCGGTGGCGCGGTTACAGCTTGTAGCTTCTGCCTCCCGGGCTCAAGCAATCCTTCCACCTCAGGCTCCTGAGTAGCTGCAACTATAGGCGTGCCACCACTCCCAGCTAATTTTTGCATTTTTTGTAGAGATGGGGTTTTGCCATGTTGCCCAGACTCGTCACAAACTCCTGGGATCAAGCAATCTGCCTGCCTCTGCCTCTTGAAGTGCTGGGATTACAGGCATAAGGCACCATGCCTGGCCAGTTTTCTCATCTTGACCTGCTTATTTTTAAAAACTTTAATATGAAATTATGAAATTATTACTGCAATTTTTAACATAAAAGTGTTCAAATGTACAGAATACATTTGAATACTTATATACCCAGCACCTAGATTCAACAATTGTTAAAACGTGGGCATATTTGCTTTATCTGTATGTAGGTTAAAAATGATTTTAAAAGCATTATGATATTTTACTTTGAAATACTCAACGTGCTTATTTAGAACATGATATTCTCCTCCGACCTCGCAGTCCGAGTGTCACCTGGTAGCTTATTAGAATCACAGGATCTCAGCCCCATCCAGAGAGTTAGAATCTGCATTTTAACAAATATCCAGGTGATTCATATCCAAGTTAAAATTGAAGAAGCACTGTCCTGTAGAACCAAAATACTATTATCAGACCTATCTCTAATCCAGATCTTTACAGCTCTTGTCTTTTAAAAGAATTGACAGTTAAATGTTGATTTGAATCAAATGCTGAAGATCACCCACTAGCAGTTGCTAAAATACATTTACTGTACCATTTTTTCTTTATCTCCTCTCTGTCTTCCCCTGCCCTGCCCTTTCCTGTCCTCCTCCTGCCAGGAGAGCTCATGGATGGCCGAAGGGGCCTGGTCCCTTCCAATTTTGTAGAGCGTGTGTCGGATGACGACCTCCTGACCTCCCTCCCTCCGGAGCTGGCCGATTTGTCCCACAGCTCAGGCCCTGAACTCAGTTTCCTGAGTGTGGGTGGGGGTGGCAGCAGTAGCGGGGGCCAAAGCAGCGGGGGACAGAGCCAGCCCAGACCTGAGGAGGAGAATGCAGGGGACGACCTCAGTGTGAGCCCATCACCGGAGGGCCTGGGCGAGCCTCCTGCTGTGCCTTACCCCCGCTGTCTGGTGGTCCTCAAGCAGCTGGCCCACAGTGTAGTGCTGGCCTGGGAACCCCCTCCTGAGCGAGTGGAGCTACACGGCTTCCATATCTGTGTGAATGGGGAGCTGCGGCAGGCCCTGGGGCCTGGGGCGCCACCCAAGGCTGTGCTGGAGAACCTGGACCTGCGGGCCGGGCCCCTTCACATTTCTGTCCAGGCCCTGACCAGCCGGGGCAGCTCCGACCCACTGCGCTGTTGCTTGGCGGTGGGTGCCCGGGCTGGAGTGGTGCCCAGCCAGCTGCGGGTCCATCGGTTGACAGCCACATCTGCTGAGATCACCTGGGTGCCCGGCAATAGCAACTTGGCCCATGCCATCTACCTCAATGGGGAAGAGTGCCCACCTGCCAGCCCCAGTACCTACTGGGCCACCTTCTGCCACTTACGGCCTGGCACACCCTATCAGGCCCAAGTGGAGGCTCAGCTCCCACCCCAAGGGCCCTGGGAACCAGGCTGGGAGAGGCTGGAGCAGCGGGCTGCCACCCTGCAGTTCACCACACTCCCAGCAGGTATGTGGGCTTGGGCTCTGTTGTCCAGAACACCCAGGAGGCCAGGCCATGGGTGATGGAAGAAGGGGACCCTGATCTTATTTGCATTATCAGAGAAATGGCAAATTGGGCAGGTATCTCTGATAGGGAGCATCCTGCATCACTGCGTCTTGTGCCTCCCTGCCCCCAGGCCCGCCTGATGCCCCTCTGGATGTGCAGATCGAGCCTGGGCCCTCACCTGGAATCTTGATCATCAGTTGGCTCCCAGTCACCATCGATGCTGCTGGCACATCCAACGGTGTCCGGGTCACAGGCTATGCCATCTATGCTGATGGGCAGAAGGTATGGCCCTGCTCACTGTACCCTGGGAGTGGAGGTGGATCCCTTCTTGCTATGCTCAGAGACCAAGGCTCTCTGACCTGGCACAGAGATGCCCAGCCCCTGGCATTTGGGCACCATGAGGCAAATGGGTTAAGAGCATGGGCTTTGGCAGCACATGACGGGTTTTAGAACTGTTCCACCACTGAAGCCATGTGGCCAGGAGGATGAAATGAGATAGGCCATGCAGAGGGCTTAGCACAGTACCTGGCATAATGCTAGCTGCCACTGCTGTCAGTACATCCTCACACTTGGCTGTCTCAGCCTCTGCTTCCCATCCTGTGCCCCCTCCACCCTACAGATCATGGAGGTGGCCTCGCCCACGGCAGGCAGTGTGCTGGTGGAGTTGTCCCAGCTGCAGCTGCTGCAGGTGTGTCGTGAAGTGGTCGTACGTACCATGTCGCCCCACGGGGAGTCGGCGGACTCCATCCCGGCTCCTATCACTCCTGCCCTGGCTCCAGCCAGCCTGCCAGCCCGAGTCTCCTGCCCCTCACCGCGACCAAGCCCAGAGGCCAGAGCACCCCTTGCTTCAGCCTCCCCAGGGCCTGGAGACCCCAGCTCTCCTCTCCAGCACCCTGCTCCCCTTGGAACTCAAGAGCCCCCAGGAGCACCCCTTGCAAGCCCTTCCAGAGAGATGCCAAAAGGGTCCCACGAGGATCCTCCAGCACCTTGCTCCCAGGTACCCTGTTCGGGGAGAGGGGAGCAGGTGCATGCTGGGAGAGGGACCTGGGCTTGGGTCCTTCCTCAGCGCTCTCTGTTCCAGGAGGAGACTGGGGCAGCAGTGCTGGGCACCTCAGAGGAGAGGACAGCCAGCACATCCACCCTGGGTGAGAAGGACCCTAGCCCCGCAGCTCCCTCACTGGCCAAGCAGGAGGCCGAGTGGACTGCAGGAGAGGCCTGCCCGGCCCCCAGCTCCGCCCAGGGAGCAATGGCCCAGCAGGCGCCAAATACCGAGGCGTGCCAAGGAGGAGACCCAGAGTCTGGGCTGAGGCCCAGGGCTGAGGTAGGGTTTGGGGACACACTGTCACTTCAGAGAATTGGGGCCTGCCTCCCTACCTTCTGCCAGCCCAAATCCAGTTGCCTTCTCTGCCTGTCCTCTGCTCTGGTCCTGCTCTCACACCTTTGGCTGTGCTGTGTGTCTGTCTTTCTTCTAGGACTTCACTGTCCCATGTGGCTCCCATCTCCCTTCTCCCACCTGCCCCCGACCCATGGTGTACCTCCCCCATTTAGGGCATGGCTCTTTCTCCCTCTGCCAAAGGACCCTTGTTATTGTGGCTGGGGCTGACCCTGCCTGGATCCCCCTGTGCCCCTCACTGTCCTTATCTCTCCTGCCTTGCCTCACCTCTTGCAGAAGGAGGACGCGGCAGAGCTCGGGGTTCATCTGGTGAACTCCCTCGTGGACCACGGCCGCAGCTCAGACCTGTCAGACATCCAGGAGGAAGAGGAGGAGGAGGAGGAGGAGGAGGAGGAGGAAGAGGAGGAGGAGCTGGGTTCCAGGACTTGCTCCTTCCAGAAGCAGGTTGCTGGCAACAGCATCAGGGAGAATGGGGCCAAGGTAACAGGGTACGGATGGGCTACTGGGCCCCAGGCCTCAGTCTCTGGGGCCTCCCAACTGTGTCTCAGCAGCTGCTCTGACTGCCACTGAGTGCCAGTAACATTCTAGGTCTGTGGCCTGGGCCCTGTCCTAAGCAGAAGATAGTAAGTGGCCCAGGATTGGCCTCTGCCCTCCTGGAAAGAAAGGGGAAGAGGAGGAACTCATTTCTGCACCTTCTCTCCCTCCAGCCCACCAGATACAGCATCCTGGCCAAGGGAGGCTGGTGCCACCTAAGATTCTTGTGCTGGTAGCTTCTGGGGAGGGGATGGGGAGGTCTGCTCCTCAATGCTCCTGTTCCACGGGGCTGGTGACAGTTCCTAGAGTGTGTTCCCTGATTCCTCCTTTGGCTCTCACTGGATATGTGTGCGACTTTGGGCCAGCCACTGTCCCTCTGGTTCCTTCCTCTCGGAGGAAGCTGTGGGAGGGCTGTGGGGTTGTCCGTAACCCCTGCCTTCGTTTGAGGGCAAAGATCACAGCTCTCTCTCCTCTTCCCCACACATCTCTCTTCCCTGCTGCATTCTACTCCCACCTCCCCACCTCCACCAGTCCCAGCCCGACCCCTTTTGTGAGACTGACAGCGATGAGGAGATCTTGGAGCAGATCCTGGAGCTGCCCCTCCAGCAGTTCTGCAGCAAGAAGCTCTTTAGCATCCCCGAGGAGGAGGAGGAGGAAGAGGAGGACGAGGAGAAGGAGAAGCCAGGGGCAGGCTGTTCTTCCCAAGACCCTGGCCCGCCTGAACCTGCATTGCTGGGGCTGGGCTGTGACAGTGGTCAGCCCCGAAGACCTGGCCAGTGTCCCTTGTCTCCTGAGCCCTCCAAGGCTGGAGACTGCCTGGAGGACATGCCTGGATTAGTTGGTGGAAGCAGTCGGAGGAGAGGAGGGGGCTCCCCTGAGAAGCCCCCAAGCCGCAGGCGGCCTCCAGATCCCCGTGAACACTGCAGCCGACTTCTCAGCAACAATGGGCCCCAGGCCTCTGGACGACCCGGCCCCACACGGGAGAGGGGTGGCCTCCCTGTAATTGAGGGCCCCAGGACTGGACTAGAGGCTAGCGGGAGAGGACGGCTGGGCCCTTCCCGGAGGTGCTCCCGTGGCCGGGCGCTGGAGCCTGGCCTGGCCAGCTGCCTTTCCCCCAAGTGCTTGGAAATCAGCATTGAATATGACTCGGAGGATGAGCAGGAGGCGGGCAGCGGGGGCATCAGCATCACCAGCTCCTGCTACCCTGGAGATGGGGAGGCCTGGGGCACAGCAACCGTAGGAAGGCCCAGGGGGCCTCCGAAGGCCAATTCAGGCCCCAAACCCTACCCACCCCTCCCAGCCTGGGAGAAAGGGGAGCCAGAGCGGAGAGGCCGCAGTGCGACGGGCAGAGCCAAGGAGCCACTCTCCCGGGTCCGTGCTCACTCCCCGCCCTGGGCAGCCCCTGCCTGCTGCTGCCTGGTGGCCCTGCTTGCTGCCCACCAGCAGCTCCCATTCCACGCTGCCGCCTCCATCAGCAGAGGTGGGGCCGGGCCTCCGGGCTCCCTCACCTGCCTCCTCCCACCCACATTCCACTGCTTTGCTGCTTCTGCTGATCAGAACTGGGATGCACAATATTCTATCACTAGTCACCTGTTGCGGCCTTTGGGCAGGGTCGCCCTTTCCTCTGCATAGCTAGTTATGGCTTCAGGATGCTGACTGTGATGCCATGTCCAGGGTCACCTGCCCTGATGCTGATGGGAGGCCCTCCTCTCACAGGCTCCTCAGCCAACTCTAGTCCCCTCTACTCCACTCATCTACTTGGGGGCAGGGGCTGGGGCCTCCCCTCCTGCCCGCCCTCCTACTGTGGGAGTGTCTGAGGTCTCCAGCAGGCCGGGCGAGACTCCAGGAGAGGACTGCTGTGCTCCTGCGCTGCTGTGCTGCTTACGCTGATGGGGCAGAGCTGGGGAGCACGTGCCCACCGGAGGGATGGTGTGTTACTTCTGCCATCTGTTGCCCTCTTTTTGCAGGCAACAGAGACCAGGGAAGCCAGAGGGCAGGACAGCTCTGGGCGGAGAGGCCCCCAGAAGAGAGGTGCCCGAGTCCCCAGGCCAAGCACTGCAGAGCTAGGTGAGCATCTGATGGGGGTTGAGCTAGAACCCCTCGGCCAGAACTCGCTGCATCACCGCCCTCTCCACTGTCTCCACAGTCCCTGTGAGGAGCCCGTCAGAAGCATTGGCTTACCAGCACCTACCCGTCAGGATCTTTGTGGCTCTGTTTGACTACGACCCCGTGTCAATGTCGCCCAATCCTGATGCTGGAGAAGAAGAGCTTCCCTTCCGAGAGGGTCAGATCCTGAAGGTGACTGATTTGCCATCAGGGCTCAGAGCTCCAAACACCAGCTAGGTCTTCCCTCCTCCCTCCTTTCCTCCACTGGAGGTAGCACAGATGGGCGGAGAACACAGCTTCTAGAGCAGATGACGTGGGTTTGGACCCTGACTCTGCCGCTTCTAGCTGTGTAACCTTGAGTAGATTACCTAGGCCCTCTGGGCCTCAGTTTTCTTATTGGTAAAATGGGGATAATATTAGTGTCTACCTCACAGAGTGGTTTGTGGATTAAATGATCCAATGTACATAAAGAGCTTAAACTGCCTGACACATAGGCAGCACAGTCTAACTATCTGCTGCTGACATTGCTATTTTTATTATTCCTCCAAGTATTGATTGAAGGCATTTTGCTATTGCTCTGAGATTAAGGAGATCCACTCTGGGGTGGGCAAAGGGCATGACCGTGTAGACAGTGAATGGGGTAATACAGAAAGGGCTGTTTTCTCCTGTTCCTCTGATCCTGTTCGTTTCTGTTTTTCCCCTTTTCCCATTCCATGGCCTACGAAAGGGAGAAGATTCTTCTGCATTTCCAAGTGGGGTGTTGCTGGGGTTCGGGGCCTGGGGCACAGGGAGCGAGCAGAACTGGCTCAGACCACTGTTCTTTGCCTCCAGGTGTTTGGGGACAAGGATGCCGACGGCTTCTACCGGGGCGAAGGTGGGGGCCGGACAGGCTACATTCCCTGCAACATGGTGGCTGAGGTGGCTGTGGACAGCCCTGCCGGGAGACAGCAGCTGCTCCAGCGGGGTTATTTGTCCCCAGATATTCTCCTCGAGGGCTCAGGTATGACCTGCTGCTGTCCCTCACCCCCCTCCTACCAGCCCTCTTCCAACTCCACCTGACCCTGAGCAATTGTTGTGTCTGGGGTGCCCCCACTTACCCAGACTCTAGCAGAGCCTTGGAGCCTTGAGAACCCTGTGGCTGGTGGTCAGACTGCACGTGGGCTGGCCACATGGAGTGGGCGTCTGTTGCGGAGGGGAGTACAGCCACGCAGCCAGGAATTTTGGGTCCTGGAGGTTGGGTGGGGCTCTTGTCAGGGATGGGAGATGAATGCCCTCATGAAACAAGCTCAGTAAGCCAGCACGGCCCTGAGAGGAAACTCCAGAGTCCCAGTCCTGTCTCTCCCACCTCCCCTGCCTCGCTTTCTCTCTGCTTTCCTGGATCAGGGAATGGTCCCTTTGTGTACTCCACAGCCCGCACAACTGGGCCTCCTCCCAAGCCCCGCCGCTCCAAGAAAGGTGGGTAGGATCCCATTCTCTCTCAGGTGCTGGGAGGGTGTGTGTGCGGGTGGGGTGGCGCTGCTTGGCTGGCTGGGGAGGCACCTCTGGAGTTTTGAGCAGGTAAAGGGAATCAGGGCAGACCACCCACATCCCCTGCCTCCCGCTGTGGGGGGCTTTTTTCCGGTGGCGATGAGGGATGGTTTGTGGAGCTCTCTGTCCCCAAAGGCACCTGACTGTAAAATCCACGAACCCCGGACATGCCATTTAGCCTTTCTGGGTGTTAGTTCACCGCCACACCAAAGGGCTGGGGAGATGCGCCCTCAGCAGCCTTCCCTGCCTGCCTCCTTGTGTGTGTGTCTGGCCTGCGCTGCAGCACCTGCAGCCTGGGCGGGCAGGGCGGGGTGGGGCTCACAGGCACATTCTCTCCACAGCTGAGTCGGAAGGCCCTGCCCAGCCCTGTCCAGGTGAAGGAACATCCCTGGGCCCGGGAGGCTGGGGAAGGAGATAGGGTGGGTGGCCCCTCTGGCCTCGCCCCAGGGGCTACAACTAGTGGGGAGGTGGTGACAGGGGTTCGGCAGGGGTCCAGGGCAGAAGACAGGATGGAGTATAGGGCTCTCCAGAGAGTCCAGAGTCTTCTCCTTCTCCGCCTGCAGGGCCCCCTAAGCTGGTCCCCTCCACTGAGCTGAAAGCTCCCCACTCCATGGTGGCTGCATTTGACTACAACCCCCAGGAGAGTTCCCCCAATATGGACGTCGAGGTGAGGACCCTCAGACAGAGCCCAGCAAAGGGGGCGGTGGCAGAGCCTTCCTGGGCCTGATGCCCTCCTCTTGTTTTCCACAGGCAGAGCTGCCCTTCCGGGCAGGGGATGTCATTACTGTGTTTGGGGGCATGGATGATGACGGTTTCTACTATGTGAGAACATTGTTGGGGAGGGTGTACCACACCCCAGCCCCCCAGACTTCCCAGGGAGGGCTCTCCCAGAGCCGGGCAGGGGGATGGGCAAGGAACCCTCAGGAAGTCTGGTGGAATGGAACGGGTCACCTCCCTGGACAGTGGTTTTGGCCCCAGCTATTCCCCAGGGGCATCAGGGTCGAGGGGCAGAGCTAGAGCCTGTTTCCTGATCTCAGCCTCACCAGCCTCTCCTCTCCAGGGGGAATTAAATGGACAAAGGGGCCTGGTTCCATCCAACTTCCTGGAGGGCCCTGGGCCTGAGGCAGGAGGCCTGGACAGGGAACCCAGGACACCCCAGGCTGAGAGTCAGGTCAGTGAGGAGCTGGGCTCCCAGCTTGGCAGGGCGGTCTACCCTACTGGTGGGGTGGTAGGGCCAGGGCAGTGTTGCAGCAGGGGTGCAGCTGGGGTGGTCATGCAGGTAAGCACTGTGTCCAGTGCAGAGCCACTAAGTGACCACCAGAGGGGAGCCCCACCAGGCAGCTGCCCCCAAATATGTGCCCCTCTCTGCAGAGGGGTGATAGCTGTGACCCTGACCCTCAGGCCATCTGACTGGCTGCCAACACCCGGGCTGACACAGGTGAGGGGCCCTGTGGAAAAGGACCCCTCTGCCTCATGCCTGTAGCCAATCAAAGTCCCTGTTTCAGGATACTCCCACCCTGGGGGGGGGGGTCTCCCTACCTCCCAGGTGCCTTTGGAAGCCAGTTGCCCAGCCAGGCCCAGCTTCCTGGGTTCTCATTCCTAGAGCTTACCTCTCCTTGGGGTGGGTGGAATACAACTAAGCCTCCACCCTCAGAGGGCAGGGAGAGAGGGTGAAGAGGCCAAGCCCCAGTCAGAAAACTCAGGGCTTCCATGTGTAAACACAAAGGCCTTGGAGAGCAGGGCCCACCAATGTACAGGGCCACCTGGCGGCCGGGCGGAGAAGATGCGGGTCTGTCTGTAACCCATCTCCTCTCTTTGTTCCCTGTCCTCAGAGAACGAGGAGGAGAAGAGTCCAGTGCTAGATGGAGATAGATATATGTAGAGAGAGCAACATGTAAGTGGGGGGACTGCACCGCTATGTGACCCCTCACGCCCACTTGACCATAATCAGACAGCACTCCTTTGTCTCAAATACTGGAGCTGACCCAGCTTTCCCACTGTTGTCCAGGGAATGGCAAAGCAGAGCTTGCCATGAGCCAGATTTGCATAGAGTCATCCCTCCCCCTCCCTGCTCCCCTTGCCTTGCCTTTACCCAGGGCAGTGCCAGCTGTCATAGGATTACATGTCATCTTAGTGTGTGATGTCCCATATTAGCTGATGCCTCCTATTCTATAACACATACGGTTTATAGAACATGACGTGGCATCCATAGTAGGACTCATCAGTGGTATTATGATACTGTGCGGCTATGGTATTATAATATTGTAATTATTACTGGTGCCAGGGTGACACTGTAATGCCACCAGTAATAATAGGCTTCCCACCCTTGTCCTCTGCATTGTGACCTGTTAGGGTGATCAGATGCATGATTTACCTCAAACTCTCAGTTTTCTCTATTTGGGGGATAAAAGGGGAAGTTTGGCCAGGTGCGGTGGCTCATGCCTGTAATACTAGCTACTTGGGAGGCTGAGGTGGGAGTCACTTTAGCCCAGGAGGTCGAGGCTGCAGTGAGTGGTGATCACGCCACTTCACTCCAGCCTGGGAGAAAAATAAAGGGGAAGTTTGAGTAGTTCAAATCCATAAATAACCCCAAATCATTATTCTCTGGAGCCCAGAAACCTCGTTCTTTTGTTTCCCTGACAACCTCTCCCTCCTGGATGTTGCGGAAGGAGCCCTAAGAGGGAGTGAGAAGGGTCTGGGGCTCCCCAACTGGCTCTCAGCTCTGGCTGATTGGGGGTAGATGCTTTGGCCTCTGTGGGCAGCCCTGCCACATCACCACAGGCCTGGGGCAGGGGTGGGGCCTCGGCTGTGCACCCACTTTCCTTGCCTCTGGCCTGGGCTCTATAGTTGGTTCTGGCTGGGAGCCTGCCAGGCTCTGGGCAGCGAGTGGGAGTTTGAGGAAGGGAAGACATGCAGGCTGGCAAAAGCTGACAGAGCTGTGCCAGGTCCCGGAGGTGAAGGTGGGAACAGAGGTGTGGGGGGCTTTCTGGTGGCTTCTCTGTTCTCCCAGCTTCCTGGCCTTAGATCACTAAGGAGCGCCATCTGGGTGGGTTTGAGGCAAAGGGAGTGGAGTTAGGAGGAGATTCAGTAAGGGAGAAGATGCTGCAGCCTCCAGAGCCTGTGGTGGGGGCTGAGTGATGCCCCCAGCTGTGAGTCCCTCTGGGTCCTTGGCCTCCCCACAGTCCTCTTAGGGTCCTTAAGGGAGAGTCCTAATCTTCCTCCCCATGGAGTGGGTACTGGCTCCACTCCCTGAAGGCCTGGGGGGGCCACACCTGCTGAGTTTGGGGAGACGCTCCTTCTGTCTACGAGGGGCTGTGGAAGCTACCTTCCTTGGCAGTGACAGCTGCTTCTAAGCAGTCCTTGTCCTTGCGCTCTGTTTTTTGGGAGAGAGGTGACGTGTGAGAAGTTGGGGGCACCCATCCCAAGGGGCAGCTTCCAAGAACTCTTGGGCCTTGTCAGCCCTGCATCCTGGAGGGAGAAGGGAAGGGACCTGTGCAGGGTCACAGGTGAGCAATCCAGAACCAAGACTGCATCCCCTGGGACTCCCAGCTCAGTGCTCCCTCGGCATCACCCTCCCCATTCGCCGCCTGTGCTGTGTGTGTCTGGCAGTGAGTGGTGGGAGGTGAGGCCCTGGTTCTTACCCATGGTTCCATGACATGGGACGCTGCAGGCCGCTGAGGCTGTGGAGAAAAGTGGTGGGGGGTCGGGAGGGAATCAGGCCCTGACCTTGCTCCTTCTGTCTCACATTTCAGGACTGGGGCTGCACCACACAAGGGCCCCCCGGGTCCCCAGGTGGGCCCTGTGCTCCCAGCCCTGACAGCGCCCCCAGGATCGAACGTGGGGAGCCCCAGGGCAGAAGTGAGAAGGTGTGGGGTTTCTTCTCCAAGGGGAAACAGCTCCTCAGGAGGCTGGGCTCTGGGAAGAAGGAGTGAAGCTGTGGCCCATCCTGCAGGCAGAAGAGGCCCTGAGAGGCCCCCAGACCAGCGTCTCCGCTGAGCAGGGAAGGCTCAGACTGGGCCCAGAGTCCCCGTTCTTCTGCATTAACACTGAGGCACTCAGAGAGGATCAAAGAGCCTACGTGAAGGTCAGAGCTAGATGGCTCCTTAAGGATGAACTCTCTAGAGAAGCACTTTCCTCCTACAGTAGGGGAAACTGAGCCCACAGTGAGTATGTAACTCGACCAAGGTCACTGAGCCAGGACTGGACCCAGGACCCTCGCATCCTGGTCCACCCACCTCGTCTACTAGTGTCCCACAGTGCTGCGCTAGTCCCTTCTGCCACCCTCCCCAGTCCCAGGACGGGCCCTGGGGGGAGAAAGGAGCCTGTGCCCCCTGATGGCTTTGGCTGTCCTGATCTTGTCTTCCCTCCCCTGAAGGAAAGTTTGCACTGGATTTTCTTGGAGCCCCACCTCCCCAGCGGGCAGGCGGGCGGAGCCGTGTATATATGTACATACTCAGTGCCTCAGTTCAGCTTCTTCCACCTCGCTTCCACTGCAAGGCCCGGGAAGGAGAAAGGCCAAGCCAAAGCAGGCCCCACCCCGCCCCCGTCGTGCTCCACCCCTCCCTGCCGCGGCCTCCTGGCCCCTGTATGGTCCCGCCCCCAAAGACCCTGGGGCCCGCGGGGCCGAAAGCGGAGTTGGGTTTGCCTTATTTTGCTCATTGGATTCAAGTTCTTTTGCATAGTTTTCTTTTAACCCCTGTTGGAGTCCAGGGGCTGGAGAAAAGGACAGATTTATGCAGCTATTTTCATACATTCCCCGTTCAGAGTGGGGTAGGGGGTTCTCCACCCTTACCCTATCCACTCCATTCCCCACCCTCTGCCGGGTGAGTGTCTCTTTGCATGTTTCCTTTGCTGTGGTGGGAGATTGTTTGACTGAACCCCCATCCCCACCTTGGTCTCCAGGGGTGTGGAATGGTGGGGGAATTTGTTTAAAAAGACATTTTATTATAATAAAGTCTATTTTCACAAAATCTATGCTGGACTCTACGTGGGCAAAGGACTCCTTGGAGGGGGTGGGGCAGCTGGGGTTTGGACTCTCGACTTCAGACCCCAGAAGTTACATCCTAGGGGTAACAGGGGCAAAAACCAATCAACACCACGAACTTTCGAATTCTTTTCCTAAGTAAAAGATTTGGTAGCTTCCTGAGCCCTTGGTCACAGGGCCAGGTATTTGCTACTGGGCGGGGTTGTGGAGGGAGATGGGACAGAGGGAAAACATCAGTTTCAAGATGGTGGACCGAACACACAGTGCAGTCTATCTCCTCTATACCGAATGCATAGAAATAATAGACATGAGAGAAACAGAACAAACACACACTATACACAGTTCCATTTGAAAGCAAGAAAGGGGGCTCTCAGTAGACTAGAAACAACAGGATTCTGGAAAAGACAGAGAACAGATGGCAGATTATACGGATGAAACTCGAGAGTAGGGTATATATATGTGGGAGAGCTCTGCACATTGCCTCTGGACTAGAGGCGGTGCAAACAGGGCAGAAGAGACCCTAGGGGCTACCAATGGTGTGGTTAGTTGGGGTTTTTCTTTAATTGATTGTTGCACATTCTCCTTCTGCCATGGGCCAAGGGCAAAGGTGAAGATGTCTGCCTTTAGATAACAGATTTAGAGAACAGTAGGGGTTGCAGCTTGGATCAGAGACCAGGTGGTACTTTAGGTAACTGGCCACACCTGGCAGAAACAAGATGTATCACTGCCCAGGTGAGAAGGCACCAATCTGTGACCCTTCCCTCTCAACCGAAACCCTCAGAATCACGGCAGCAGTTCCCACCCAGCCATCCAGCAGAGACTCCCAACCACAATGGCAAGGACACAGTAAAGACTCAAAAAATATTTGAGGAAAGCCAACTTCACTAAGAGAGATAACACATGGAAATGGAAAAATATACACAAGTCAATAAAGCATTAGGAGAAAACTTTAAAAAGTCTGCAGTTATTATTGGAGAGATAAAGGAAGGAATTACATATGGGAAACAAGAACAAATAGTTATGAAAAAGATCCTAATAGAGATCTTGCAAAAAATACATCTTTTCTTGTTAAAAAGGACCCAATATATGGGTGAAGAGCATATAATTCATAGTTGGATAAAATTAGCAAGCTTGAAATTTGAGGTAATTCCCTCAGAGTGCTGTACAAAGGGATAGAGAGATGAGCAAAATGAAAGAAAAGTTATACATGGAGGATGGGGTCAAATGTTTCAGTATCTATTCATAAGAATACCCTGGGGTTGGGAAGATGTGGGGAGCAATAGAGACCATGAGTGATAGAACAAATGATGGCTATAAATTTTGTAGGACTGAAGAAAGACACAGATACTTAGATTCAAAGGACTTACTGCATGTGAAGCTGATAAATAAATTACAAGTACAGAAAAAAAGAGAAGCAACCCAATTCAATTTTTGAGACTTGTATAATCTTGTCACCCAAACTAGAACAGGACAAGAAAACATTATGACAGATCTATCTTGCTTATGAACACAGAATATCCTAAATATAGATTTAGGAAATTAAATATACATCATGGCTGCTGCATTTTTACTTTTTTTTTTTTTTTTTTGAGACAGGGTCTTGCTCTGTCACCTAAGCTGGAGTACAGTGGCATGATCACAGCTCACTGTAGCCTTGACTTCCTGGGCACAAATGATCCTCTCACCTCAGCCTCCTGAGTAGCTGGGAGTATAGGCACATGCCACCATGCCCAACTAATTTAAAAACAATTTTTAAGAGATGGGGTCTTGCTATATTGCCCAGGCTGGTCTTGAACTCCTGGCCTTGAACACTTTGGCCTCCTAAAGTGTTGGGATTACAGATATGAGCCACTGTGCCTGGCTTGTAGCATTTGTTTTAATAAGGCAAAAGTGTTTCACCATTTTATTATTAAACTGATTAATTCTATTATTCTATATTAATAGAATTCATTACTTTAACAGATCAAAGGAGAAAAACCACATGCTCACTTCAAGATGTTGAAAAATCATTCGATAAGTGAAAGCATCCCTTCATAGTTTCTAAATATATAGCAGCTAAGAAAAATAAGGAAATCGGGTGGAATCTTATCTGCATGTACCCCATTTGCACTGCAGCTGTGGGATCCTGGAAGACAGCCTACTCTGGGTTTTATACCTCAGGAGCCTCAGGATTTTCTGGGATAAAGCCTTGAAGGACATCTGTCTTCTGTAGGGGGACTGGAAGAGAGCTCAGGCTGTTCTGGTCAGTTCCTCCCTGTCTCAGGATGTTGTATTTCCAGCAAATTTTACAGTCATTCTTGATAACTACAAACAACAAAGGGGGAGAACTAGGTTGGTCTAAGGCTACCTGGAGAACTGTCCTGCAAAGAAAAAATCTAGGATGAAGAAATACAATTGAGTTTTGTATACTGATTTTGTATGCTGCAACCTTGCTAAATTCACTTATTAGTTCTAGTAGCTTTTTTCTTGGTCGCTTTTTGGAATTTTTTAAGCAATTTGTCATCTGGGAATGGAGACAGTTTTATTTCTTCCTTTACAATTTGTATGGCACTAATTTTTTTCCTTGCCTATTGCACTGGCCAGGACCTCCAGTACAATGTTGACTAGGAGTGGTGAAAACAGATATCCTTGCTTTGTTTCTAATCTTAGGGGGAAGGCATTCAGTTGTTCACCATTAAGAATGATTTTCATTGAGTTTTTCTGTTTTGTTTTTATAGTTGCCCTTTGTCAGGCAGAGAAAGTTCCTTTTGTTTTTTTTCTAGATTGCAGAAGGATTTTGTCAAGAATGGATGTTAAATTTTGTCAAATGTTTGTTCTGCATCTATTAAGATGATCAAATGTCTTTTTTCTTTTTTCTTTAGGCTGTTGATAAGCTGAATCAAATTCATTTTTCAAAAGTTGAAATAGGTTTTCATTCCCAGGATAAACACCACTTGTTATTTTTTTTATATTGCTGAATTCAATTTGCTCCTATTTTGTTGAGGAATTTTGCATGTGTTTTCGTGAGTTATCTTGTTCTGTAGTATTCTTTTATTGTAATGTCCATGTCAGGTTTTAATATCAGTACAGTTAGCCTCATAAAATGAGGTGGAAAGTTTAAAGTTTCTATCACATTCTATATCATGTAAGAGATTGTGTAGAACTAGCATTATATCTTTCTTTTTTATTTTTATTTTTTTTTTTTGAGACAGAGTTTTGCTCTGGTCGCCCAGGCTGGAGTGCAATGGTGCGGTCTCAGCTCACTGCAACCTCCACCTCCCAGGTTCAAGCAATTCTCCTGCCTCAGCCTCCTGAGTAGCTGGGATTACAGGCACGTGCCACCACACCCAGCGAATTTTTGGTAGAGACAGGGTTTTGCCATGTTGACCAGGCTGGTCTCAGAACTCCCAACCTCAGGTGATCTGCCCGCCTCGGCCTCCCAAAGTGCTGGGATTATAGCCATGAACCACTGCGCCCAGCCCGCAATATATCTGTCTTAAATGTTTGATAAAATTTGCCAGTGAAAGCATCTAGGGCTGGAGTTTTCTTTTAGTGAGGCTTTTAAACTGTGAATTTAATGTCACTAATAGATATAGGACTTAAACATAACTATTTCTTCTGGAGTGAGCTTTTGTAATTTGTTTCAAGGTATTTTTTATCCTAGTTGTCACATTTATATTCATAGTGTATGTAGGGTCTGTGGTAATGTTCCCTCTTTTATTACTTGATGTTTGTAAGTTGTCTTCTTTTTTTCTTGATCAGTTTAACTAGAGGTTTATCAATAAAATTGATCTTTCAAAGAATCATCTTCTTGGTTTCATTGTTTTTTCTCTATTATTTTTCTGTGTTAAATTTCATTGGTTTCTGACATTTATTTTATTATTTAATTAATTTCTAGCCTTTATTATTTTTTCCTTCTGCTTGTTTTGTTTACTGTAGTCTTCTTTTTCTTGTTTAACAAAGCATAAGCTTAGATCACTGATTTGAGACATTTCTTTCTTTTCTAATATAAGCAGTTAATGCTATAAATTTCCCTCTATGCGTTGTTTTAGCTGCATTCCACAAATTTTGATATATTGTGTTTCAATTTTCATTCAGTTCTATTTATTTATTTATTTATTTATTTATTTATTTATTTTGAAACAGATTCTCACTCTGTCACCCAGGCTGGAGTGCAGTGATGCAATCTCTGCTCACTGCAACCTCTGCCTCCTGAGGCAGTGATTCTCCTGCCTCAGCCTCCCAAGTGGCTGGGATTACAAGCATGCGCCACCACACCTGGCTAATTTTTGTATTTTTAGTAGAGATGGGGTTTTACCACCTTGGCCAGGCTGGTTTCGAACTCCTGACCTCAAGTGATCTGCCCACCTTGGCCTCCCAAAGTGCTGGGATTACAGGTGTGAGCCACCGGCCCTGCCTTAGTTCTCATGTTTTAAAAAACATGTCTTGACTCCGTTTATTTAGAAATGTGTTTTCTTAGTTTCCAAGTGTTTGGATGTTTTCCTGTTATCTTTCTCTTATTGTTTTCTAGTTTGATCCCATTATGCTTAAAGAACATACTTTGTATGATTTTAATTCTCTTAAATTTGTAGAGACTTACTTTATGGCCCAGAATGTGGCCTGTTTTTATGAGTGTTCCATGTGCACTTGGAAATAATGTTTATTCCGCTATTATTAGGTAGCATTTTGTATACATATAAATTGTTTCCATTTGGTTGATGGTGTTATTCAGTTCTACATCTTTGCTGATTTTCTCTCCATTAGTTCTTTTTTTTTCTTTTCTGGCAGCACAACTTTTATTTATTAATCACAATGTTGGAAATGTTATATGAGGTAAAAACATCCACAATAAAATAATCACTACATTTTCTTTTCTTTCTTTTCTTTTCTTTTTTTTTTTTTTTTTTGAGACAGAATCTCACTCTGTTGCCCAGGCTGGAGTGCAGTGGCACGATCTCGGCTCACTGCAACCTCTGCCTCCTGGGTTCAAGCGATTCTCCTGCCTCAGCCTCCCGAGTAGCTGGGACTATAGGCATGCGCCACCACTCCCTGCTAATTTTTGTATTTTTGGTAGAGACAGGGTTTCACCATATTATCCAGGCTGGTCTTGAGCTCCTGACCTCCTCCTGATCCACCGCCTCAGCCTCCCAAAGTGCTGGGATTACAGGCTTGAGCCACTGTGCCCGGTCAATGACTACATTTTCTAAAACAATATAAATGTTAGCTCTTGGTTGAACAGTGATGCCAGGCTTCTTCTCATTGCAGTTTCTGTCTTCACTCTTTAAATAGATAAATAAAGTCAATTTCATTCTTTCTTGCTTCTGCTGTAGCAACTAGAAAAATTGTTTATTTCAGTTATTCTACTGCCCAGATGTTCACAAGAGGTTTCTATCTACTTTCAATGCACAGTGGATTAGACTACTTTATATCCCCCATTCATTACTCACTTACAAGCCAGAGAGGCTGGGTGCTAGCCTTTTACCTTCATAACACTGTAAAAAGACAGCATTTAATAAACAAAGGGACACAAAACTGGTGGATAGGCAGCCAGAGTTCTCCAGCCACTTGTTGCGGGTAGTATTCTGTGTTACCTTGACAAGTTTCTTACGATGCTCTAACTTCATCTTTCTAGTCTGTGAAATGAGATTGTTTAGCTAAACTGTCTCTAAGGTCACTGACATTCCTAAAATCTTTGATTCTAATATTAATTTTTTTGATTCTATTGCTTATCAATAGAGCAGACAAAGGAATATTAGGTTTTTTATTTTAGTTTGTATTACAAGAATATTTTTATTGCCATAACTAAACTTTTCTTTCTGAGTAAAATAAAAGTTCCATGTCCTAGTTAGTTAGTTATTATTTATGAGGGATAATAAGCAGTAAAAAGAGGTGAATAATTTTAAATATTTGTATTTAGTTTTAGAGTACATTTGCCTTTTGATCTGTTGACACTACAAATAGGAAGGAGGAGAAGAAATTAAGCATCTGTTTCACTAGGCTGACTTTGGGATGAGATATTATAATCTAAGAGATCTTTTCTTACTTGACATTAATCTTTTTTGAAGATTGGATGAAACTTTTTTATTTCTTCTCTTTACTTAGAGATCTGTGTCTATAGAAGATGCAGTATGGAGAATTGGAACAGTATGGATGCTGGCGATCAGTTGCAGAGGTATCATCAGAATGCACTAGACACAATCAGGTTGATGCTCAGCCTGCGCTCCACGCTTGTTGCCCCACTTCTGGATCTGGGTGATTGGTATTGACTATCAGTCTCTTTACTTCTTTAAGATATGCTTGACTTCAAATCCTTTCTATACTTTTCAAAAAGGCTAATGAATTGCACTATACCACAGTATTTAAAATAAGAAGCATATTCAGGGCTTAATGTTAATATGCTTCAAAATGTTGCAGCTGACAGGAATCACTGGGGAAACTGGGTCTGTCTTTGCATGACTGAGATTCTGATTCTTCTTATAATTCATCTGATTGGTGTTGCTTCCTCTTTCATAGCCTGTAAAAGAAATTGAGCCAGGCATGGTGGCTCATCCCTGTAATCCCAGCACTTTGGGAGGCCAAAGTGGGAGGATTGCTTGATGCCAGGAGTTTGAGACCAGCCTGGGTGACATGGCAAGACCCCTATCTCTACAAACATAAATAAATAAATAAATAAGCTGTGCTTAGTGATGTTCCCCTATAATTCCAGCTACTCGGGAAGCTGAGGTGGGAGGATTGTGTGAGTCCATGATTGGAGTATCAGAGGAAAGGAAATGGAATCTCCATTGGTTCTATTAATTACTGAGGGAGGAGTGTAAAAGCCTCCAACTACAATTGTGAATTTATTTATTTTCCCTTTTAATTTTGTCAGTTTTGCTTTGTTCTTCAAAGGCCTGTTAAATACATATAAATCTAGAATTGTTATGTCTTCTTGGAGAATTAACTCTTTCCTGCTTTACCATTAATTATTTTCTTTACTTTTAGGTATTTTTGTTTGATACTAGTATAGCCACCCTAGCTCTCTTTTGATTTATGTTAGCATGGTATATCTTTTTCTATCCTTTTGCCTTTAACCTACTTATATCATTATATTTGAAGTGGGCTTCTTTTAGACAATATATAGTTGAGTCATTTAAAAAATCATTCTGGGCTGAGCGTGGTGGCTCATGCCTGTAATCCCAGCACTTTGGGAAACTGAGGCAGGTGGATCATTTGAGGTCAGGAGTTCAAGACCAGCCTGGTCAACATGGTGAAACACCATCTCTACTAAAAATACAAAAATTATCCGGGCGGTAGTGGCGTGTGCCTGTAATCCCAGCTACTTGGGAGGGTGAGGCAGGAGAATCGCTTGAGCCTGGGAGGAGGAGGTTGTAGTGAGCTGAGATTGCACCGCTGTGCTCCAAATTGGGTGACAGAGTGAGACCCTGTCTAAAAAATAATAATAATAATAATTCTGACAATCTGTGTTTTAACTGATGTGTTTAGACCATTCACTTACATTCAGTGTGATTATTTATATTTTGGTTTACAATTATATTGTTTTCTGCTTGTTCCCTCTGTTTTCTCTTTCTTGCTTTCTTCTGGGTTGTTTGAACAATTTTTGGTATTCTTTTAAATGTTATTGCATTTATATATACATGCACACACATTATATGTATATATACACATATATATAAGTTTTTTAGTAGTTGCTTTAGGTACAATAGCATATATGTTTGACTTTTCATTACTTAAATCAATATTTTAGCACTTTAAGTGGGATTTAGAGATTTTACCACCAAATATTTTCCTTAGTCTTTCTCCCCAGTTACCTTGTGTCTCTACATACATGAAAAATTTCATTGGGCAGCATTATAATTTTTGCTTTCAACCAGAAAATAGATTTTAAAAAACTCAAAGGAGAGAAATAGTCTATTATATTTAACCCAGATATTTAACATTTTTGTTGCTCTTTCCTTTCTTTATTTCTGATGTCCCAAGTTTCCTTCTGGGGTCATTTCAGATAAACGGTGACAGTGAATTATCTTAGTTTTTCTTCAACTGAAAATGTCTTTATTTCACCTTCATTCTTGAAGGATATTTTCATTGGATAGAGAATTATGGGTTGAAAGTTCCTTATTTCAACACTTTAAAAATATTGTTTCCCTTCCTGCTGTCTTATAATCTCTGATAAGAAAGTCAGTCATGCAAATTGTTGATTCTCTATAGTAATGTATCTTTCTTTGGTTTCTTGCAAGATTTTTGTCTTTGTCCTTTGTTTTCAGCAGTTTGTGTTGAATATGGGTTCCTTTATGTTTATTTATGTTTATTCTATTTGGGGTTTGCTGAGCTTCTTGATTCCATAGGTCTTTGCCAACTTTGGGGAGGTTGGCCAAATTTGAAGTTTTCTTCAAATATGTTTCTATACCACATTTTTCTCCCTCTCCTACTGAGACTTGGATGATGCAAATATTAGACCTTTTGGTATTGTCCTACAGATTCTTTATAGGATTGCTTTCCTGAGCTCCTCCCTTTCTGTCATCTCCCTGATGCATTCTGATTCCTTGAGATTCTTGATCCCTCGGCCAAAAAGCTTATTTACCTTGAACTCTGTGATGTACTTCCTGTGACCATGCCTGCACTGGGGCGGGGCAATGGGAAGACAGAGAGAAGAAAGAGTATCAGGGATTCATTTCACCTTCCTGGGAGCATAGCTCTTCTGACTGGAGAGGAAGGTTGCCCTCCCTCAGAGTTCTAGGGTCTCTTTGGCCCCTTCTCCTGCTGCTGCCGCTATTACCAAGGATTGCTTGGAACTGGGGTGCAAGATAATGGAGAAAAGAAAAAGAGAAAAGTGGGACATCTCTGTACTCTCTGAACATTAGGAGATCTCTTTCCTGCAACTTAAGCCAGATCCAGAGAGTTTTCTCCTGGAGCCCCCTCTGTCCCCATAGATTCCCATATTGGGTTTTGGGCTGCATTGAATTCAGGTTGGGGGATACCTTAGGAACAAATACAGTAAACTCACTGCTACTTGGGTGGTATGCTCAAGTATATTACTCTTCTCGAATCTGCCTGCATTGATTTACTTTCAGAGTCTTTATATAGTCGCTCCATGCACTCTGTACAAAATTTATGGCTGCATTCATTGTGACACAGACAGTGTGGAATGTGTTTATTCTATCTTACCTAGAACTGGAACTTCTTATTAATATCTTGATTGTGATTGCATTGAATTATAGATCAATCTGGGAAGAATTGACATTTTCACAATATAGAGTCTGCTGACCTATCAAAAAGCATATCCTTCCATTTATTTAGGTCTCCTTTAATTTCTCTTAGCAATGTTTTACTGTTTTCAGTATCAATCTTGTATCTCTTTTGTCAGATTTATCCCGGTTTCATATTTTTGATGCTGTTCGAAGTGGTATTATTATTTTTATTTCAATTTCTGATTTTTTTTTTTGCTAGTATATAGAAACACAGCTAATTTTTGTATTTTGGCCTTGTAGATTCCTTTACGTAGATTCCTTAGAATCACATATATATGTGTGTGTGTGTATCTCTGTGTGTGTATGTATATATGTGATCATATTGTATATAGGCAAAGACAGAATTCAAATTCTGATCCCTTTAATTTCCTTTTCTTGTCTCATTGTACAGCACAGACTCTTCAATACAATGCTGAATAGAAATGGCAGAAGCAGACATCCTTGCTTCATTCCCAGTCTTAGGGAGAACGCATTCAGTCTTTCACTATTAAGTATCAAGCTAGTGATATCTTTGTTTGTAGATATCCTTTGTCAGACTTGAAGAAGTTCCTTTTCTTCTTAGTTTGCAAAGAATGTTTTAGTTGGTTTGTTTTTGGTTCTGGTGTTTTGAGACAGAGTCTTACTCTGTCACCCAGGCTAGAGTGCAGTGGTTCAATTTCGGCTCACTGCAACCTCTGCCTTCCAGGTTCAAGCAATTCTCATGCCTCAGCCTCCTGAGTAACTGTGATTACAAGTGTGCGCCAGCATGCCAGGCTAATTTTTATATTTTTAGTAAAGATGGAGGTCCAGGCATGGTAGCTCATGCCTGTAGACCCAGCACTTTGGGAGGCTGAGACGGACGGATCACCTGAGGTTAGGAGTTCGAGACCAGCCTGACCAACATAGAGAAACCCCATCTCTACTAAAAATAGAGAAAAATTAGCTGGGCATGGTGGTGTGCACCTGTAATCCCAGCTACTTGGGAGGCTGAGGCAGGAGAACCACTTAAGCCCGGGAAGCGGAGGTTGCGGTGAGCCGAGATTGCACCATTGCACTCCAGCATAGGCAACAAGAGTGAAACTCTGTCTCAAAAAAAAAAAAAAAAAAAAAAAAAAAGGAATTTGCCATGTTGACCAGCCTGGTCTCGAACTCCTGACCTCAAGTGATCTGCCTGCCTTGGCCTCTCAAAGTGCTGGGATTACAAGATTGAGCCACTGCGCCTGGCCCAATGCTACCATTTCAATCTTTGTTAGTGTCTGGCTTCATATTAGTAAACCAATGTAAAAGTAATCCAAACCCACTGATTAAGTAAAACCAAAGTTTGCTACTTTGCGGGATTGTGGTGGAGGGAGAGATTTTTAGTTCTTTCATGATAAAATTATTTATATTTTCCTTGTAAAACTTTCGGAAGAGCACTGAGTATGAAGCAAAAGGCTCTTGTTCCTCAGCCCTTTCAGTTCATTCCCCAGATGTAACCACTGTTAATAGGCTTTTGTGCCTGCTCTCAGAATCTTTATGTGTATGTAAACACGTGTGCATGTGTGTGGTGCCTGTGCACATGTGTGTGGGTGTGTTTTGTATGAATTGCAACATGCTGTATATAATGTTTTGTAACTAGTTATTTTATTTTGGCAACATTTCCTGCCATTTTGTTCCTTTTCTTTTTTTCCAATCAGTTTTCTCAGGTTGAATCTTGCTATTTTGCTACAAATAGATCTCCCTTTGTTATAAAACCTGCATAAAACACATTTACCAGGATATACCACAACCTGGCAAAACTTTTCTGATGGACATTTGGCTTGCTTCCAGCCTTCAGGTTGTTGCAAATGAGGCAGACATGAACACACTTGGGTAGGTATCTTTATGCTTTCGTAAGAATGTGTCTGAAAGATAAATTCCTACCTGGAAGTAGAATTGCTGAGTCAGAGCATTTTGGAGTTTGACTGACATCGTCAGATTGCCATCCCATGGCATGGGGCCAAGCTACACTTATTTTTTTTCACATCCTGACTGGCGCTGGGGTTTTCAGTCTTTTCTATTTTAACTAATCTTATTGGTGAAGACGCTGTTTAATTCTTGTTCTTTGAGTTTAATGTTGCTTGCTTTTAGTGTCTTTTGCAGAACTTTGATTAATGGAAGCTTATCCCCTCCCCAAATAGCCACAAATATAAAGGGTGGAATAACTGGAAAACCATTAAGCATTTGTAAAAGCACAGAGTTTAACTTGTCTTAACTTTTACAGTACTGACCTAAGCATATTTGAAAACCGAATTTGAACCTAAAAAATTTTGAAAATTCGCTTTTTTTTTTTTTTTTCCTTTTTGAGATGGAGTCTTGCTCTGTCACCCAGGTTGGAGTGCAGTGGCACAATCTCAGCTCACTTCAACCTCCGCCTCCCGGGTTCAAGCAATTCTCCCTCCTCAGTCTCCCGAGTAGCTGGGATTACAGGTGTGCACCACTATGCCAGGCTAATTTTTGTATTTTTTCAGTAGAAATGGGGTTTTGCCATGTTGGCCAGACTGGTCTCAAACTCCTGACTTTGTGATCAGCCTGCCTCAGCCTCCCAAAGTGCTGGGATTACAGGTGTGAGCCAGCACGCCTGGCCGAAAATTCACTCTTTAAAAAATATATATCTTGGCCAGGTGCAGTGGCTTATGCCTGTAATCCCAGCACTTTGGGAGGCCGAGGCAGGTGGATCACGAGGTCAGGAGTTCAAGACCAGCCTGACCAACATGGTGAAACCATGCTTCTGCTAAAAATATGAAAATTAGCATGGTGTGGTGGCATATGCTTGTAATCGCAGCTACTCGGGAGGCTGAGGCAGAAGAATTGCTTGAACCTGGGAGGTGGAGGTTGCAGTGAGCTGAAATCATGCCACTGCACTCCAGCCTAGGTGACAGAGCAAAACTCTGTCTCAAAACGAGAAACGTACAGTGCTTTTCACATAAATGAATCTACCTTCTATATAAAACTAAACGAATAGAATCCCATTGCATTTCGTTTTCTTTAAGAGTACTTACCTTAGCTAGGAACAGTGCACACACCTGTAGTCTCAGCTACTCAGGAGGCTGAAGCAGGAAGATCGCTTGAGCTGAGGAGTTCAAGGTTGTAGTGTGCAATGGCTGTGCCTGTGAATAGCCACTGTACCTCCAGCCTGGGCAACATAGTGAGATCTCGTCTCTATAAAAAAAAATAAGGGCCGGGCGCGGTGGTTCACGCCTGTAATCCCAGCACTTTGGGCGGCCAAGGTGGGTGGATCACGAAGTCAGGAGATAGAGACCATCCTGGCTATCACGGTGAAACACCATCTCTACTAAAAATACAAAAAATTAGCTGGGCGTGGTAGCGAGCACCTGTAGTCCCAGCTACTCGGGAGGCTGAGGCAGGAGAATAGCATGAACCTGGGAGGCAGAGCTTGCAGTGAGCCAAGATTGCGCCACTGCACTCCAGCCTGGGCGACAAAGCGAGACTCTATCTCAAAAAAAAAAAAAAAAAAAAAGGTAAAGAAAGAAAAGAAAAAAACTTCCTTTGAATGTTTTTTAAGGTTAAACAAAAATACTTGTAAGATGTTGCAAGTTCTGTAGAGAAACTTAATGACCAAATTTTCATTTTTCAAAAAGGAAGTGCTTAGGAACAAACTTAACAAGAAACCAGCAAGCCCTATATGGGTAAAACAATAACATTTAAAGGAAAGATACAAAAGAAGACAAATGGAATGACACATTAAACTACTCAAGAATGTAAACTCCATGGGAGCAAGTAATTGGTTAACTGCTGTATCCCTAAGACCCAGAACAGTGCTGGCGCATGGTAGGTGCTCAGTACATATATGTTTAGTGAATGAATGAATGTACAGGGATAAGAAGATAATATCATACAGATATCAATTGTTACCAAATTTATGTATAAATTGAATGCAATATCATTAAAAATCTCAACAGGATTTTTTATGGAAATAGAGAAACATTCAGAAATTCTTAAGCAAGAGTAAATATGCTAAAATGCTAAAGATTGTTTTTAAAAAGAATGAGGAAGGATAATTTATCTCACCAGTAATGAAAACATATTAGAAAGTTATAGTAATTGTAATGATTAGGTATTGACATAGGAATAGATAGACTACTAGGAAGGTACTAGGAAGGTAGAGTAGAACAATCAGAAATACACACACATTTATGGCCAGTGACAAAACTAGTATCTGAATTCAGTGGAGACATGACAGATTATTCAATTAAACGCATTGGGACAACTGATTATCTGTTTGGGAGAAAAAAAAGAGATGGCTCCCTACCTCATACACCTCATACCATTCACACACACAAAATTCCAGATGGATTTCAGACCTAAGTGTAAAAAGCAAAGTGTTAAAATATTATAAGGATGTACAGGAAAATATGTTTGTAATCTTGAAGAAAGGAAGAGCCCCTTTTAAAAAAAAGCTGAAAGACCGAAATACAAAATAAATAAAACAAAAGCAAAATCCTTAAATGTGACCACCTCAAAATTAAGACACTATAAAAAACATAAATGAAAAGCGACGTACTAAAAAGAAATTTGGAATATACATAACAACTGAAGGATTTTAGTGCTTACCCAGAATATGGAATACTTGTTACAAATCAATAAAAAGAGTGACAACACCATAGAAAAATTAACAAAACACAGGAAAGTTGCAGAAGATATAATTCAAATAAAAATATGCTCAACCTCACTATTAACCAAAGAAATAAAAATTGAACCAATAATATGATTCCATTCTTTGCCCATGAGATTTTTACAAAGTTTGGAGGACAGTTTAGCAATATGTTTCTGTTAATATTTTATTTATTAGATACAGGATCTTGCTTTGTCGCCCAGGCTGGAGTGCACTGGTGTGATCATAGCTCACTGTAACCTTGAACTCCTGGGCTGAAGTGATCCTCCTGCCTCAACCTCCCAAGTCATTGGGACCACAGGAGCATCACCATGCCCAGCTAATTTTTATTTTATTTTTTTAGAGACAGAGCCTCATTATGTTGCTCAGGTTGATCCCAAACTCCTGGGCTCAAGTGATCTTCCCACCTCAGCCTCCCAAAATGTTGGGATTATAGGTGTGAGCTACTGTGCCAGGACTTAAATTTTTTTTTTTGAGATGGAGTCTCACACTATCGCCCAAGCTGGGGTGCAGTGGTGCCATCTTAGCTCACTACAACCTCCACCTTCCGAGTTCAAGCAATCCTTGTGCCTCAGCCTCCCAAGTAAGCTGGGATTACAGGTGTGCACCACCACACCTGGCTAATTTTTGTATTTTTAGTAGAGATGAGGTTTCATCATGTTGGCCAGGCTGATCTTGAACTTCCAATCTCAGGTGATCTGCCCACCTCGGCCCCCCAAAGTGCTGGGATTATAGGAGTGAGCCACAGCGCCCAATGTTTTTATTATTATTTTTTTTCAGCCAGAGTCTCACTCTGTCACCCAGGCTGGAGTGCAGTTGTGCAATCTCAGCTCACTGCAGCCTCGACCTCCCAGATTCAAATGATTTCCCCACCTCAGCCCCATGAGTAGCTGGGACTACAGGTGTGTACCACCATGCCCGGCTAATTTTTGTATTTTTTGTAGAGATGGGGTTTTACCATGTTGGCCAGGCTGGTCTTGAACTCCTGACCTGAGATGATCTGCCTGCCTTGGCCTCCCAAAGTGCTGGGGTTACAGGCATGAGCCACTGCATCTGGCTTTAAAAATTGTAAATAAACAAAACCTGTGGTCCACTTCTTCATTTTTACCACAGAGAACACTTGTGTATATGTACAACAAGGCCTCTCGAGGCATTGTTGTTGTCATCGTTGTCTTTTTTTGAGACGGAGTTTCGCTCTTTGTTGCCCAGGCTGGAGTGCAGTGGCAGTGGCACGGTCTTGTCTCACTGCAACCTCTGCCTCCCTGGTTCAAGTGATTCTCCTGTCTCAGCCCCC
>NW_012102032.1:3834760-3836426 GCF_000951045.1 Mandrillus leucophaeus
CTTGGACCATGCACTCCCGCTTCACACACCTCATGACTCCCTGGGGCTTCGGGACAATAATTCCTCAGTAGGTCTGCGAATATGTTGTATCCTGGGCCTCTGCCTGGCCCACCAGCCTCACCCTGTCCACCCTCTCCCTGTGTTGGAACTGAGTGAGGCCGACAGTGTCATTCTCTGGGCCCAGAATGCTGTTCCCTCTCTGTGTCTACTTGGTCAGCTTTGAGACATTCTTCAAGACAGTCTCCAGAATCAACTCCTCAAGAAAGCCTTCCTTGACCTCCCCCAGTTGATCCAAGGCTCTTTGCTCTCCTTAAGATCCCTGCATGGGCTCTTGGGGTGCCATTTGTTTGCCTTTCTGCCCCCCTCTGTGAGCTCCTTGAGGATAAGGCTCACGCTCTGCTCAGTGGAGAATGCCCAGTGCCCGGTGCAGCACCTGCCAAGGGCTCAGTAAATACTTGTTGAAGAAATCATTGAATGAAAGGTCAGGAACAGGTGTCCAGGGGCTACTGGGTAAAGAGCACTGGTTTGGAAGTCAGGGGACCTGGCATGGAGGTTATTCTGAACTGTGCCACACTGTTGACCTTGGTCAAGTCGTTTCCTTCCCTGGGCTCCTTCTTTCTCAGCTCTGCAAAAAGGAGCTTGCATTAAATGTCTCTCCCCTCTTGAGACTTGACAATTCCCTTAGAAGAGGAAAAGGACACTCAAGGTTGACAAGGGTGACAGGGAACAGGCACTCTCATGCATGGCTGATGGGAGGATGAGGTATAATCTTCAGCAGGCCATTTGACTATCAATATTAAAAAGCCCTAAAACACGCATACCCAAATATGCAGGAATTTTACTTCTTGCCTAAGGAAATAATTGAAGATGTGGTTAGAGATTTAACTCCATGGATACTTATCCTAGTACTACTTATAATAATGAAAATCAGAACCCTAGGAATCTAACAAGATAGAATTAGTGAATAAATCATATAAAATAGTTATATGAAATATTATACAGATATAAAAATGAAGCAAACCTATGTTTATTGACACAGGGAGATGCCCAGACTAAAATTGTTAAGTACCAAAAGAAGATGGTAAAACAATATTTAAAGTTCTTCTTATCAATATTTAAAAATATATGTCTACATATAGGATATCAAAATCTTAAAAGAGGTATTGGTGAGTGGTGAGATTATGGGCAATTATTTTCCTTCCTACTGTTTATTTATGTGAAGACAATGATAAACCTTGAAAGAAAAAAAAGTACCCACAATCTCACTTGATGTTAAGTAATTTTGATTTATTTTTATTTTTGCATACTCATATTCTCAAACTTTTCATCAATGAAAATTATATTACTTAAAGGATTGAAAAATCATTTCCAAAAGCCTATAAAATTCTAGAGCCTGATTCACAAAGAGCCACTTGACCAACTGCACACACAGCAAGTCACTGGCAGGGCAAAAACTGGGTTCCCCTTCCCAGCAGGGGACAGAATCCCTGGACACACTGGGAAGATGTTCTGGGTGTTGCTGTCTCTTGTCCCTTGGCCAAGAGGTGGTCTGGGCATAGAAGACAAGAGTGGGCTGGTTGCGGTGGCTCATGCCTGTAATCCCAGCACTTTGGGAGGCCGAGGTGGGCAGATCACAAGGTCAGGAGTTTGAGACCAGCCTGGCCAA
>NW_012102032.1:3838822-3839539 GCF_000951045.1 Mandrillus leucophaeus
AAAAAAAAAAAAAAAAAAAAAAAGACGGGACAATGCTGGTCCCTCCTTTCCTGCCCCTTCCCCCCATTTCAGGGGCCCCTCTGTGTGTACCTTCCAACCCCAGTGGGGGAGGAGAGAGAGTTCAGTCTCCAGGATCAGACCTTCCTCTCCCTCACCCCGCCCCCAGCTTACAGGACATAAAAGCGCAGATTGAGCTAAGAGGAGCTGCCAATATCAGGTGAGCTGTGGAGGTGGGGTCCTTGGAGACTGGATGACAGCAGCTGGAAGGGGATAAGGGTGCAGTGAGCCCCTCCCTCAAGGAGGTCTGGCTTTATCCAGAGACAGGGCCCTCTGAGGTGGGGCTGAGGTACAAAGGGGGATTGAGCAGCCCAGGAGAAGAGAGATGGGGGTTCCCTTCTTCCCTTCTCTCAGATGCACAGTGGACTCAGGACCTTGCTGGGCTGGGGGTATCACTGCAGAGATGAAGCTGCTTCTGGCCTTAGCAGGGCTCCTGGCCATTCTGGCCATGCCCCAACCCTCTGAAAGTGCTTCTCCAGGTAATAGTTCCCAAGGTGGGAGAAGATGGTGTGTTGGGGTGGTTGTGTTCCAGAGACCCCTTTTCTCAGAGCAGGCCTTCTTAGCTCTGGGGCCTGATAGGGGGTTGGGGCCCATTCCTGACTTTGTGATCCCTGCTCTGGGCAGCTGTCCTGGGGGAGGTGGATACCTCGTTGGTGCTGA
>NW_012102032.1:3839589-3841007 GCF_000951045.1 Mandrillus leucophaeus
GAACGCCTGACCTCACGTGATTTGCCCGCCTTGGCCTCCCAAAGTGTTGGGATTATAGGCGTGAGCCACCATGCCCAGCCAAGGGATTGTTTTTAATAGTGAAAAAAATAATGTTAAAATGTCAGCTTCCATTAATAGAGGAATGGTCACAAAATGGAGAGACAGGCCAACTAAAGAATATCATGCAAGTTAAAAAAGTGTGATCCTACTCACGAGGCTGAGTCAGGAGGATGGCTTGCGTCCAAGAGTTCCAGGCTGCAGTGTGCCACTGCACTCCAGCCTGGGCAACAGAGAGAGGCCCTGTCTCTAAAAAACACCAAAATCCAAAAAACTTAAAGAAAGTGAGATCACGCTCTAAGTGATACATGATAGATCTAAAGATGTACTGAGTGAAAGAAACACATAGCAAAACAATACGTATAATGTGATATCATTTATGGAGAAAAACCAGGAAAAAGAATATTTTTCACAGATCCATAAATATGAATGAATGTAAAGTATCACTAAAAGATTTGGAAGGTCAAATACAAAAATGTCAACAGTGTTTACATCTAAAGAGTGGAGGAAGAGGACTGGAATTGGGAATGATGCAATAACCTAATCTAAAAGGAGATTTAGTCTGGTCTGTAACTTTACATTTTATTCCAAATATATCCAGGTATTACCTGTCGAATTCAAAATTAATTAAAACCGTTATAAAAAGAGATAAAACAATATCTACGGGCTGAGTAAAACTGGTGTGTCTAAGCAGCCGCTGCCTCTCCCCTCTCCTCAGCTTCCATAGCCTTCTGGGGGTGCCTCTTTCTCTCCAACCACACACACAGGAAATCTGACTGAAATCCCAACTGAATTGTTTCCTAAACAGCATTAAGAAAGAACAAGCTGTTTTGCAAGCAGTAGCAGAAGAGGGTCCGTTATCCCACCAGCAGTTGGGCTTCACCCTGGGGGTGGGGATATTTGGGATATCTAAGTGGGCAGAAGAGAGGGCAGTGGGGTGTGTGTGCGTGTTGGACGCGGGGAGCTCCCTCAAATGACTATAGTCTTGAGATGTAGCAGTTCCAGCAGTGCCCTCCAGAGGCTACCCCCAGGAAGGGGAGCTGGCAGGTAACTTACAGGGGGCAAGGCTTATTTGAAATCCCTCCCGCCCCTTGGAGCTGCATTCTCCTGGTTACTCTGCCTGCTGAGAAGTGCTTTGAGTCTCAGGCATACCCGGCATACCCGACAAATAGGGCCTAGATGAGGGAACGACAGAGGTGCAGACAGGAGAGGTCGACCACCTTGGGGTGACCCAGGTGGGTCATTATCAATTGGTTGGAAACATGTCAAGTCACAGAACATCTCTAGCCCTGGCACACACTTGTGCACCCCCAGACCCACCCCCGGGTCAAAGGCAGGGGCTTTGGGGAATCTACATCTTT
>NW_012102032.1:3843292-3845605 GCF_000951045.1 Mandrillus leucophaeus
GGCAGGCACCTGTAATCCCAGCTACTTGGGAGGCTGAGGCAGGAGAATTGCTTGAACCCGGGAGGCAGAGGTTGCAGTGAGCCGAGATCGCACCACTGTACTCCAGCTCAGCTGACAGTACAAGACTCCTTCTCAAAAAAAAAGAGTGGGTGGCATGTTGCAGGAAGCCAGGGACCCCAAACAGAGGGACCGGATGAAGCCATGGCAGAAGAACATAAATTGTGAAGATTTCATGGACATTTATTAGTCACCCAAATTAATACTTTTATAATTTCTTACACCTGTCTTTACTGCAATCTCTGAACATAAATTGTGAAGATTTCATGGACACTTATCACTTCCCCAATCAATACCCTTGTAATTTCCTATGCCTGTTTTTACTTTAATCTCTTAATCTTGTCATCTTCTTTGTAAGCTGAGGAGGATATATGTTGCCTCAGGACTCTGTGATGATTGTGTTAACTGCACAAATTGTTTATAGGGCATGTGTGTTTGAACAATATGAAATCTGGGCATCTTGAAAAAAGAACAGGATAACAGCAATCTTCAGGGAACAAGGGAGATAAGACTTGGAGCCTGACTGCCGATGAGCCAGGTGGAACAGAGCCATATTTCTCTTCTTTCAAAAGCAAATAGGAGAAATATCTCTGAATTCTTTATCTCAGCAAGGAACATCCCTGAGAAAGAGAATGCACCCTGAGGGTAGGTCTATAGACAGCCCCTTAAGGTGACCACCTTTTACGGTCGAAGCTGAAGGGATGAAATAAGCCCCGGTCTCCTGTAGCGCTCCCAGGCTTATTAGGACGAGGAAATTCCCACATAATAAATTTTGGTCAGACAGGTTGTCTGCTCTCAAACCCTGTCTCCTGATAAGATGTTATCAATGACAATGCGTGCCCAAAACTTCATTAGCAATTTTAATTTCGCCCCATCCTGTGGTTCTGTGATGTCTCCCTGCCTCCACTTGCTTGGTGATATTTTTACCTTGTGAAGTATGTGATTTCTGTGACCCACACCCTATTCGTGCACTCCCTCCCCTTTTGAAAATCGCTAATAAAAACTTACTAGTTTTACAGCTTGGGGAGCATCACGGAACCTGCTGACAAGTGATATCTCCTCCGGACACCCAGCTTTAAATTTCTCTCTCTTGTACCCTTTCCCTTTATTTCTCAAACAAGCTGAGACACTTAGGAAATAGAAAAGAACCCATGATAAATATCGGGGATGGGGTTTTCCCCGACAGTGGCAGGAAGGTGGCTGAAGGTAGGAGGGGGAACCTAAATGGGACATAGGAGGCATGGTTGGCACGAGCTCAGCCTGACCAGGACTCAGAGAGATACACTGATTTGGTGGAAAGTCGTAGTACTTTTCCTGCCTGAGATTGGTGGCCCTTTTGCTGGGCTTTCTCAAGCAAGAAATATCCTCTTCTATTTCAGAATGATTCTGAATCATTAACCCAAGTCCTCCCAACTGCAGTGATCTTGTCCCAGAGAGGCCCTGGGCTGCATTACCCAACTGATCACTAACCACAACCAGCTCTGCTCTCTCCTGGTGCCTGAAATCCAGGAGCAGATGGTAGTGGGGAGGAGGAGTTTGGAGACAACCCTCTACCAGAAGCCAAGAAAAAAGGGGAATGAGGAGGAATAGAGGAAGTTATCTTGGTCCTGCGCCCACAGCCCCCAGGGTCCTCTTTCCTGTGAAGTCCAACGGTCTCCAGCCAGATTTCCTGTTCCCTTAGCCCCACCAAGAACCAGAGGCTGCCCACCGGGGTTGGCTGTAGAATGCAGGTTACTGTTGGAGTGGGGGATGGCCAACTGAGGCCCATTGGGTCATTTTTACTCCAGGTCTCCCTTTCATCCTCCTGTCTTTCCTGGGGGCACTCTATTCCCCGCAGTTCCTGGGCTACCAGTTCCTGACTTTTGTTTCTTTCAAAGGAACGCTGGATAACCAATGTAACCAGAATTTCAGAGGGGTTAGTTGTGTGTATCCCCTGGGGACAGCACTGGTATAGGCACACAATGGTGAGCTGATAAACTTGGGTTGGAAGTGCTAAATTCAAAGGCTGGGAACAGGCTGAGCCCAGTGGCTCACACCTGTAATCCCAGCACTTTGGGAGGCTGAGGCGGGTGGATTGCTTGAGGTCAGGAGTTCAAGACCAGCCTGGTCAACATGGTGAAACCCTGTATCTACTAAAAATACAAAAATTAGCTGGGCATGGTAGTGGGCACCTGTAATCCCAGCTACTTGGGAGGCTGAGGCAGAAGAATCGCTTGAACGATTGCACACCAGCCTGGGCAACAGATCAAGATAACG
>NW_012102032.1:3846215-3869676 GCF_000951045.1 Mandrillus leucophaeus
CTTTTCTCAGAGCAGGCCTTCTTAGCTCTGGGGCCTGATAGGGGGTTGGGGCCCATTCCTGACTTTGTGATCCCTGCTCTGGGCAGCTGTCCTGGGGGAGGTGGATACCTCGTTGGTGCTGAACTGTATGGAGGAGGCCAAGCAGCTGGTGGACAAGGCCTACAAGGAGCGGCGGGAAAGGTGGGGCACGAGGCACTGCCCAGCTCTGGGCAAGGCTGTCCCAGGCCTTGCAGAGAAGGAGCAGGCAGCAGGGAACTTGATGGTGGGAGAGGGAGATTACGGGGACCCATGTGGACTCCCTTTCTGTATGTCTGTCCCTGTGTCTCTGGATGGGAGAAAAGCTTAAACGCCATCCTTCCCAAAGCCTTGCCTGTCTGGACACCCAGGTCCATATCCTTTTTATAAAAGGAAGCCTTCCTCCCACCCGTGGGCCCGTCTGCATGGTCCTGCATGTCTGCCCTTGGGCTGGGGCTCTGCTGGGTGGGTCTGCACCCCTTCTCCGGCCCTCACCCCTCCTTTCTCTAAGCAGCATCAAGCAGCGGCTTCGCAGTGGCTCAGCTAGCCCCATGGAACTCCTATCCTACTTCAAGCAGCCCGTGGCAGCCACCAGGACGGCGGTGAGGGCTGCTGACTACCTGCACGTGGCTCTAGACCTGCTGGAGAGGAAACTGAGGTCCCTGTGGCGAAGGTCATTCAACGTCACTGGTACTATTGCCCATCCCACCCCAGGCCCCTGCTCCACTAGTGACTCCTCCTAGGGACCACAGCCGTCTCCCAGTGATCCCCTCAACTTCGTCCTCCAGGGAGTCTCAGGGGTCTCCAGGGCTCCTCAGCCTCAGGTTGCCTGGGATAGGAAGTGAGGCGACTCAGCTTCCCCATTGCTCTTTCCCTCGGCAGATGTGCTGACGCCGGCCCAGCTGAATTTGTTGTCCAAGTCAAGCGGCTGCGCCTACCAGAACGTGGGGGTGACTTGCCCGGAGCAGGACAAATACCGCACCATCACCGGGATGTGCAACAACAGGTGCGGCTGGCAGGGGGTGGCTGCAGGACCCGGGCTCAGAGAGGCGTCCCGGATGCCTCAGGCCTCCGGGTGTCAGCGCCCTGTCATCCCCTTGCAGACGCAGCCCCACGCTGGGGGCCTCCAACCGTGAGTTTGTGCGCTGGCTGCCGGCGGAGTATGAGGACGGCTTCTCGCTTCCCTACGGCTGGACGCCCGGGGTCAAGCGCAACGGCTTCCCGGTGGCTCTGGTGAGCGCGGGGGGAGGGGGAGCGGGGGCAGATGAGATGGGGCGAGGCCCAGCCACGCGGTGCATGGACCCAGGCGCCAGCTGACTCCGTGTCCCGTAGGCTCGCGCTGTCTCCAACGCGATCGTGCGCTTCCCCACGGATCAGCTGACCCCGGACCAGGAGCGCTCACTCATGTTCATGCAATGGGGCCAGCTGTTGGACCACGACCTCGACTTCACCCCTGAGCCGGCCGCCCGGGCCTCCTTCCTCACTGGCGTCAACTGTGAGACCAGCTGCGTGCAGCAGCCGCCCTGCTTCCCACTCAAGGTGGCCCTGCTTCCCGCCCACTGCCTGGGTGGGGAGAGGGGAGATTGTTTCTGGAAGGCGCCATCTCCTTTCTGTGCCCAGGTTTCCTTTCCCAGCCGCTGAGGAAGGCTGGCCCTGCCTCCCCTGTGTGCAGAAGCACTGGCTGCTCAGCTGTGACCTGTCTCCTTCCTGTGCCTGGGCTCAGCCAGCTGGCAGCCAGGGCCGTCCATTTGCTCACTGCCTCTCGCAGGCCAGGGGAGAGACGGTTGTTCCTCCCTGGCTGACAGGAGTCCTGTTGGTGGAATCACTGGCTTTTTGTTAGGTTGGGAGAGGGTTCTGGGAGGAGGACCTTCCCAGTGCCCCCCAAGCCTCCATGCTCAGTCCTGTTTCCTCCCCACAGAGGGGGCAGCCCCAACCCCCATCACAAAGAAGGAGAGAGTCTGGGGGTCTGGTGGGTGCCGTGGGATAGGGCTGGGAGTGGGCAAGGTAGTCGAGGCACTGCTGGGTACGGAAGGAGGAGGAGAGAAAGGAGAGAGTGCCTGAGAGAGGGAGAGAAACGGACAGGAGAATGTCAGGGCCAGAGGGAGAGCAGGCACAGCAGAGAGAAGGGGAGAGAGAGAGGCGAAGCTTTAGTGAGGAAGGGTCGGAGGCCTGGCGGTGCCCAGACCCAGGGGCTGCCCAGGTTCCCAGTTCAGTGTTCTGCTCATTAACCCTGCAGCTCAGAGGCTGCTGCTGGTGGCGCCCTGGGCAGCGATCCCGTTCGGGCCTCCAGAGGCCTCTGCAGCTTGAGGGTACCAGAGGTCCTGAGGGCAGGGGAAGAGCCACTTCTGCCTGGGCACCTTCCCTGCCCTCGGTGAGCCAGTCTGGCCTCTCTCTGTGCCTCAGATCCCGCCCAACGACCCCCGCATCAAGAACCAAGCCGACTGCATCCCATTCTTCCGCTCCTGCCCGGCCTGCCCCAACAACAACATCACCATCCGCAACCAGATCAACGCGCTCACCTCCTTCGTGGACGCCAGCATGGTGTACGGCAGCGAGGAGCCCCTGGCCAGGAACCTGCGCAACACGTCCAACCAGCTGGGGCTGCTGGCCGTCAACCAGCGCTTCCAAGACAACGGCCGGGCCCTGCTGCCCTTTGACAAGCTGCACGATGACCCCTGTCTCCTTACCAACCGCTCAGCGGGCATCCCCTGCTTCCTGGCAGGTCAGCGTTGGGGTGGGGACCAGGGGTGGCATAGGAGGTGCTCCCTGTTGGAGCCACAGTGAGTCTGTTTGTGAGCAGCTAGTGGGTTTGTTCTTAGAGAGACTGTCCTCACCGGCCATTACTATCAACTTCGTGATATTAATCCAGTTGCCTTGGTTACAAGTCAGATGGAGCCAGAAAAGCAGAAAAGCAAACAACCTCTCCAACCCTAAGATGGAGACCCAGGGATGGACGAGGAGCCTCTGTCCATCAGTCCGTTGCTTTCTCTGTCCCTCTTTACCCTTCTGGACTCTGGAAGAGAGGACAGTTGAGTCCCTCAGGAGCGGGGAACTAAAGGACAGAGAGGGCTGTGGTGCCCTTGCCCTCTAGAGCAACACTATCCAATGTGGTAGCCACTAGCTGCATGTGGCTATTTTAATTTTAGCTATTTTAAGTTAAATAAACCCCGTTTCTCAGCGGTGCTAGCCACATTTCAAATGCTCAATTGCCTTACAGTTTAGTGGCTCCCCCTAATGGGTGGCACAGATGTAAAATATTTTCATCATCTCAGAAGGTTGAGTTGGACCACACTGCTCCAAAATATCCCCTCCTGCGCATCTTAATTGCCCATAATAAGAGACGATGGGATTTTAAATGTAAACAATTGGCAGTTTTGGAGACATGATTGGGGCAGTGATGGCAGCCACGATCAGACATTTTCCAGCGTTTTTTTTTTTTTTTTTTTTTTCCCCCTAAGACGGAGTCTCACTCTGTCACCCAGGCTGGAGTACGGTGGCACAATCTTGGCTCACTGCAACCTCTGCCTCCTGGGTTCAAGCGATTCTTCTGCCTCAGCCTCCTAAGTAGCTGAGACTACAGGCGCCTGCCACCATGCTTGGCTAATTTTTTGTATTTTTAGTAGAGACGGGGGTTTTACCATGTTAGCCAGGCTGGTCTCAAACTCCTGACCTTGCGATCCACCCGCCTTGGCTTCCCAAAGTGCTGGGATTACAGGAGGGAGCCATTGCGCCCGGCCATTTTCCAGCATTTTTAAATGTAAGCCCAATAGTGGACCTCAGGCCCTTTCCTCTGGCCTCCCTCTGCCTCCTCCTAATGGTTCCTGCTGGTCTCTCCCTGGCTGGGACCCTGGGAGGAGGATCCAGGTCGGACTTTCTACAAGAGAGGCTGACCTCTTCTGGGCTAGTTAGGCAAGGGCAGCCCTCCTTAGCCAGACTCAGCTGCCCCCAGCCTGGCTTTGATGAGCCTCATGTCCCAAGCCTGGGTCATTTTGACCTCTAGCTGCCCATGGATGGAGATGCTGCTCTCAGAGAATTTCCTTTCCACCAGCTTCTAGAGTTGACAAGGACTGACGCTAGTGTCCTGACCCCAGCCCTCTGGGCCCTGCAGAGAAGAGTTGTGGGAAGACTAGGGGAACCAAGGGGGATCTGCTTAGTTTTCTTGAACAGTCTCAGGTGTGGACGCCACACATCTCATGTCCTAGCCCCCTCCCCTGGAGCAGGCTGCACCATTGGCATGTAGTAAAGGGCAGGGCTGACAATTCTGTTGAAATGGTAGTGGCTTTCTGGAGTCCTGTGTTGAGAAGGATTCTGAGGCGGCATCCAATATTAGCAGGAAAGAGTGCTGTGATCATTAGCTGCATCAGACATGGGCGTGGACGTAGGCTGTGCTGAAAGGCATGCTTCTTCCCAGACACTCCTTGGAATCAAGAGAATCAATGAACCAAGCAGTGTTCATAAGTCTCATACTTTGTACCAGGCACTGTGTTAAGTCCCATGTATCCATATGTGTGCTAGGAGGGAGGGTAAAATATAAAAAGGCACAAGCCTTAGTCCTGTGCTCAAGGAGCTCCCTGTCTCAGGTACAGGAAAGTGGCACATCATGTGTTGGAAGTGATGCCTATTGAATGAACATCCCCAACCAGCAGTGCCCCTGAGCTGAGGCAGAAGCTATTATTGTGGACTGGGGCATCAGGGCAGGCCTCCTAGAGGAGTGTAAATTGGGGATGGTGTGAAAAGATGGATGGGGAGGAGGGTTGAGTAGGAGGCATTTCAGGCCTTGGCTGGGGAGGGGGTTTCAGTGGAGCAAATCTTTTCTGGGATGGAGGACTTAGGAGTGACAGTGGCTTTTGCCTCCCTAAGGGGACACCCGTTCCAGTGAGATGCCTGAGCTCACCTCCATGCACACCCTCTTACTTCGGGAGCACAACCGGCTGGCCACAGAACTCAAGCGCCTGAACCCTAGGTGGGATGGGGAGAGGCTCTACCAGGAGGCCCGGAAGATTGTGGGGGCCATGGTCCAGGTAGGCTGTCTTGAGCACCGGGCACACGGGATCCAGATGTGCCCCTGCAACATCCTAGCTGTGTGACCTTGGGCAAGTTCCTAGCCCTCCTGAGCCTTGCCTTCTTCATCCATGAGGCTATAAGGATTATAATACATATATGAAAACACCTTTCAGATAGTAAGTGCTTGACAAAGGCTTCTTCCCTTCCCTCTCCTTCGCAGGTTTGCTCCCTGCAGTCTTCTTTCCTGTGGGTCTGTTGTTGGTGTTGGGAGGGTTGAATGTTTGACTTAGTGCCTGAGTAGCTGTTCAGTAAATTCTTCTTCCTTCTATCTCACTGTCGCTCTTAGCTCCTTTACCCACTCACATCTTTCTAAAATTAAAAAAATTATAGGGCCAGGCGCGGTGGCTCATGCCTGCAATCCCAGCACTTTGGGAGGCCAAGGCAGGTGGATCACGAGGTCAAGAGATCGAGACCATCCTGGCTAACACGGTGAAACCCGGTCTCTACTAAAAATACAAAAAATTAGCCGGGCGTGGTGGCGGGTGCTTGTAGTTCCAGCTACTTGGGAGGCTGAGGCAGGAGAATGGCATGAACCCGGGAGGCAGAGCTTGCAGTGAGCTGAGATGGTGCCACTGCACTCCAGCCTGGGCAACAGAGAGAAACTCTGTCTCAAAAAAATAAATAAATAAATAAAATTTAAAAATTATTGTTATTATTTTATTTTTATTTTTTGATACAGGGTCTTACCCTGTTGCCCAGGTTGGAGTGCAGTGGTGTGATCTTGGCTCACTGCAATCTCCACCTGTCAGGCTCAAGCCATTCTCCCATCTCAGCTTCCTGAGTAGCTGGGATTTCAGGCACGCGCCACCATGCCCGGCTAATTTTTGTATTTTTTGTAGAGACGGGATTTTGACATGTTACCCAGGGTGGTCTCAAACTCCTAGGCTCAACTGATCCGCCCTCTTCGACCTCCCAAAGTGCTGGGATTACAGGCATGAGTCACTGTGTCCGGCCCACTCACCTCTTCTTTTTGGCTCTGTCATAATCCATCCAACGTCCTTAGCCTCATTTACTCCTGGGGCAATGTTCCCGGTTCTGTCTCTCAACATCTGGTGCTTCATTGCCCCCACCCTCTCCCTCAGAGGCAGATGCAGACACACACACACACACACACACACACTCCTAGATTCTGGAGGAGAGAGTTTCCGGTGCTAAGGGTGAGTTTTTGATTTGCACTAAGAACTCAAGTGAAATTCATTTACACTCCAAAAGAACTTCTAGAAGCTAGAATGTAGAGTGAGACTGTTCCATGTCTTCACTTTTCACGGGGAAAATCATGCCAGATGGTCCTTCATTCCTTCCTGCCTCCCTGCTTTCCACAAACCTAAACTGAGCCTTACTGTGGGCAGGCACTTGGTGGGCACTGTGAAGAATTTCAACAACTTCAATTTCCCTTGCTCTCAAGGACTTTATAAGATAGTTGCAGAAATGACAGATTAATAACGTGCAGACAAGGAAGTTATCACAATGACAAAAAAAGTGATTTGCTATTTAGTCCTCTAAGGCAGAGGGCAATATAATTATCCTTAATGTACATTTGAGGAACTCAGACTCAGAGAGGTTAATGACTGGTCCAAGGTCACCCAGCTAGCAAGCAGTAGAACTCTATTTATGCCTCTCAGTGCCACTCTGTTAGGCCCAGTTCCAGTATTGTGGGAGGTTATTCCCTGACCGTAGAGGGATGGGAGGGATTCCCCAAGCCAAGAGCAGGCAGAGACTCTGGCCCTCCTGTGCTGCCAGGCGGCATTTGCAGTGGAGGAGTGGGTAGAGAGGCCATTCCAAATGACTTGTCTTTAGATCATCACTTACCGGGACTACCTACCCCTGGTGTTGGGGCCAGCGGCCATGAGGAAGTACCTGCCCAGGTACCGTTCCTACAATGACTCAGTGGACCCACGCATCGCCAACGTCTTCACCAATGCCTTCCGCTACGGCCACACTCTCATCCAACCCTTCATGTTCCGCCTGGACAATCGGTACCAGCCCATGGAACCCAACTCCCGTGTCCCCCTCAGCAGGGTCTTTTTTGCCTCCTGGAGAGTAGTGCTGGAAGGTAAGCGGGACCTAGGCCAGGAGCGAGTGGGCTGGCAGCTAAAGGTGGGGTGGAGGTCACCTTGGCTCTAGGGAGCTAGAGGGGGGAGCAATCTGCTTTCCTCCCATCTTGGAGATCTGGTCTGACTCTCCAGCCTCAGTTCCCCTGACTCTGCTTCGATATCTGATAATAAAGAGTGGGGGTGGGGATGGCTGTCAGAGGTAACTGGCTACTTCATATGTGTTGTGGCTTGCTGTGACCCAGGATGCCAGGGCCTGGGAGCATCGCAATCTTGCAAGTCTGAATGGCATAATCTCCTGAGACCTATATGCCCCTGGATCATGTAGTGACCAGTGAGGACCTGCTCACTGGAGCCACCTTGGTACCAGGCACTGCATGTGCCCAGCCCTCTTCCCGAATACTCCTGACCTTACCTGGACTTGTCCCTCACTCCAATCTGAGCTCTGATACGGATCCAGATACTTCCTTCCCCTGAGCTGGCTCCTCTGGTCCCCAGGTGGCATTGACCCCATCCTCCGGGGCCTCATGGCCACCCCTGCCAAGCTGAATCGTCAGAACCAAATTGTAGTGGATGAGATCCGGGAGCGATTGTTTGAGCAGGTCATGAGGATTGGACTGGACCTGCCTGCTTTGAACATGCAGCGCAGCAGGGACCACGGCCTCCCAGGTGAGGGGCTGCAAGAGTCTCCCCTGACACTCTCCTCCCCTGAGCTGCCTCCTAGGTAACCTATCACTCCTCTTCCCACTCTAGGGCCCCTGCCCTCTCCAGAGCATATTAGAGGCACTTTGCTCTCAGGAAGTAGTCTGAGACTCGGCCCCTGCCTTTCCCTGGACCCATCTGACCAATTTCCAGCTCCTCTCAGCCTCCTTTGCATGCTGTAATTCTCATCTGAGGGGCATCATCATCAATGATAACCCACAGTCTGAAAATCTGTCTCTGTCATCATTTCATTTTGCTTCATTGTACGTTAACTCTGGGGGAAGAGATTATTGTTGCCTTCATTTTACTGATGAGGCAACTGAGGCTTGATGAGATTCAGAAGCTGGACAGGTTCTTTAGTCAAGTCAGTGGCAAAGCTGACATTTGAAGCCAGATTAGCCTAACCCCAAAGCCTGTGCCTATGTTATGGGGTAGCCCATGTGGCTGAGGCTCCTAGACACACTTCACCTCTCATGGGTCAGAGATAGACACGTTGTGCTGCTCTGGAGGGGGACAAGGAGATGTCCCTATTCTTGGACCAGCAGGAACTGTGGCAATTTAGGGTTTGCCTCATGGTAGGCGGGCAAGAGAAAGACAGAGATGATCCCAGAGAGGCCCAGTTGTGCTCCTTGGTCTGAGCCAAAGGTTCAGGGTTCCCTGATGTGAGGTCCTTCCCTCCCTCTATGACCTTGGTTGTGTTGGGAAGGTGGGTTTTCTGGGCTGCTGGCAGATATGTGAAACTTCCCGGCTGTCTCCAACGACCTCCTCACCTTGAGGCAGAGGGACCTGCCCACAGCCACCTGTCCCCTCCCCTACGCAGGGTATAATGCCTGGAGGCGCTTCTGTGGGCTCCCGCAGCCCAACACGGTGGGCGAGCTGGGCACGGTGCTGAGGAACCTGGAATTGGCGAGGAAGCTGATGGAGCAGTATGGCACGCCCGACAACATCGACATCTGGATGGGCGGCGTGTCTGAGCCCCTGGAGCGCAATGGCCGCGTGGGCCCACTCCTCGCCTGCATCATCGGCATCCAGTTCAGGAAGCTCCGGGATGGTGATCGGTGAGGAGGGGCAGGCGGCGTGGGCCGCTGGGTGGCTGTGGGCCTATCCCTGACTCTCTCGGAGCCCAAATTTCCTCCCGTCAGGTGAAGGACTGGAGGAGTCAGTGATTTTCCAGTGTGTTCCAGGAATCCTCCAGATGCCCTGGAGTGCCTCTAATGTGCCCTGAACCTGTTGGGGGTGCAGCAAGGAGAGACCTGGACCCCTGGTTGTAAAGGGAGGAAGATAGAAAAATGCCACCCTTAGCTACTTATTCCCGTGGGTTTCACTGTGCAACCACGGGCGTGTCAGCCACCAGTGGGCAGTCCCCTCCCAGCTTTCCCACAGCTCCCCTTAGTGTCATTTCGTCGTGGTCCTGACATCTTCATGTCTAGTTCTTGCTTAGCCTGTATTGCACTTTTGGGAAAATTAGAAAAAGGTGCCCCTCTCTGGGTGGACGAATTATAAACCACCCCCAAGATTCTCTCTCACTCCTATGGATGCAACTCCTGGCCAGGGCACAGGGCTTCAGGAGTGTGTGTGGGCCCCGGTCCCCCTCCAGCGTGGTGCCCTGGAGGCCGCCGGGCTAGGGATAAGGGACAGGCCACTGGGCAGCTGTGCTTTACTCTGCACAATGAGTGGAACATCACTTGTGTGAAAGCCCCTGGACTGCCCAAGGGCCTGGGGCCTTCCTGTGCTGCCAGGTGGCATTTGGTGTGACCTTGTTATATCCAGGGAGCAGCACAAGCCCACCGATGCCCTGCCAGCCCAGAATATCCTCAGGCACAGTGTCCATGGGTGTTCCCCATGCAGGTTTTGGTGGGAGAACGAGGGTGTGTTCAGCATGCAACAGCGACAGGCCCTGGCCCAGATCTCCTTGCCCCGGATCATCTGCGACAACACGGGCATCACCACCGTGTCTAAGAACAACATCTTCATGTCCAACTCGTATCCCCGGGACTTTGTCAACTGCAGTACACTTCCTGCATTGAACCTGGCTTCCTGGAGGGAAGCCTCCTAGAGGCTAGGTAAGGGGGTGCAGCAGTGAGGGGTATATCTGGGCTGGCCGATTGGAACCACGGAGATCTCCTTGCGCTAGGTGAGCCCAGCCCTGTTCTGGGTGCAGCTGAGAAAATGAATGACTAGACATTCATTTGTGTGCTCATGTATCTGCAAAGTATATAAATTGGCATTTCATGTGCGTGTGTTGTCTGAACATGGGGAGTGTTTCATGGGTTATGTGTATGTGCCATTTATGTGAGTGTGTGTTTGTGCCGATGAGAATACTGAGTATGTGGAAGGCAGCAGAACGGACTGGTGAGGCGCACAGCTCAGGAATTAGACTGCCTGGGTTCCAATCCTGGCTCTGTGGCTTGCTAGCTATGTGAACTTGAGCAAATTACCCTCATTAAACAAGAGTTTTCTTCCTTGTAAATTACATGTCATGGTTTCTTGGAGGGCCCACTTTTATCCTCTTGTTCTTCATTTATTGAGCACCTACTACATGCAAGGCACTGTACTGGGCATGAGAAACATATAGAGGCAAGAAAGAGATACCAAGATGCCATCTGTGTCTCGGTTAGCAGAGCTGGACCAGTGGTGCCCTGGAGGGATGAGCCAGCTGCAGCTGGGCTCTGTGGTTGACTTATGGGCCCAGCCAGCCAGGCTCAGGCCATGGCTCCCCTTTTTCTTCCGCACCCTGATTTCTTGCTTATTCACTGGAGTCCTCCTGAAGAGGAACTGGGCCTGTTGTACTTTCTGTACCATTTATTTGCTCCCAATGTTTATAGTAATAAAGGCACCACTGATGGGGACCTCCACTCTGTCCATGTCTGAGGAGGAACTGGCGCTTTTGCAGAGACTTACTCTGGGCTCTGAACTTGAACCAGTGTGGTCTGTGCTCAGGGCCCTGTGTTTCTGAACTGAGGGTGAGGGTATCGGGGAGTTTTCCTTTGAGATCTGTATGTGGAGGGCAGTCATCTCTTGGAAACATGGAGGGCAGGGCACATGGTGCAGATCCTCCTCCCTCACCTCCGCCCCTGCCACCCTGCAGGGAACTGTGGTCACCAAACCCTCATGTTTGTTAATTGTTCTAGCAAACGTTTGCTATGTGTTCACTCTGTGTCAGGCCCGTGCCAGGGGCTAGGAAGTGGAGGGGACAAAATGCTGTGTGGTAGGAGAGAAAGTGCAGGGACCTGGTGAGGAGGCAGGCCCTTTCCCGACGAGAGGGGCCTCTGCATCCTGCATCCCGGCAGCCTGGCACAGGGGTTCAGAGGCCCTCAAGACAGTGGACTCCTTCTCACTCATGGTGCACATGGCCCCTGGAGCAGTGAGAGCAGATGGCTGGGCCCAGAGAATAGGGCCAGCACTGAGGGAGGGGAAGGAGTGTATTTCCCTAGTAGTCTTGCCTGGAGCTTGAACCCTGCATCTGACTGGAGGACTCCCTCCCTCTCCCCTTCCTTCTCAAGTGTGGGGAGGGGCCGGAAGTGGTGTAAGATGGTGGAGTCTAATGTACTCATGGGGCCCTTGGTAACGTTAGGACCTCACCATGGTAAGCAGCAGCATAAATACTGCTTGTCCTCATTTCCACGATGACGAGAGGGCTGCTCAGAGGGGTGAAGCAACTCGTCTGAGGCCTTGAAGAAGTGGGGGGCAGTGCCAGGCTGCAGTCGAGGTCATCTGGCTCCTGGGCTCTTCCCAGAGGATGACTGGGTGTCTCCCACTCCCACCCCACCAGTCAGGGGATCTGGAGGCCCTGATTGGGCTAATCTTTCCCAGGGGGTCATTTTAAAAGAAGAACATATGAATATGTATTGGGCAGAAGCTCAAGGAATGTTCTGGAAGTGCTCCTTCAGAGACATCACAGGATCCAAGGATCACTCTAGAAGAGAGTATTTCTCAGAAGGGCCACTGGAAGTGATATTAGCTTCAGCTGTGGGGGACCCAGGCTTGGTTTTCCTTTCTGTTTTATCCCTTGGCACTGCCACCTACCATCCCCCCCACGCCCTCTCTCTTGCTACTCCACAGCCAGTGCTTCTTTTCCCCAGGAGCCCCCTGCCCCTCCCCTTTCTTTGAGAGCTCTTAGAAATCCCACCAAACCATCCCCTCTCACCCCAAGACCCATGCACACGCCATCTCAGTGGTAAGACATGTATGGCCTATAAACATCTAGTTACTTATTTGACAGTGATTCCAAAGTCCACTTTGCATCTTTAGTCAGTCATCAGATGTTTTTGAGCACTTCTAATGTGCTGTGCACCGTGCTAGGTGCCACGGGGAACCCTTGGAGGCAGGCTGACATCCTGGACTAGGGAGCTTACAATCTAGGTGAGAGGACAGGAGGAAAGATAAAGGTCAAGGGCCAAGACTTGTGGAGGGAAGAGGACAGGTAACATCCAGCAAGCTGGAGCAGAAGCGCACCTCAGAGGGGCTAAGTCTTGACAGAAAGGAGAAGCCACAGGAGCCGAGTGTAAGAGCTGGGAGGGCTGAGGCAGCCACCCTGGGGTCTGAGCAAGCTGTTCACCCGGGGGTGTAGAGAAGCCCAGCTGCAAAGAAGGGCTGGGACTTGGGTGTGGAGCTCTAAGGGACCAGGTCATTGAACTTGCTTGAAATGGCCGTGTGGACCACAGGAAACTTTCCTGTGCAGCGCAGGCGGTATTGGAGCCCAGGCCCCTAATTCTTCACTGAGGCCCAGGGTGACAGGTCCAGCTTGTCAATGGCTGAGCAATCCACGAAGTCATAGGGGTAGCTGTTGGCCCGGAATGGGTCCCGTGGGACCTTGGTGATGCGGGTGTTGTCACAGACAAGGCGTGAGAAGGACATTTTCCGTAGAGAGTCCTTCTGCTCCTTCGTGAAGACCCCAGGGTTTTCCCACCAGAACCTGCAGAGACAGAAGTAGAGTCGCTCCACAGTCTGGCCGCTGGCCCCTCCCCACCCTGTCACATGGGAAGGAAAGGGTCACAGGAACCATGAAAAGCCCTACTCACGCTGAGATCTGGAATCAGTGCTCATGCAGGACATTGGGATACCCCTCTTGGAGAAGGGACCTGCCCTTCCCTCCCTGGCTGAGGACGCACTTGCCTGTCTCCATCGCGGATCTGCTGGAACTGCTTGCCCAAGAGGCAGGCCAGGAGAGGCCCCACCCGACCCCTTTCCATCAGCGGCTCAGCAATGGCCCCTATCCAGATGTCGATGTTGTCAGGGGTCCCGTAGAGACCCAGTAACTTCTTGGCCAGCATCTTGTTCTTCAGCACTGTGTTCAACTCCTCTAGTGTCTGCGGCTGTGAGAGGTCGCAGAAGGCTCTCCAGGAATTGTACCCTAGGGTGGAGAGGCTGAGGCTGTCTCATCCCAGGGACTTCCTGTTCACAGCCCCCTTTGGAGCCGTGTCCACTCCAGCTCTATCAGCCCTGGAAAGTCTGGTCTTACAGCCTTTGGGATGGGGAAGGAGGCAATCCATTGTTTTTTATTTGCACTTCAATCTTGAGGGGGCTAGTTGGTTAAGTCCTATGTAACCACTAAGTAATCATGAAAGCTATGTGGTACTTACTATGAGTCCAGGCACTATTCTAAGCACTGTGCAAATATGTAACTGAAGAACAGAAATGTTAACTAATTTGCCCAAAGTCCTGTAACTAGTAAATGGCATAGGTGGGATTTGAACTCAGGCAGTCTGGTTCTTAATTAAATTGCCTTTCATGGGGACAAAAGAAAGGTCCAACAGTCACTGGTTTCTCTCTACTGTTTTCTTAATGTTTTCAGGGCTTTTAAATTGTTTTTAAAGTTAGTTGGTGATCTCTTTTTCATTTAAGGAATGCCAAGATAGTACCAGATATATGCTCTTTTCTCTGCATTAGGGGAAATGGAAGATTCTGCTTCATAGAGGAACAAAGTGGGTTTTAGAAATGGCCTGGGGCTGGACATGGTGGCTTGCACCTGTAATTCCAGTGCTTTGGGAGGCCAAGGTGGGAGATTGTTTGAGGCCAGGAGTTCGAGACCAGCCTGGGCAACATAGCAAGACTATGTCTATATTTAAAAAAAAAAAAAAAAAAGCTGGGCAGGTGGCACACCTGTAGTCCCACCTACTTGGTAGTCTTAAGCAGGAGGATTACTTGAAGCTAGGAGTTTGAGGCTGCTGTGAGCTATGATCGCACCACTGTACTCTAGCCTGGGCAACAGAGCAAGACCCTGTCTAAAAAAAAAAAAAAAAAAACCAAACAAAAAAAACTGGCCTGACTTTTGTTTCAGAATTGATCTGATGATCAGATCCTCAGGGTTATAGAACAGAGTCTCCAGGAGCCCTAGACAGTTAGCTAAAATTTCCTCGGTGCAGGCCAGACTTCAGACCCACTCACCAGGTTGCCCATGGTCCCGGCAACGCTGTGTGTTGATGGCAGCCAGGTCAAAGCCATGGATCCTGTGAGTTGGCTGGAAAAGCTTGTTGCGCAGCTCTCCAGTCATCATTTTATTCTGTTTCATCAGCTTGGATTTCTTGGCCAGCAGGCCCCGCACCAGAGGATCAATTCCACCTGTCAAGGGAGACCCAGAAGCCATGCTTAGGATGGGGGTAGGGTGGGAACATCATCCATGGCTTGCCTCTGCCTCCACCAGACATTTTCTCTTGGTTGAATGTGGGTCAGCTGGACATCCCAGGCTGGAAGGAGGGAGAGAAGAGCACAGTGCAGCCTGAAGGGTATGCTCAGGGAGACAGGGGCATCCAGATTGTCTGCTCTGGGGGTGGGCAGAAAGGGGCATTCATGGGATGATGGCATGACTATAAACATTGAGATATTTTTTGGCCATGCATGGTGGCTCATGCCTGCAATCCCAACACTTTGGGAGGCCAAGGTGGGAAGATTGCTTGAGCCCAGGAGTTTGGGATCAGCCTGGACAACATGGCAAAACCCTGTCTCTAAAAAGAAGGCAAAAAAATTGGCTGGGTATGAAGGTGTGTGACTTGTAGTCCCAGCTACAAGGGAGGCTGAGGGAGGAGGATCACATGAGCCCAGGAGTTCAAGGCTGCAGTGAGCCGAGATTGTGCCATTGCACTCCAGCCTGGATGACAGAATGAGACCCTGTCTCAAAAAAAAAAAAAAAAGAAAAAAAAAGATATTTTTAAAGCTCTAGTTCATGGAGTCAGCTTTTTCTTCCATATGTTCTGCTGAGGAACATTGCATAATGGGAAAAGGCTGCATAAATCTCAAGGAAATGGCCTTGACTTGTTAGGCTTTAAGCAAAGTTAATTTCAACACAACATAGCCTAGGGATAAAGGAAAGTTGGGTCCAACCTCTGGCACCTCTATGAAGTAAAAAACTCTAGAGGAGATAAAAGAGCAATGTATTTACCAAATCCATGAACTCTTTCTGTAGGAGTCAGAGAAGCCTACGGCAGGGGAAGGAAGTAGGGAAATCCCAGTCACCTTGGAAGCCAAGAGGAAAGAAAGAATAACTAATACTTATTGATCACCTCCTGTGTGTCAGGAACCATTGTAGGGTGCTCCACATGTATATCTCATTTAATGTTTTGGATAGCCTCGTGAGATGGGTGCTATTATTGTCCCCATTTTATAAACGAGGAAACTGAGGCTCAGTGAGGTGAATTCACTCGCCCAAGGTCATGTAAAAGTGCTTGGAATCTGACTTCCAAGAGAAGTTTCCCTACAATAAACTGCATAGTGGGAGACCAAGGTGACAGCGCTTCCCTGAAAGGGCATACCATCTTTGACCATCCTCCAAGTGTTGAAGAAGAGGGTGTGGAGGGGGAGTTCTGGTTCTGGCCCCCATGGCTGATAATTCTCATCCAGGCGGAACACAGAAGAGGGGACCTCCAAGTGGCCAAAGCGGAAGGCGAAGGTGAAGACATTGGAAATTCTGGGATCCACAGATTCACTGTAGCCTTGATATGGGGGTATCCACTTCTGCATGTGGTCACCTAGCAAAATGGGTAGGTAGTCCCTAAAGGTGATAATCTGGAGGGAGAATAAAATCAAGAGGAAAGGGTGTAAGAAGGCTGAAACCTCTGCAGAGGGAGGCTGTGAAAGAGCTGCAGCCAGGAGTGATGAGCTGTTGAAAATCAAGGATGGCAAATGGATAGCATATGTGCCCAGTTCCCATTCCTATGACCATAGTAGACATTGCTAATCAATCATGACATTTTTTCTGTTGATCTCTTACGATTTGTCTCAACATAGGCTCTACTAATCAGTCATTCAAATTTGGCATATGAAACGTACTCTCTTTGTCATCTTTGCGCTAAGTTTATGACCTTGACGCTAAAGTGACAGTCTTTGTGTGTCACTTTAATGTAACAATGTCAGGGCAAAAGGAATGATAAACCACAGGAATGATTCAGGGGCAACTGAGGAAAGTTCATCCAGTCTCCAATTCTGAAAGAAATACAGCAGAATGGAAAGACTGGTTTCTGGTTTTCTTTTACATAAAAACACAATGAACTAACACAAACAAAAAATCTTCAGAAAAGAAAAATGCCTCCACATAACCTAATAATTATATTAATTTTTATTCTTGTGGTCTTTGCCTATATGTTACTCACTTTTACATAGTTACAATCCTACAGAATGCATACCTGTGCCTTCTGCTTTTTCACTTCACGTTTTCCACATTTCTGTCTAGCTTTCACAGTGAAGCCCTGTGTCTCTTTGCTCTTAACCCAGTGCCATAAGGAGCTCAGGTGCAGTGGTTCCTGTTCCCCTAGAAGGTTGCTCAGCAACAGCAGGCAGTCAGGGAAGTACTTTCCTGCCTTGCAGACAGCACCAGCAGGGATTGAGTGGGAAGCCCCCAAACACCAAAAGAGTGAAGTAGACCAGAATAGCATTGCAAGGCTCAGGAAACTAAGGTTTGGTGGACCTAAAGCCCACAAAAGCAGTCCAGAACCTACATGCTAAATCTAAACAGGGTAACTATGTGCTAAAATAGAAGTGCTTTTTTCTTTTTTTTTTTTTTTTGACAGGGTCTCACTTTGTCACCCAGGCTGGAATGCAGTGGTGCCATCTCGGCTTACTGTAGCCTTGACCTCCCAGGTTTAAGTGATCTTGCCTCAGCACCCCCAACTAGCTGAGACCACAGCTGCATGCCACCAAGCCCTGCTAATTTTTGTATTTTTAGTAGAGACGGGATTTCACCATGTTAGCCAAGCTGGTCTTGAACTCCCGACCTCAGGTGATCCACCCGCCTGGGCCTCCCAAAGTGCTGGAATGACAGGTGTGAGCCACTGTGACTGGCCTAAAATAGAAAATTTAAATAGGATCAAGGGTCTCCTAATACAGTAACCAAAATATCTAAGATACAAATGAAAATCACCCGTAATACCAAGAACCAGAAATGCCACGTTTTGAGTAAAAAGGACAATCAACTGATGCCAAGGCTGACATGAATCACATGCTATAATTATCTAATAAAAAATTTAAAGGCAGCCATTATAAAAATGCTTCAATAATCAATTACAGATTCTCCTGAAACAAATACAATATCACAGCAAAGAAATAGAAATTATAAAAAAGAAACAAATCAAAATTACAGAACTGAAAATACACTAACTGAAATTTTTAAAAAGCTTGAATAGACTCAGTAACAGAGTGGGAATGACAGAGGATAGAATTGGAGACAGATCAACAGAATTTACTCAATCTGAACAACAGAAAGAAAATAGACTTTAAAAATTGCTCAAACAAACCAGAGCCTCCGGGTTCTGTGAGACTGTAACAAAAGATCTGGCAATGGAGTCAATGGAGTCTCAGAAATAGAGGAGAAAGGGGGTGAAACTGAAAAAGCATTTGAATAAATAATGCCTGAAAATTTCTCAAAATTGGTGAGAGGCACACATTTACAGATTCAAGAAGATGAATGAATCCCAAACAGGATAAACATAGTGAAATTCACTCCAAGGCATATAATTAAATTTCTGAAAACTAAACATAAAGTATTAAAATAGTCAAAGAGAAATGACACAGTACCTATAAAGAAACACCAATTCAAATAATGGTAAACGGCTGGGCACAGTGGCTTACACCTGCAATCCCAGCACTTTGGGAGGCCGAGTTGGGTGGATCACCTGAGGTCAGGAGTTTGAGACCAGCCTTGCCAACATGGCAAAATCCTGTCTCTACTAAAAATACAAAAAGAATTATCCAGGTGTGGTGGTGCGCATCTGTAATCCCAGCTACGCGGGAGGCTGAGGCAAGAGAATCGCTTGAGCCCAGGAGGCGGAGGTTGCAGTGAGCTGAGATGTCACCACTGCACTCCAGCCTGGGTGACAGAGCGAGACTTCGTCTCAAAGAAACAAAAACAAAACAAAACAAAACAAAAAAACAAATATCAGTGAAGCTCTCATCTGAAACCATGGAAGCCAGAGGAAGTGGTGCCACATTTTTCATGTGCTGAAAGACAAAATCTGTCAACCCTGAATCCAATAGCTGGTGAAATGATTCTTCAGGAATAAAGAGGAAATAAAGACGTTCTCACACAAAGGAAGACTCAGAGAATTTGCTGCACACAGACCTATCCTTAAACAATGGCTAAAGAAAACTCTCTAAACACGAAGAACGGTAACAGAAGAAGGACAGGACCCTCAGAAAGGAAAGAAGAACAACGTAATGGGTAAAAATAGAAGTAAACATAAATTCTTTTCCACCTCATGATTTTTTTTCATTATATTTTATGGTTGACGCACCATCTGATGTGGTATAAAATGTACGTAGAAGAAATGCTTCAGACAACTATATTTCAAAAGTGGGGAAGGTGAAGGGACCAAATGGAAGTAAGTTTTCTACATGTCACTTGAAATGATAAGGCACTGACACCAATAGGTTGATACGTCGTAAATCCATATCTCTATCTCTATCTCTATCTTTATTTCTATATCTGTCTACGTATCTATCCTGAGAACAACCACTAAGAAAATTATACAAAGCAATATGTGATCAACTGGACCTTTAAAAAATGTTCAATTAACCCACAGGAAGGCAAGAGAAGCAATATTAGAGGAACAAGAAACAGAAGGAACAAACAGAAAACAAATAACAAAATGAGAGATATGGGAAATTTAATACCTAACATGTTAATAATTACTTTAAAGATAATTTAAAAGTAATGATTACTAAAGGTCAGAGATTGGCAGAGTATATTTCTTTTCCTTTATTTTAAGTGATCCAACCATATGCTGTCTAAAAGAAACTCACTTCAAACATAATGATATAGGTAGGTTGAAATTGACGGAATAAGAAAGATCATGGAGACATCAATTTTTAAAAGCAGGGGTGACTATATTAATATCAGATAAAATTGACTTCAGAGGACAAAAGTGGAAATTACATAATGAGAAAAGGATCTATCCATCAAGAAGATGAAGCAATCCTAAATGATACGGATCAAACAACAGAGCTTTAAAGCTTTAAAATACATGAAGCAAAACCTGACAGGACTGGAAGAAGAACTAGGCAAATTCTCATTTATAGCGAGGAATTTCAACACCTGACTCTTAGTAAATGGGAGAATTACTAGACAGAAAATTAGCTGGAGTACAGAACTGAATAGCACCATCAACCAACAGATCCAATTGACATTTACAGAACATTGCATTCAACAACAGCAAGATACACATTATTTTTAAGAACTCATAGAATAGTGAACAAGATAGTCCACAGCAGGGTCTTATAAAATAAATCTTAACAAATTTAAAATAATTGAAATCATACAGAGTATAGTTTCTGATCATGATGGAATCAAACTAGAAATCAATAACAGGAAGGCAACAGGAAAATCTACAAACACTTGGAAATTAAATAACACACTTCTAAATTATACATAGGTTAAAGATGAAGTCTGAAAGGAAATTTAAAAAATACATACGAATGAAAATGAAAACACAATATATCAAAATTTGTGGGAGGCAGTCAATTCAGTGCTAAGAGGGAACGTTATAGCACTAAATACATTAGAAAATAGAAAAGATTGCAAATCAGTCATCTAAGCTTTTTCTTCAAGAAACTCAAAAAAGAAGAGCAAAATAAATCCAAAGCAAGCAGAATAGTCTAAAGGATAAAAATCATACAATCCTATCAATTGATGCAGAAAAACCATTTGATAAAGTTCAACATCTATTCATGATAAAAACTCTCAGTACACTAGGAATGGAGCAGAACTTCCTCAATCTCATAAAGGGCAACTACAAAACATTTATAACTAATATTATACTTAATGGTGAAAGATTGAATACTTTCTCGATTGGGAAGACAAGGATGCCTGCTTTCTTACTATGTGCATTTAATATATTATTGGAAGTTTGAGCCACTAGGAAGTTCTAGGAATTGACACATAATAAGGCAAGAAAAAGGAAGAAAAATCATACAGATTAGAAAATAAGAAATACAACTGTCTTCATTGGCATATTACATGATTACCTGTGTAGAAAATGCAAGCAATCTCTAGCAGAATGCCTAGAACTAATTGAGTTTAGCAAGGTCACAGGATACAAAATCAACACATAAAAAAAAATTATATTTTCATACACTGATAAAATAAGTAGAAACTGCAATAAAGCTGTAATACCATTTATAATTCCTCCAAAGAAAATGAAATACTAGACCGGGTGCGGTGGCTCACGCCTGTAATCCCAGCACTTGGGGAGGCTGAGGTGGGCGGATCATGAGGTCGAGATTGAGACCATCCTGGCCTCAGAGATGGTGAAACCCCATCTCTACTAAAAATACAGAAATTAGCTGGGCTTGGTGACAGGCGCCTGTAATCCCAGCTACTCAGGAGACTGAAGCAGGAGAATCATTTGATCCTGGGAGGTTGCAGTGAGCCGAGATCGCGTCACTGCACTCCAGCCTGGTGACAGAGCGAGATTCCGTCTCAAAACAAAACAAAACGAAAATGAAATGCTGAGGTATAAATCTAACAAAACATGTACAGAATCTGTGTGATAAAACTACAAAATATTGATTAAAGAAATAAAAAAATCTAAAGATTGGGGAGACATACTGAGTTTATGGATTGGAAAACTCAACATTGTAAAGATGTCAACTCTCCCTAAATTTATATATAGTTTTAATGCAATTCCTATCAAAATTTCAGTAAGGTTTTTTGGTAGACATACACAAACTTACTTAATAATATGTATGGAAAGGGAAAGATCCTAGAATATCCAAAACAATTTTGAAAAAGAAGAATAAAGTGTTTTAAGGCTTACTGTATAGCTACAGTAATTGAGCACTGTGGTATTGGAAGAGGAACAGACATACGTGCAAACCAGTGGAAGAGAATAGACAACCCAGAAATAGATCCATGTAAATATGCCCAAATAATTTTTGCCAAAGAAACAAAAGCAACTCAATGGAGAAACAATAGCCTTTCAATAAGTGGTGCTGGAGCAATCTGACATCCATAGGCCAGAAAAAATAAAAAAAACATCTTGACCTAAACCTCACACTTTATGCAAAAAATTTACCCAAAATGGATCATAGACTTAAATGTAAAACATAAAACTATAAAACTTCTAGAAGGAAAAAGCAGGAGAAAGTCTTTGGGACCTAGGACTAGGAGAAAAGTCCTGAGACTTGACACCACATGCACAATCCAGGAAAGGAAAATTTGGTTAAAAGGACTTCATTAAAATTAAAAGGTTTTGCTCTACAAAAGACCTTCTTAAGAGGATGAAACAAAAAGCCCACCAAATTATAGACTGGGAGAAAATCTCTGCAAATCACATATCTGACAAAGGACTTGTGTCTAGAATACATAAAGAACTCTCAAAACTCAACATTACAATTCAAATAGTCCAATTTGAAAATAGCCAAAATATATGAACAAGCATTTTATTGAAGAGGATACAGAAGTGGCAAATGAGCACAGGAAAAAATGTTCAACATTACTAGCCATTAGAGAAATGCAAATTAAAACAATGAGCTATTACTACACACCTATCAGAAAGGATAAAACAAAAAATGGTGATGACACCACCAGGATGCTAAGAAATTGGATCATGCATACATTGCTGATAGGAATGTAAAATGGTACAGCCACTCTAAAAAATGGTTTGGCAGTTCCTTTTAAAATTAAAAGTAGAAGACTCAGAGTAGCCAAAGCTATGCTAAGCAAAAAGAACAAAACTGGAGGAATCACATTACCTGACTTCAAGTTATACTACAGAGCTATAGTAACCAAAACAGCATGGTACTGGCATAGAAACAGACACAGAGACCAATGTAACAGAATAGAGAACCCAGAAACAAATCCACACACCTATGGTGAACTCACTTTCAACAAAGATGCCAAGAACATACACTGGGGAAAAGACAGCCTTTTCAATAAATGGTCCTGGGAAAACTGGATATTCACATGTGGGAGAATAAAACTAGATCCCTATCTTTTACCCATATATAAAAATCAAATCAAAATGGATTAAAGACAAATCTAAGACCTCAAACTGTGAAACTACTACAAGAAAACATTGGGGAAAGTCTCCAGGACATTGGCCTAGGCAAAAATTTCTTGAGCACTATTCCACAAGCATAGGCCACCAAAGCAAAAATGGACAAATGGGATCACACCAAGTTAAAAAGCTGCTGCACAACAAAGGATACAATCAACAAAGTGAAGAGACAACCCACGGAATGGGAGAAAATATTGATATTTGCAAACTACCCTTCTGACAAGGGATTAATAACCAGAATATATAAGAAGCTCAAACAACTCTATAGGAAAAAAAATCTAATAATCCAATCAAAAGATAGGCAAAAGATTTGAATAGACATTTCTCAAAAGAAGACATACAAATGGCAAACAGGCATATGAAAAGGTGCTCAACATCACTGATCATCAGAGAAATGCAAATCAAAACTACAATGAGATATTATGTCACCCCAGTTAAAATAACTTATATAAAGAAGACAGGCAATAACAAATGCTGGCAAGAATGTGGAGAACAGGGAATCCTTGTACACTGTTGGCAGGAATGTAAATTAGTACAACCACTATGGAGAACAGTTTGGAGATTCCTCAGAAAACTAAAAATTGAGCTGCCATATGATCCAGCAATCTCACTACTGGGTGTATACCCAAAAGAAATAAAATCAGCATATCAAAGCGATATCCGCACTCTTATGTTTGTTACAGCACTATTTACAATAGCTAAGATTTGAAAGCAACTCATGTCCATCAACAGATGGATAGATAAAGAAAATATGATACATATACACAATAGTGTACTATTCAGCCATAAAAAGAATAAAATCTAGTCAATTGCAACAACATGGATGGAAGTGAAAATCATTATGTTACGTGAAATATGCCAGGCACAGAAAGACAAATATGGCATGTTCTCACTTATTTGTGGGATTTAAATATCAAAACAATTAAACTCATGGACATAGAAAGTAGAAAGATGGTTACCAGAGGCCGGCAAGGGTAGTGAGGGGCTGTGGGGGGTGGAGGTGGAAATGATTAGTGGGTACCAAAAAATAGAATGATGGCTGGGCGCTGTGGCTCATGCCTGTAATCCCAGCACTTTGGGAGGCCGAGGTGGGTGGATCACTTGAGGTCAGGAGTTCGAGACCAGCCTGGCCAACATGGTGAAACC
>NW_012102032.1:3872741-3874028 GCF_000951045.1 Mandrillus leucophaeus
TATCTATCTATCTATCTATCTATCTATCTATCTATCTACTATCTATCTATCTATCTATCTATCTATCTATCTATCTATCTATCTATCTATCTATCTATCTATCTGGATAGTCTTGCTCTGTTGTCCAGGCTGGAATGCAATGGCATCATCTTGGCTAACTGCAGCCTCAACCTCCTGGGCTCAAGTGATCCTCCTGCTTCAGCCTCCAGAATAGCTGGGACTACAGGCATGTGCCACGTTGTGTTGCTAGTTTTTAAATTTATTGTAGAGACAGGGGTCTTGCCATATTGCCCAGGCTGGTCTTGAACTTGTAGTCTCAAGGAATCCTCCCACCTAAGCCTCCCAAAGTGTTGGGATTACAGGCGTGAGCCACTGCACCAGGCCAGGAAAGTCTATTTAAAATTACAAATTCTTGGTGTGAGTGCATATTTTTATGAAGAACAAAAAAGAACTCAGTTTTGTGTCTGGATTGATGTGGGGTATATGTGAACGCAAAATCCAAAACATCTATAAAGGTATCTTGGCCTATGAGCTGGCCTTCTGCAATGTCAGGGTGGCCAGGGGGTTTGTCCTAAGAGAGAGGATGTTTGAGGGTGAGATGGCCCCTAGAAGCCGGAAACAGAGAGGACCAGGAGGGCACCTGGAATGAACAGAATTGGCAGGGCTTTGGTCGTGCACAGGCTGTATGAGTGGGGGTTTTGTGCCCAGGTTATAAAAAGCTTTAAAAATATACATTCCTCTTCATCTAGAACTTCCTCTTCTGGGAAATTATCTTAATAAATATATCAAAAATGAGAATAAAGATTTATCAGTGAAGATATTCCTTACCTAAACAGCAGCAACAAAACACAGAAAAACTGGAAATAACCCCCAAGTAGGGTTGAGAAAACGAATGATGGTAATATGTGTCATGCAATACCAGGCAGCCATTAAAAATCATGTCATAGAAGAACAGTTAATAGCATGAAGTAGATTAAGTGAAGACCTCAGGTTTTGGAGCATTATTTATAGTAGGACCTGACTATGTAAAACAATGTAGAACTGTATCTGTGATAGGAAGAACACTAGAAAATAAGCATTAAAATGTTAATGATGATTATTGGTGGGTAGTGGGATTGTGTGAATTTTTTTGTTTTGTTTTCTTTTTTTTTTTTTTTTGAGACGGAGTCTCGCTCTGTCACCCAAGCTGGAGTGCAGTGGGGCGATCTCAGCTCACTGCAAGCTCCGCCTCCTGGGCTCAAGTGATTCTTCTACCTCAGCCTTCCAAGTAGCTGGGACTACAGGCAC
>NW_012102032.1:3876187-3879104 GCF_000951045.1 Mandrillus leucophaeus
GCCTGTAACCCCAGCTACTCAGGAGGCTAAGGAAGCAAGCCTGGGCGACAGAGCAAGACTGTCTCAAAAAAAAAAAAAAAATTAAAAATAAATAAATAAATAAATAAATAAATAAATAAATAAAAGAGTAAGACCTACTAGTTGATAGCACAACAGTGTGACTATAGTTAAGAATAACTTAATTGTACATTTTAAAATAAGAGTGTAACTGGATTGTTTGCAACTCAATGTATAAATGCCTGGAAGGATGGATAACTCTTTTTTTTTTTTTTTGAAATGGAGTCTCACTCTGTTGCCCAGGCTGGAGTGCAGAGGTGCGATCCTGGCTCACTGCAACCTCCACCCCCTGGGTTCAAGCAATTCTTCTGCCTCAGCTTCCTGAGTAGCTGGGACTACAGGCACGTGCCACCACGGCCAGCTAATTTTTGTATTTTAGTAGAGATGAGGTTTCACCATGTTGGCCAGGATGGTCTCGATCTCTTGACCTCATGATCTGCCCACCTCGGCCTCCCAAAGTGCTGGGATTACAGGCATGAGTCACTGCACCCGGCGGGATACCCCATTCTTCATGAAGTGCTTATTTCACATTGTATGCCCTTATCAAACCATCCAATGTACCCCATACATATAGACGCTTACTATGTACCCACAAAATTAAAAACATTAAAAAATTTTTTAAAAACCCTAAAAATGGACTTAGCATGTGACCTAACAATTGCACTCTTAGGCATGTATTTCAAAGAAATAAACATTTATTTTCATGTAGAAACTTATGTTTGAATGTTTATAGTAGCTTTATTCATAACAATCTCAAACTGGAAACTATCCAAATGCCCTTCAAAAGTTGAATGGTTAAACAAACTATAGTTCATTCATACCATGGAATACTACTCAGCAACAAAAAGGAATGAACTACTGATATACACAACAGCATGGATGAACCTCAAAGATACTATGCTTAATGAAAAAAGCCCATCTCAGATGGACACATGTCACATAATTCCATATATATAACATCTGTGAAATAACATAATTATAGAGATGAAGAACAGATCAGTGGTTGCCAGGGGTTACGGATATAGGGGTGAGGGTGGAGGTGGCTATGAAGAGATAGCATGAGGGAGTTTTGGGGGGACAGTACAGTTAAGAGTCTTTATTGTGGTGGTTACTTGAAGCTACATATGTGATAAAACTGCATAGAGCTGTGCAGACACACACACACACAGAGATGATTACATTTATAACCGGTGAGATCTGAGTAAGCTCTATGGTTTATATGAATGTTAACTTCCTGGTTTTGCCACTGTATCTTGGTTATGTAAGACATTAGCACTGGAGGAGACCGGGTGAGGGGTGCATGGGACCTCCTTGTACATTTTTTTAAGATTCCTGTATAACTCTTAGAATCTAATCATCTGCAGGGAGGGAGGCCCAAAAGCCCTGCCACCGGGGCCCACCTGGCTCCCACTCCTGGCTCTGCCCTCTGCTCACTGCTGCGCCTCCAGCTACCTTTTCTCTTCCCAAACCTCTGTTTCCCCTGGCCTCTCTGCTGCTTCTCTCCTATTGTCTCATCCTTTGAAACCCCCCTCCTATTGCAATATATTAGAATCTATAATTATTTCAAAATAAAATGTTTAAAAAATATGTGCACGGTTAATATCAACACATCAACCTTTGTAAGTCTCTTCTAGTTAGTTGATCAGCCAATCAACAATATCTGTTGAGTATGCCCATGAGATGGGCTTAGATGTAGACAATTAAAAAGGAAGACAATCAAATCAAAATAATCCAAATCACTGCGGTGTAGCAGTCCGGGGAGTGAAGGAGCCTACAGTCCAGTGATGGCACCGGGCAGGCACACTGAAGGGACCAACGCACAAGTGACTTTTCAACACTCCGAATCCAGAGATTCATTTTGAGACAGAGAAGCTGAAGAAATGAAAGGAGGGGGATTTCAAAGGACGAGACAACAGGAGAGAAGCAGCAGAGAGGCCGGGGAAACGGTGTGGGAACAGAAGAGGGAGCCGGAGGCGCAGCAGTGAGCAGAGGGCAGAGTCAGGAGTGGGAGCCAGGTGGGTCCGGATGACAGTGCTCCTGGGCCTCCCTACCTGCACGAAGGCTCCCAGGATTTTCCGGGCTTCCTGGTAGAGCTTCTCTCCATCCCACTGAGGGTTGAGTCTCTTTAGTTCTCTGGCCAGCCGGTTATGCTCGCGGAGAAAGAGGGTGTGGGACGTGGCCAGCAGAGTATGCTCTGAAGCTCGAGAATCTCCTGAAAGCCCAGAAGACAGAAAGGTAGATTCTCCCTAACAGCCCCAGGACCCAGTAACCTGCACAAAGAAATGATGGTGCCCCACAGGACCCCCCCATCAACAAGCTCTCCTTCCTGTCAGGTGGAGAGGGATGGGGAGGGGGTGCTGAATCATAGGTTTGACTCTCAGTTCCATATACACACTTTTTAGCTGTGTGACCTTGGACAAGTTACTTAACACTTCTGAGCCTCAGTCTTCTTACCTATGAACATGAGAATAAAGCCTATCACAGGACTGTGACAAAGGCTAGTGGTGACACACTACACAGTAACATTTTGCTAATTATAACCCAATCGCCTTCTAGGAAGGGGGGCTTCGAATGAATGAGGAGCTTTTTACTTCACAGAGCAACTTTGAAGGTTTTAGGAATGCAGGTTTGAGGTGAGGAGCGTGGGTAGGGCTGAGTTCCTCTGGGTAATAAAGGGAGAATAATCTGGAGATGGCGGTCTACAGTGGGAGGGAGAGAGGAGTAAGGATGGAGGAGCAGTTAAATGGCCAAAGACCAGGTGTCTCATAAGGAAATAAGGAGCTTCTCCTTGTGCCCTCTAATCTTTAGGAAAGTCTATCTATTATCTATCTATCTATCTATCTATCTATCTATCTATCTA
>NW_012102032.1:3880249-3915837 GCF_000951045.1 Mandrillus leucophaeus
CCCAAGCTGGAGTGCAGTGGGGCGATCTCAGCTCACTGCAAGCTCCGCCTCCTGGGCTCAAGTGATTCTTCTACCTCAGCCTTCCAAGTAGCTGGGACTACAGGCACCCGCCACCACGCCCGGCTAATTTTTTGTATTTTTAGAAGAGACGGGGTTTCACCATGTTAACCAGCATGGTCTCGATCTCCTGACCTCATGATCTGCCCATCTCGGCCTCCCAAAGTGCTGGAATTACAGGCGTGAGCCACCAGGCCTGGTACTTTCTATTTATTTTCTTTGTTACTTTTCTGTACTTCCTGATGTTGTTTTACAGTGAATACATGTTCTTGAATTCTTTATTCATCTGGGCCTTTCTGCTAGTCCTGGACCAGGACCTGGCTAGGGACAGCGATGGCTCAGTGTGCATTTTTCCAGAAAGATGACAAGAAGGGGGCAGTGGTAAAGCTTCCCTGGATAATCCCCTTGTCCTTGGGCCCTTCTGTTCCCAGGCTAGAGACTCACCTGCCAGGAAGCAGGGCACACGGGCTGTGGTGTTGATGAACTCGCAGGGGCTTGGCTTCTTGCTGTCATAGGGCAGGTAGGGTAGCCCATGGTCTGAGACCTCCTGGTTGACAGCCATGAGGCCCAGGGGGCTGCTGAGGTTGCGGAGGCGGCTGGCCAGGCTTGGCTCGGAGCTGTACACAAAGCTGGCATCCAGGAAGGAAGTCAGAGCATTGATCTGCTCTCGGGCCAGGGACTTGTAGGGTGGAGTGGGGCAGACAAATCCAGCTCGGAAGAAAGGCATGCATTTCCCTTGAGTCCTCGCCTTGGGGTCATTGGGTGGGAACTGCAGAGAGATTGGGCAGAAGTGACTGGGCAGGGGTGGAACAGCTGGGCCCTGGCAACCTCTCCCCAGGGCAAGTCTGGATGCAAAGATGCTGATAGTGCCTTCCTGGGACCCTGGTACCGGACACTGACCCCAGACACTTCTTGCTGACATTACACATCGTGGGCTCATAATATCCTGAAGTTCATTACATCCTGTTGTGTGAAAGAGCTGAGGGTAATCATTCAGTCCTCACAGTGAGGACTCCGAATTTTTGGTGGGGAGGGAGTCCTGAGCTCCCTGGACAGGAAAGCAGGACATGAGGTGGGAACAGATTTGTTAATAATTACTACTAACAACAGCTGCCATGTATTTATTTTGGGCTCACTGTGTGCCAGGAATTATGCATACTTTAACTCACCTCAGTCCTCGAAAAAACCGTGTAAGGTGGACAATTCAGTTCCATTTTATAGATGAGAAAACTGGGACTCAGAAAAGTTAAGTAAGTTACCTAAGAACTTACACACTGGAAGGGAAAGATGTAGGATTCAGATCATTGGCTTCATTCCACAGTTTATGCTCTTTATACCATAGCACATAGCCTCGATTTATTCTGTGAGTGAATAAATGACTCTCCAACTGTAACACCCACGAATAATAGGAAAAGATGCATTGCTGCAAGCTCCTCTCCCTTCCAGATGGAAATTCCTACAAATCCCTGCTGCTCACTCGGATTCATCCAGGTTTCAGGTCCTTCTGAGTGGAGTTGAAGTCATCCTCTACAATGATGTACAGCAGCATAAACTTTAACATGCATAAAATGAATCTCTGGGGATCTTGGTAAAAATGTAGAATCTATTTCCTAACATCTTGGATGAGACTTGAGATTTTGCATCTCTTTTTTTTTTTCTTTTTCTTTTTTATTTTTTGATATGGAGTCTCTCTCTGTCACCCAGGCTGGAGTGCAGTGGCGGGATCTCGGCTCACTGCCAGCTCTGCCTCCCAGTTTCAAGCAGTTCTCCTGCCTCAACCTCATGAGTAGCTGGGATTACAGGCATGTACCACCACGCCAGGCTAATTTTTGTATTTTTAGTAGAGACGGGGTTTCACCATGTTGGCCAGGCTGGTCTCAAACTCTTGACCTCAGGTGATCTGTCCACCTCAGCCTCCCAAAGTGCTGGGATTACAGGCGTGGGCCACCTCTCCCAACTGAGATTTTACATTTCTGATAAGCTCCCAAGTGTTACCAATGCTGCTAGGTCGGGGATGTAGACAACCTTCGCCAGTGTTCCCATTCTGCTATCAGTAGTTTTCTTGTCCAATTCCCACGCTGGCCCTTTGTTCTTGAGAGCCGGAGCAGTGTCCTGTTCCCTTTGGAATCCTCAGCATTTAGTGCATTGCCTGGTATGGGGTGGTCAATGTCTGTTTACTGAATAAATGAATGAGTGAGGCTTGGGAAACTACCAAATCAGTATCCATGATCTATCCAGAGATCCTAGCTGATGAGCTGGGAATGTATGCTACATCAGGGTGGGCAAGGGGCTAGCTAGTCAGAGATGCCCAGCTGCAGGGCCTTACCATGATGGGGAAGCAGTTGTCTCCCTGGATACAGTACTCATCACACTGGGCTTTGGAGTACTCACTACTCCCCAGCTCGGTGTCAGGGGCAAAATCCAGGTCGTGATCTACAATCTGACCCCACTGCATGAAGAACAGGGACCTGTTTTGGTCCAGAACACCCTCCTCATTCAGATAGCCAACAATCTTGTTAGATACCTCCCGGGCCTACAGATGGAGACAGAAGGGGAGGGCAGATTAGAGGAAAAAGTGCTTTGAGGATTCAGATGCAACTACACCTCATTAACTACCTACCACGTTACAAGTACACTTAATCCCTACAAGGAGTTTGTGAGGTGAGTGGCATTAGCCTCTTCTGTAGAGGGGGAAATTGAATCCTGGACAGGTAAAGTCAGTTCTCCAAGGTCCTGCTGCTACAAACGGACAGGGATGGAATTGAACCCAGATCCGTATGACTTGATGACTTGCCAGGCCAGTGCCCTTTCCACTAAGAGAGGGAAAACAAAGACAGGCTGCCTCTGAAATACGAGCTACGGAGGTGCCGGGTGTCCGGGAATAGAGAGGGGCTCTGGGTAGGGGCTGCCAGCTCCCATAAGGCCAACAAATAGGACCTCCAGGCAAACAACAGCTGATGCACTCCAGGAGCGAGGGTTGGGGTAAGCGCGAGCGGGATGGGGCAGGGAGGCCATCTGCCCGGGAGACCCCAGGGTATCTGGCCTGCGGCGACCGGGACGTGACCACCACGTGGCTGAGCTCCGGGCTCCGAGCTCTGCTGCCCTCTAGCGGCAGTTGGGGGTCTGTGCAGATCTCCATCGGGCACCCCTGCTGCCCGCACCGATTTCTCCTCCTCCTTTCCCTGCGAGCATCCGGTTCCCTCTGACTCCCATCCTTCACCCCCGCCCGGCCTGCCCTCACCAGCGGGAGAGGGAAGCCGTTGCGCGTCTTCCCCGGCGTCCAGCCGAAGGGCAGGGAGAGCCCGTCCTCGTACTCCGCGGGCAGCCAGCGCGCCAGAGCCCTGTTGGCGGCGCCCAGCGCAGGCTTCCTCCTGAAACCAGCACAATCCTCGCTGAGCTTCTGCAGGCCGGCTCCGGGGCTTCAAAGCCCAGGACCTCATGGGGGAAGGAGCCTCTGCTCGAGGCGGAGGGGACGCAGAGAAGGGAGCCTCTCAAATGTGCGGTCTCTGAACTGCGCCCACACCCTGAAGGCGCGGGGCTCCCCCCGCCCCCGGGAAAGGTGCCGCTTCCAGAGACACGCAGTGGGCTAGCGGGAGAAGGCTGGAGATGCGCGATCTTGAGAAGGTGGGGAAGGTGGGCACGCCAGCCCAGGTGGGCAAGGCAGTGGCAGATCTGCCTGGAGTGCCCAAGGAGCAAAAGTCTTGGAGGGGCGGGGCGGGGTGGCTGGAACGGTCGGTCCCCACACCCCAAGCCCTGCCACCTGTTGTTGCAGTCTCCGGTAATGGTGCGGTAAGGGCTGCACGGGTCGCATCTCACCACGGGAGCAGGAGCACCACAGCCCACCTCCAGAGACAGCGAAGTCAAGTCCAGGCTGGGGTCTGAAACAGAAGGGACTCCAAAGGGACTGAGTTCTTTTTCCATTCACAGGCACCCGTGGGAGGCAGAAAATGGAGACCAGAGGTGAACCTGCATGTTTTGGAATGCATTCCATTGTAAGTAAGCATTTCTCAATTAATCTGACAGCACATTAAGGTAATAAATTTTATTCCCATTTTACAGGGAAGAAAATGAGACTACAGTGTTCAAGAGACTTGCCCAAGGCCACACAGAGTAACTGGTAATGTTCCCAGAATTGCTAGTAATTCCTTATATACCAGGTCCAGATTCATTTGAATTGACAGATCTTTCTTTTAGAATGGAAATACCCCTGGGAGGTTAAGCATATGTTAGCATGAGTTAGTGTGATAAGACCACTTTCTTCTAAAGCTTCATTTACATCTAAAGTACCAAGCAAGCAGGGACATAGCGAGGACAGATGTTGGGAAGGGATAGGTAATTTTTCAGTGAGGGGCAGGGGTTGTGGGAGGAGTGACAGAGTAGAGGGGCTTTAGGCATCAGAGGGTTCAGTGGGGGCACAGAGTGGAGAGAGATGCCCACTTCTGAACACATACCCTCATGTGCATACCTCATCCACCCTGGAGTCTGCAAGAACAGGGAGGTGAGGGAATCTGGCTCATGGGGGCTTCTTTGGGGGCCATCTCTGAAAGGTGGCAGGATTTCAACTCTCAGAACCTTTTGGATTTCAGAGGTCAAAGTGCTTCCTACTTCTTACCCTGTCCCAGTTTCCTTTTTTTGGAGCTTTGGAATTTGTCCAACTCCTAGGCTAGCTTTCCCCCCTCACTTGATGTTTTCCCAGGGAGAACCTGCAGCCTCTTCCTCATGTCAGGACCAAACCCCTTCCTCATGACCCTCTGTGGGCTGTGGCATTTGGTTGGGGGTGAGAATGGAGGGGATGGAGGAGGCCATGACCAAGCCATCAGTTAAGTTCATTTACTAATAGCTCCATCTTACCCAGAACAAGATGGAAATCTTAGCTCCTGTGACATTATCCCAGTAAATTCCCCTGACACAAGTGGCTTAAATATCCTTTCTACTAGAGGAAGTGGTGACACTGTGGTTTAGGACAAGGAACCCATGTTTATTGACTTTAGCACTTCCTTTGGGCAGAGGCCTTACAGATAGTGTTATACAAAGAGCACCAATGTCCCCTCACTTGGAGTTGGCAATGTGAGCTTGCTAGGTCTCAGTTCCTTCCTCTGCAAAAAGAGCATTGCCCTGGCTGTCCTCTAAGCCCCTCCTTGCTCTGCCAGTCTCGTCTACTGGTCTAAGAAGGTAGAGACGGGAGTGTTTCTCTGAGTAGATAGTTCTCAACAGGAAGTACAGCTTTGGGTGGCCTCTGCTCTCTCCTATGGGGAGATGACCCCTTCCTGCCACAGAGGGCTGGTGAGTTTTCTGTACCTGTGACATTGGTCAAGGACGCCTTCTGCCCCAGTCTCTTTAAAGACTCCTCCCACACCTGTCCGTTGCGGATGGCTGTACGCGTCCGGCCTTTGGCATGCTTGAGGTATTCTGAGAGCTGTCGGCTGGTGGGAGTCTCAGAGCTCATGGCGGTCTTCAGCCTACAGTAGAGGGAGATGGGGATCATGGCCTGGACCCTGTAGGAAGGGGGCTGGGGGCCGCTGGAGGGGTGGGAGGGGATGTGTGTACAACATGGCCTCATAACCCAGGCTGCTGCACTGTCCAATACAGTAGCCACTAACCACATGTGGCTATTTAAATTGAAACTTATTAAAATGAAAATTAAAAATTCAGTTCCTCAGCAGCACTAGACACACCTCAAGTGCTCAATAGCCAGGTGTGGTTAGTGATGACTCTGTTGGACAGTGCAGATAGAGGACATTTCATCATCTTAGAAAGTTATCTTGGACCCTGCTAGCCTAAAGTGGGCTTAGAGCTGGACGGACACAGGGGTGGATCTGGGTTCCACCAGGATTGGTTTAATTATATGACCACTGAGTGACTTCCCCTCATTTATGAACTGGGAATCACAGTTTTCTCCCATCAGAGACTTATGTATGGACTTTGGGATAGACTGACTGGGATTGGCTCCTGACTGCCACTTTCCAGTTGTGTGCCTTTGAGGCAAATTACTTACACTCTTTGTACTCAGTTTCCTTATTGGTATAATGAAAATAATGATAGTAACCTTAGGTTGAACCATGCTGTTTCATCATTTCTGACCTTGAAAATAGCTGTTTTCTACAGTTCGATTTAGTACTTCCTAGGATTTTGGGGAGGAATGAATGTAGAGCCCCCAGAGCTGTATCTGCACAGAGCACACACTCGCATGTGCGAGCGTCACTGTTACCATCAGCCGGGTCCCACAGGGGCTCCTGCAAGGTATTAGAGTCCCTGCCTCACACCATGAACAAAGGCAGGCAGGCCGCTGGGCCCCCGTGGGCTTAGCCTGTAAGATCCCATCCAAGGTTCCAGATGTTCCTTCCTTTCCCGCCCCGCCCCGGGCTCTGCATGCTTCCCCTGCCTGGACACAGATTCACCAGGGACTCACCTCCTGCTCTGCCCTGGGGTTGGGCTCTGTTGGGGGCAGGCAGGTCTTGGAAGGACCTCTTTGCCATCTCCACAGTCTCTACCCCAGTCCTAGCCGTCATCCTCTCCTATCTAGACAGCTCTTACTTCCACTCTTGTCCTCTTCCCATTCGTTCTCCACAGGGCTGCTGGAGTGATGTTTTTAGCATAAAAATCAGACCGTGTCACTGCTGATTCAAGTGTTCTAATGGCTTACCCTGGGACAACACACATCTGCTCTCACCTTATGCGTGATCTTCCTTGCCTCCTGCTTGCACTGGCCTTCCTTTTCCTGAGCACCCCACGGGCTTTCCTGCCTCAGACCCTATGCTGTTGCAGTGCCTGGAACGCCACCCCCATGCCCTCTGCCTGGGTGGCTCCTTACCATTCTCCAACAGGCTTCCCTGATCCCTGTGCCTAGAGTGGCATCCCTTGCCCTGTTTATTTCCTTCATTTTCCTTATAAATTGTGAGTCACTGCACTGTGTATGTACTTGGGTAACAGAATGTTTAAATATGACTCGTTCTGTCTCTGTGAGGCCCCTGAGTCCAAGGACTAACAAGCGGGGAAGGGCTCCTCCACATTTCAAAGCAGGGCACTGGTTTGCCTGTGCAGGACTTGCAAAGGAGGTGTATGAACACCGGTTTTGTGGCTTTTATGCTGTCCCCCATCATGCGGCTATAAAGGGAATGAATTTGAGGAGGGAGAGAGAATTTTCCTTTGGAGACATTTGCAGAAATACTGGTCACTTCCCTCCCACCACCATGAGGCTCCTCCTTTGCCAGTTTAATTCTAGAGAGAAAGGTCTTAGGAGGAGGGCTTGACTGTGTGTCCTGGAGTACTGGCTGGGGTTTGACACCTGCCTGAAGAGCAGTGTCCTGGCAGCACAGAGAGAGGGGCAGGGCAGCCCCGTGCAGAATCCGGAATCTGCACGGCCCCAACAGCAGGGCGAAGCTGCTAGTATTCTGGAGGCTGCTTAAAAGGGACCTGCCCCAAGACAGAGTGGGGAGGGGTGAAGGAGTGGGCCCAGTTCTCCCAGGCAGAGAGGGTTAGAGCTGGGAGTCACTGGCCAGAGAATTTTCCAGATCACAGAGTTGGCAGCAGAATCTCTCTCTGAAACCAGGAAAGTACCCAAGGGGAGACAGAGAGAGAGCTTCCGGCCCCTTGAGGACTGAGCTGTTCAGGGGATGTAGACTCACCACCCCTTTTTCCTCCCTCCCTCAGCTTAACCAAGGAGCAGAAACCCAGGCTGGGAAGGAGGAGCCCCAGAAAGAGGGAGAAGGAGACTGCACTCTCTTCTCCCGCCAGAGGCCTCAAGCAGTTCTGAGCTGAAGGAAGAGAACAGGTCTGGGCTTTATCTTCTTATGCTGACATTTTAATTCCTGAGATAATCCTGGTCTGGGGACTAGAAGTGTCCAGAGCATGTTTTATCATCTAAGTCACCAAAAAAGTTATCTGAAGGCTTGAGAGTTCATTCAAGGGCCAAGGAGGAGTGAGTGGTGGCCCAGGTCCAGTGCAAAGGGACAGTGAGAGGAAATAATAAGGTTACTTTTTTTTTCTGAATGTCTGCCTTTTCCCTGGAGTGTGCGTTTCCTGAGGGAAGGCGCCCACGTTGCCCCTGCACAGGATTGGAGGGTGGTTGACTCTATGGGTGCTCTGTGGGCCCTGGGCTCTTCCCCTTGCTGCCACGGGTGCATCTGCTGCAAGCTCACTCCAGTAACCTTGTTGGGCGCCTGCTTCTGAGCCACTGGAGTGGCCTGGTTGGGGGTGCCAGGGAATTCCACAGGTGTGCCGCAACACCTCTCAGCCACCTGCAAGCCTGCAGCCATGTCTGACTGACGTGAGCAGATGAGGGCTCTGCTCCCTTGCTCCAAGATGGGACAGGCTCTGAGGAGCAACTTCTGCTCCAGGTTTCCCTGTAGGGTCAGGCTGAGGCTAGACCTGAAGTCACTTTATTTGTCCAACCTCCCCCTTTGCTTCTGCTGCTTCTTCACCCCGTCACAGCTTCCCTGTGAGCACTTGTGTAATATGTCACCTGCATCTGAATGCAGGGCTCGGATTTGGCTTCTGGTGGACCTCGCCTCAATTAGTCAGTATCAGTTGGATGAATGAAGAACTTTTACTGAGAGGCTTTCTGGGACTCTGGAATGCATGACCCAAGGAAATATTGGGCCACGTGGAAGAAAGTCCTTCTAGGCCAGGTGCGGTGGTTCACGCCTGTAATGCCAGCACTTTGGGAAGTCGAGGCGGGCAGATCATGAGGTCAGGAGATCAAGACCATCTTGGCTAACACAGTGAAACCCCATCTCTACTAAAAATACAAAAAAATTAGCCGGGCGAGGTGGCGGGCTGTAGTCCCAGCTACTCGGGAGGCTGAGGCAGGAGAATGGCGTGAACCTGGGAGGTGGAGCTTGCAGTGAGCCGAGATCTCACCACTGCACTCCAGCCTGGGCGACAGAGCAAGACTCTGTCTCAAAAAAAAAAAAAAAAAAGGTCCTTCTAGGGTTAGATTACATATCCTCTTCCAGGTGATGCACAGGCTGGAGACTTTAGGAATGTGGGCTATTGCTCCTACTTGTCATGTACTTGGAAGGCTGGGAGGATGGAAAGGCAAGTTTTATCATTGTTCGCCTCACTGGCTCATCGGGGCTGGCCTAGATGTGCTTGTCATGAACAGGAAGCCTGTGAAGGGAAGTGTGTGTGTGTGTGTGTGTGTGTGTGTGTATGTGTGTGTCTCACGTACCTGGTTCGGGAGTCCAGGAAGGCCTTGTTGACTTGGACCTTGGCCTGACTCACAGCATCGGAGATGGCAGAGGTTCTGGTGGTCTGTGCTTGGGGTTGGAGAGGGGAGCAGGAAGTAGGTTGTCAGACACCACTCCTTTGCAATGTCTTCTACTTTTGTCTCCATCTTAGCCATCACCCCCACCCCGCAAATCTGGGCAGGCAGGAGATCAAGATTAGGAAAGTTTCATAAGAGTCCTTAAGGGGAAAAAGCACAGAATGGGAAGAATACTCTTGGATCTTCAATAAGATGTCAAAATTGCTCTTCGGGATCTCACTAGAATGCCCAGAGATGGGATGAAGAGGGAGTGTGGCCACTCAGGGTGGCTTGGGTTACTGGGCTGTAGGGATTTTTCTAGTTCCTGGTGAGATGGTCTCGTGGACTATCACAAGTTCATTAAGGAGGACCCACTGATCACCAGGACCCCGACGTAGAGAAGGGGATGGCATGATAGCAATGGGATTCCCTGTTCGCTCTTGTATTGGTGTCTGGAGCATGGAGGACAGGATCTGTTTTCTCAACAAGGAGAGCATAGTGGGTTAAATAATGGCCCTCCCAAAATTCACATATGAATGGAACTTCAGAATGTGACCTTATTTGGAAGTAGGGTCTTTGTAGATGTTATGAATTAAAATGAGGTCATACTGCCTTAGCATGGGCCCTAAATCCAATGAATGATGGTTTTTTGAGAAGAGGAGAGGACACACAAAGAAAAAGGCCATGCAAAGACTGAGGCGGAGATTGGAGTGTTGCAGCTACAAGCCAGGGAACACCAAGGATACCAGGACCACCAGAAGCTAGAAGAAGAAAGGAAGCATTCTTCCCTAGAGTTTTCAGAGGGAGCGCAGGCCTGCCAAGACCTTGATTTTGGACTTCTATCTCCTGGACTGTGAAAGAATACATTTCCGTTGTTTTAGGCCACCCAGTTGGTGTGCTTTGTGACAGTAGCCCCAGAAAACCCATAAAGGGAGACACTCACCTCTTGTGGCAGATGCTGCAGCCTGAAGCAAGATGAAAGAAGCCAGGAGGGCTGGGAGATGGAGAAGGATCCTCATCGCTGAAACGAGATGCAGGATCACTCTGTAAGCCTCTCTAGAGCCCAAGTGGGAGGGTTTGAATCACAGAAAGCAGAGAAAGCCCAAGGAACGCCAGACACCCTAACACTGGAACAGAGAAGGAGAAGCCACATTAACGAATGAAACATCTACTTTATGCACAGGCCTGTACTAGGTGCTGGGAGCGATGGAAAGAGGAGAAGCCGTGGTGGAAGGGAAAGAACTCAGGCTTCAGGATCCAAGGCCCTGATTTATCATTCTGCATTTGTTCCAAATAGCTCTGTGACCTTAGGCAGGTTACTTAACATCTCTGGGGTCCTGGCTTGCTATGGGAGGAGGTGAGACCAAGTGATCCAGAATGTCCAATTCTGTCCTGACAGCCTGTGGTCCTGAGACGCTGTGCCTGTCTTGTCACAGGTGTGAGAAATGCTGTTACCAAGCCTGGAGCCTGCCTTTGAGTTCTCCTCCCTCCTTCCCTCCAGGAAACGGCTCCCTGCAAGCCAGTTTCCTCTGGCCCAGCCCCAGGGGAGAGTGCCTGAGAGGTAGACACTCAGCACCTCCCTTCGGAAACCTGGCAGGGGCTTCCCCATCCCTCAAAGTGCCAACTTGATGGCAATACTGAAAGAAAGTTATGACAAAGCTCAGAGCTCCCCTGAGCCCACAGCTGTGCCCCAGCCTGCCTGGGAAGATTCCAGCTCATGGATTAACCCCTTCGCCATGAGCTTTAACTCTGAACGAAAGTCTTTAGACTAAATTTTGTGCGGCTTTGTTTTCTGATGAGGGTCTTCATTGGGCTTAGTGGAGCAGACCCCGTATGTCTTCTGAGGAGATTCTGGCTCCAGCCTGGGGAGGCAGCCACAGCATGCAGATGGAATGATTGTGTGTTTAGAGCATGGTCCTGAGAGGCTCCTCAGTTTTCACAAGAGCGCACGGGCTCTCCCTGCAGCACGGCATTCACTGGTGGAATCCAGAAGCACACTAGGGAGAGCTGCCTCAGGTTGCCCCCCGCCACGTCTCCCCGAAGCTCAGCTCCCAGAGAGAAATTCTGGAGCTCTGCCTGACAGATTTCCTCACCTGTCTTGCAGACCCTCTCCAAATCATCTCCCCTTGGAATAGGCCAGACCAGGAGAACTCTGTATCTGGATCAGGTCATTTCAGCCTCTTTCACCCCTGTCAACCTCCAATTTTTTCCCTCTAATAATTTGTATCTTGTTGGATGTACTTTTTGTAAGCTAACTCTAGAGAAAAGGCAAGGCATGAATAAATACCTCTCTGGCCAAGATTCTCTCTGTTACTTCCCCCTTCCCCAAGATGAGTTCTCAAACAGCTTGACCTCTCAGTGGGCTCTTGTCCTTAGAGTCGCATGGCCCCAAGGAGGAAGAGAGTCTGTGACCTCCTATCCCTCTGTCACCATATTTTGCAACTTCAGGGGACCCATTGCAGGGTTCATTGAGTTAGCAGAAATCTGCCCTTCAGACAAACAGAGATGATGGTTTTGGAGGAAAAGGTATCATTGACTTTAAAAAACAATTGTGGTAAAAAAAAAAAACATGGTCAAGTGTGGTGGTTCATGCCTGTAATCCCAGAACTTTGGGAGGCCAAGGTAGCAGATCACTTGAGGTTGGGGTTGGAGACCAGCCTGGCCAACATGGTAAAACCCTGTCTCTACTAAAAATACAAAAATTAGCCAGGCGTGGTGGCATACACTGGCAATTCCAGCTACTGGGGAGACTGAGGCAGGAGAATTGCTTGAACCTGGGAGGTGGAGGTTGCAGTGAGCCAAGATTGCACCACTGCACCCCAGCCTGGGTGACAGAGTGAGACTCCGTCTCCAAAAAAAAAAAGAAAAGAAAAGAAAAAACCAAAACCCAAAAAAACTACATAGCATAAAATTTAGCATCCTAGTCACTTAAACTATGTAGTACTATAATGTCAGGTATATTCACATGTTGTACAATGGATCTCTAGAACATTTTCATCCTGTAAAAACTGAAACCCTATACCCATTGAACACCAACTCCCTATTTCCCCTTCCCCCCAGCTCCTGGCAACCACCACATCATTGATTTTTTTTAAGAGGGCTGTGAGCACAAGCATTCATTATGTTGTTCTTTGAATGACTAATGCATTTCATAATAAATGACAAACACAAGGTAAAAGATTAGTCCATTTTTTAAAGAGGCATCATCTGAGACAGCCTGAGGAAGACAAGATCATAGAAGAAGACATGGAAGTTGAGAAAATTAAACAGGAAATAATACTTAAGTACTCATTTCTCCTCTCCTCTTCTTTGGGACCCCCTTCATGCTCTCCTCACTGGAAAGTGGAGGAGTGGGGACTTCAAGGCCACAGATAAATTATTTTCCCATGTCTTTGGCAATGTTCTTGGTGGGTGTGAAGGAAGGGTGTGAATAAAAATCAGAGCCAGCTAAATACAAGGTCATGTCACTGAAAAGGGGGTGTGCAAAAAGATTCTAGAGGGACACTGTCTGCAGCCAGAACCACGCAGGGCAAGAGGGCATGGGGCTTTAGAGTGTAAACGGCCAACAAGAGACTTCTGTGATGTGTGGATATTTATCTGCATTCTTATCAACATGGTGAGTGCAGAAACCATTTCCCTAGCCCTTTGGTTTGCAGCAAAGCCTGGAGCCTTCCCTGGGACATGAAGCACTATCTGGAGACAGAGCCACAGCCTTTGCCCCTCAAATGCCAGGCTGGTCCACAATCCCATGCCTCCGCTCATGCTCTTCCCTATACAATACCCTCTCTGCCTAATAAACTCCTATTCATCCTTCAAAACCCAGACCAAATGCCACCTTCTCTGTGAAGTTTACCAGTTTTCTCCAGGAAAAGTTAGATTGTTCTTTTTTCTGTCCTCCCACAGTATTTCATCCATATCTCATATTACTGTCTTCACATCTGTTTCCCCTATCAGACCATGAACTCCTGAAGGGCTCCATCTTATGTATTTGTTTTCCAGGACCTAAGTATGTCAATATATAATAGGTGTTGGGTGCATGCTGAATGAATGAAACTCCTAGAGCAGAGAAGTTCGGCATCTGGAGGTTGCAGAGGGAGAGGGCAGAGATGGTCTCTCAGCAAGCCTCTCACACTGTAATGTGCCTACTAATCACCTAGAGATTGGGGTAAATGCAGATTCTGACTCAGAAAGTCATAGAAGGGGCCTGAAAATCTGCACTTCCCGTAAGCTCCAGGTGATGATGATGTTGCTGGTCTGCAGACCACACTGAGTACCAAGGCCTTCCAGACTTTGGTTCTCAACGTTGCTGAGCAGTCACCAAAGAGATGGGGGAAGGCCCGAGAAGGGATGAAGTCAGTGAGATTCTCTTCCATGACTGGAAAGAGCCCTGTGGAGGGTGGTGGAGTGAGCCAACAGGAAAGCCATAATTCTTGCCCCATCACCCACAGGAACACTCTCTTGATCTTTTGAGTGACTCCAAGATCAGGATGAGAATGAAGAGATAGCTCTTATCAAGCCCTCTAGAGCAGAAATAATCTACTTCAACCAAAAGATTTGAGGCACACAATTGCATCAAAAACAAATATGATTTAACCATCCCATTCTCCCAAAATGAAGCCTGCCTAGCACTGCTGCAAACAGGTCACACACCTGCTTGAGAGCCAGGTGTCCACAGGGCACTTCAGACAGCTAGGACCGGGCAAACTAGATGGTCGGATCTGCTGCAGATGGCAGGCATGAGATGCTGGAAATGAGATGAAGACCTGACAGCTCCGGCTTAGGGAATGCCTTAAAACACTGCAAAATTTCCACTATAATGGAGAGGCCAGATTTCATCACACTGTCTCAAGAATAGCACAGGGAGCACCATTGCGTCAATGTTTTTCCCCAAATTCCGATATGATTCTGGACACATTAAATTGCTTAGATCTCAGTTCCTAAGCAGGGTGGATAAGAGAGGTCTATGGTACCTTCCAGCCCTAAGTCTATGATTCTGTGACATAGTTTTCAGACACAGAAAAGCCTTTTTCCCCCACAGTGGTTGGGGGAGGCTTAATTACATTCTCTCATATACCAAACAAGGGGAGTGTGCCATGGGGTGGCTAAAGCTGGCACCAGAAAATGCCTGATAGAGACAAGTCCAAATCCAGTGCTAAGCTTTCTGAGAAGACATTAGGAAATTTCATCATCAACTTTGCAGAAACCAGGAAAGATGAAAGTTGAAGAGTCTTACCTGCCCAGTGCCTTGTCTTTTTGCAGCAGCCAGGGAGTTGCTCTGCTTGGAGGAGCTGGTCTTTTATACCTTCCAGCAAGAATGTATTTCTGGGAAAGGCCCAGAAGGAAAGATTTTAGTGTGGCTTGGAGGAGATGCTGAGGCTTAGCAGGAAACACCATGTGACTCTGGGCACATGCACCAGGAAACTGCAGAATGGCAGGGATTGGTTGATGCAATACCACTGACTGTGGGTGAAGCAACTCCTCTTTCCATCTTTCAACTTAAGTGCATGATTGTGATCTAGTCCTGGAAGGCAAAGCTGCACGCCCTGAGCACATTTGTCCCTCTTAAACTCCTAATGGGATCCGAATAGCTCTTAGAATTATGAACAATTATTAGGTAGATCAACCTAAATGGTTCTCCTCCCCATTCATATATTCGCTGCCCTTTGATCCCTCCCTTACTTTCCACCCCGTTTACTGTGGAATCCAATGGATTCATCTTTTGGATTTAAAATGATTAATAAACATTAATTTTTTTTGGTCAAAATTTCAAAATACTTTGGCCACCAAAAGATGAGAAGAGCCCTAAGCTTGTCATTAGGATAGTGGGTCGCAGTCCCCGCCTCTGCCATTGTATGGCTCTAGACAAGTCACTTCACCTTCTGGTGTCTCCAATTTTCTAGTAGTGAAATCAATGGTTGGTTTTGGTGATTATTATGATTCTATGACTTCATGCCTTCTATAGGGTGGCCCATTAAAAAACTCCAGTATCTGGGAGGCTGAGGTGGGTGGATCACTTGAGTTCGAGACCAGCCTGGTCAACATGGTGAAACCCCGTCTCTATTAAAAACACAAAAATTAGCTAGGCATGGTGGTGCATGCCTGTAATATTTTAGCAATAGCTACCTGGGAGGCTGAGGTGGGAGAATCACTTGAACCTGGGAGGCAGGGGTTGCAGTGAGCCAAGATCATGCCATTGCACTCCAGCCTGGGTGACAGGACGAGACTCTGTCTCAACGAAACAAAACAAAACAAAACAAAACAAAACAAAACCACCACTATCCTATAAATTATTGACCTAAAGCTCAAGTATAATGCTACATACCTTTCCTACCTCAATGACTTTGGAAATTCAACCTCATTAGATTCATACAAGAAGGAAATAGGAAGATTCTGAGAAAACAAAATTTCATGAGAGTGTATTTTACAGACAGACAATTTAAAACATAATAAGCCTCTTTATGAAATCATACTCTGAGTTGAAAATACTCTGGGAGCAACTGTCAAAAATGTGTCAACCTCAAACCAGACTTCTTGGTTCACCTTCAAAAAAGTGATATTTCCTTTCTCTAGATGATGGAATATATCTAAAAACTGCTTCTCTTGTGATGAATCCAGGCAAAGGAGCTGGGCATCTCAGAAGAAGGCAGGTGTCCAGGAGAGGTGAGTGGGACATCAGGTTCTTCTTGTTTTCTTTGAAACACACTTCATCTCCTTAGCCAAGCATTGTTTCTTTGTCTGACCATTCCCTGAACTTTGGCACATGCTTCTCAAGGTTCTTGCCTCTGAATTTTATGCTTAATATGTTCAGGAAGTTGTGTCATTAGGCAGATCTTGACCTAGTTGGTTCTGAATAATTTGAAGATGGAACTTCCTTTTAGAAGACCCTATGGGATAACATTGCTTCCTATGTACAAAATACAGTGAGTTATGGAGTCAGGGTAACAGCAAAATACAGGTCTGATCATTCCTGGGTTTTATCATGTTATGACATGATATGATATGTCCTAGATTTGGTCTTTCTGTAATGGGTCAAATAGGATGGGGCAGTGTCAACTCCAGCCCAGTAAGATCCTTCCTTGATATTGACGTGAAGCACACCTGGAGGCAGTCAATCTGACAGTGACATGCCTATTGTCCTATAGCTAATTTTTATTTTAGAGCTTTGCTGACATGTGATGACATGTTGTCATGGGTTTATCTGAGTCTAGTCAAATCTGTAGCACAGGTAGATGTCTTCCCATGTGGGAATGGCAAATTGGCCTGAGAAATGGAGAACGGAAGGCAGAAAGTCCAGGAGAAAGCTAAAAAGGCCAATAGCTTCTCATATGTCAGTGCAGAGTCCAAGATATTTTAGCAATAGCAGCAGCAGCAGGGAGTACCCAATGAAGATAAGGTCTATTGCTGGCACATGGCAGTACACACACCCACACACATACACAAACATGCATGCACACTTCCCAGAAACACACAGTTTATAAATGAGACTGATTTTGGACATAGCTGGCTCACCTCTGTTGCCTTCTAGAATTAGAATGCTGCATGCTGCATACACAACCTTTGGTTGATTCAAAGGATACTCATGGTCAGTAACACAGTGACCAATCTGTTTGTGTAAGGTGATTGTAGCTCTCACACTGGGTCCATGTCAGGTGCCGTCTCCCATGGGCGCGCAGCTAGTCCCTTCCTTAGCTGTCTGTTTTCACCCTTGTCTGCTGTCTTGGCTGTCATTCATAGCTGGGCAGGGTTTTTTTTTTTTTTTTCTTTCCTGACTCAAATGCATTTCCTTTTGTTGGTTTCCTGGAACACCAAACAGACCTCATGTCCCAAGGATGGCTTTATATGCCCATGTTTACCCTTTTTGGGATTCATCCACTAGTTCTACCCCAGAGAAGGGAGGAACCCAGGCACTCTGGCTTAAGCTGTCCCTGGCCTCTGGAGGGGTGTACAGATGGCAGAGCTTCTCTGAATGGTGTCCCGGGGCAGCATGAGCTGTTGGAAGGGATGGGGACATTGCCAGGCAGCCCCCATTGGAGAGAGGAGGGATTTGTAGATGAGAAAAAGAAATATTTGGGATGGGTTGTATGTCTCCCTAGCAGACAGGAAGAGGCTCTGTTACCTTCTCCTAGCAGTTTTTTCTTTCTTTCTTTCTTTTTTTTTTGAGACAAGGTCTTACTCTGTCACCCAGGCTGGAGTGCAGTAGCGTGATCACCAATCAGTGCAAGGGCTCAAGCCATCCTCCCACCTCAGCCTCCCAAGTAGCTGGGACTATAGGTATGTGCCACCATTCCCTACTAGTTTTTAATTTTTTGTAGAGACAGATGTTCTCTACTAGTCCCTATGTTGCCCAGACTAGTCTAGAACTCCTGAGCTCAAGTGATCCTCCTGCCTGGGCCTCCCAAAGTGCTAGGATTACAGGCATGAGCCACCGAGCCCGGCCTCCTGGTATTTTTTAGTGGGAGAATTGATCTGATGCTTGGTGGCTTCTGAGATTGGCATAACATAAGGGTTCCAACTGGCAAACCTATGATCAATGAATTTTTCCAATTAGCCACAGCATGCCGGGACTGAAGGGCTTCCCTGGGAACCAGCCTGGTGGGTGGGCAGAATGCTGTCTCTTCCTTCTCTTCATTAATGGAAAATCTTTTTTTTTTCAGTTAACGCCATTCACCCATTTCCCCTCAGTATTCCCTCTTTCCCTGTTCCTCTTAAATATTCACTGAGCACCTAATAGTATGTGCTTCTGATTTTTTTCTTACTCCTAATCCTCTCTCTTCCTAATTAGTTGATAAATTATGAATTTTAATAAGTTTGCTTAAGCAAAAAAGCTGTCAGATCTGTTCCCTGCCTTGGCAGGGTAATGTAGACATAGGGCTGGGAAAGGGGACAGCCCTCAATGGAGCAAGACAATCTGACCCTGAATAAATCCTGAGTTGCTCAGAGTAGAGATGGGGCAATAAACCAACACCCACTTAAGCCACAAATAAAGAAACACAGTATTTTAAACAAAAAACAATCTTGATTGCTATTGTTATTCTGTGAGTGGTCTGATGATATGCTTTGTGATAAGTCCATAAAGAAAATATCATGCCAATAAATGCCCTGTTTCTCAAGCAAGCAAGCATGTATATGTGTGTGTATATGTGTTTGCACATGCACGTGAATACAGATGTGACAAAGCGACTAGTGAAAATGCAAGGAGCACTGGATTATTAAAACTCAGCAAGCCTGGCTCTAGTCCTAGCTTGCTAGTCAGCAGCATGTGACACTGGGGAAATTACTCTTTATTCAGAGGCCTCAGTTTCCTTCTCTGGAAAGAGAAATGGGTCCACTAAGTAATTGTGTTGGTTTCCTTGGGCTGTGATGTTTAGAATTCAATTGTGAATCAGTAGATCTTGTAGGTCCCAGTGCCGGTCAGCTTCTGCCTCATTGTACAGTCTTGTACACATTACACACCCTCAGGTTCTCTTTATATAAAAGGGGGATGAGAATCCTATGTTCTCACTCTTAGGACCAGCTGGGATAGGGTAGGAGGACAACTATCCCAAAGGCTGTTTCTCCTTAGTTCTGAGGGACAACCAGAAACAAAAGAACAGGAAAAATCTTGCTGAGAAAGAAGAAAAATTCTGCTGGGAATGTGATCATTCTCTCAGTCACTCAAGTTGGAAACCAGGGAGACACCCTGGCTACTTTTCTTTTTTCTTTCCCTCTTTTCTCTTCCTTCCTCCCATCTTCTTGGTCACCGAATCCTGTCCATTTTTCCTTCATAAATCTCTTGCAACTGTGGCTTCCTTGACTTCCCTACATTCTGGTTCTGCCCTGCCCTGAATTACCCCCATTTTTTTTTTTGAGACAGAGTGTCACTCTATTGCCCAGGCTGGAGTGCAGTGGAAATATCTTGGCTCACTGCAGCCTCTGCCTCCTGAGTTCAAGTGATTCTTCTGCCTCAGCCTCCCAAGTAGCTGAGACTACAGACTTGCGCCACCATGCCCGGCTAATTTTTTCTATTTTTAGTAGAAACAGCGTTTTACCGTGTTGGCCAGACTGGTCTTGAATTCCTGACCTCAACTGACCCACCCACCTTGGCCTCCCGAAGTGCTGGGATTATAGGTGTGAGCCATTGCGCCCGGCCCCAATTTCTGTAATTGCAAAAATATTACAATTATTTTGCTCCAATGTCATAGCCTTCTCACTGGTCTTCCTGAGTCTGCCCCAAAACCGCATGTCCCTTTACGGTAGTTTTCTGTACACAGTACCCCACTACCCATAGGACAAGGTCTTAGGTATTAGCCAAGGCCCTATACTGCCTAAGCCTGTATCTATCCCAGCCTATCACATATTGTGCCTTTACCCAAGCTTTTTGTTGCAGCCAAGTAAACTATTCATTCCCTGACATGCCATGCACATTCCTGACCCTCTGTCTATTCGTCTGCCATTCTCCATACCTGACTCGTTTGCTCCCTTCTTGTCCAAGTCCAATATCTAGCTCAAGCCTTCTCTTCTCCATGAAGCTATCATTGTCTGCCAAGCTCCAGAAAGCACTGCACACTAATTCTTTTTCTCCCCTTTGCTTTTCCTATTTATTGTCCCTATGCATCTTTCCTCTTGCCCAAATTAAATCAGAAACTTCTCAAGAGCTGTAAATTACATTGTGCAATCAATAAGATTTGCTTTGATGATAAAGATGATGACACTGGTATAAAAATTACCTTGGCTTAATTCAGTCATTCAAGTCCAAGTTCTTGACTGTCAGTTCTAAAGCTATCTCTGAAGACCATTTTCTAGCCCGAATGAAATACTGCACTAAAGTGTAGCTAGGGCTGGGTGTGGTGGCTCACACCTATAATCCCAGTATTTTCAGAGGCTGAAGCAGGAGGATCCCTTGAGGCCAGGAGTTCAAGGTTACAGTGGGCCATGATAGTGCCACTGTACTCCAGCCTGGATGACAGAGCAATACCCTGTCTCTTAAAAAACCTTAAAAATAAAATTTTAAAAAATGTAGCTAGAAGGAATAATTTCTGAATTTTTCTCTTTTCTCTTCTATTTTCCTTGATTTAGAGCCCCCACTGCCCATCACAAGCTGGAAAGGAACAGAGAGAGCCAAGAGATCATAATGAACGACTGAATCTTGTCTCATTTACAGTTGGGAGAAAATAGCAGTTCAAGCCCCCTTTTCCAAACCTAAGATGGAACTTCAATGCCTATTTCCCAGATGCTGAAAGAATCTTTCAGAAGCAACAGAACTCATGCTTGCTTCGCGCCCAGGCTTGCGAAGCTGCCTTCTTAGGTGTCTATGCTGGAGAGAGGCTGGGGTCCTGAGTAGGTGCCCCGAGAAGGCGTCCTGCCCTGCTTGCTGACTAACCCACAGGTTGGGGGGCAGAGTGCAGGGTGTGTGCTCCCTAGGACTTACTGTAAATGGCTGAATTCTCACTACTTCCCTCCTGGGGCTCCGCCCTGATGATTTTGGGGAACATGAGGATAATAGATGCTCTGGAAGATTGTGGTGGAGGCTGGAATGGGGTGAAACGCTCCAACAGTCTCTGTCTGTGATGGAATTCCTTCCACTCTGGTGGGAACCTGGGGAGGGTGAAGTGGTTATTGCCTCTCACTCTTCTCACAATGCTAAGAAGGGGACAGAGTCCGGGGAGAGGAAGTGAAAGAATCTTCACCGTCCTACTCTCTTTAAATGAATACAGGCTTTCCAAGAGGCCGAAAGAGTGCACTGTAGAATGTGCTTCTACTCAGCGAGCACCACGGCCTCTGATATGCCTCTAACAAAAGATAATCATGACCAGGTACCCCTGAAGGAAACTGAGATTCTAAAATTTCTTTGATATCTTACTTTTTTAAGAGAAAAATTTTTATTTTGGAACAATTTTGGATTTATCATATTATTACAAAGATAATACAGAGTTTCTGTACACTCCACACCCAGTTTCCATTATGATTATCTTATTTTACAATGGTACGTTTGTCACAATTAATAAAGCAATATTGTTACATTATTATTAAGTAAAAGGTCAATATCTTACATTTTAACTTTCAAATTCATGCTTTTATGTCCCATTCAATAACTTATCTGTTTGCTTTTATATAAAAATTTAAAATTTACTTCACAGCAACCTACAATGGACACTCCAGGAACATGAGCCAAATGTAACCTGTGCTCTGTGTTTTCTGGGCCACTACGGTGTTCCCTGGGGGAGGCGTCCAGCTTGGGCCACTGAGAGTGAGTTCAGAGCGGAGTCGGAAGGAAATCTCATAGGGCTCTGATGGCCTGCTCGGTGGCTGTAACCCCAAGGGTCACTCAGTCTCTGAGCCTCGGCTTCCTCTTCTGGCAAGTGGGAGTAGGAGCAGCAGCCTGCCTCACAGGGTGCCACGAGGATAAGCTGGGCTCAGGCGTGCAGACACGTAGAGCATGATTCCCACAAAGTGATTAGCATCAGGAGCATCCCTGAGACAGGAAGGTGAGCAGTGACTTCAGCACGAGCTGGTTCTTGAGACGTCATGCTTTCACCCTGCCAGCCTCCTCTGAATCTCCACTTCCAATCCTGAGGAGGGTCAGAAGCTGAAACTGAAAAAGGAAATGGCTTCAACCCCACGTCCTCATGGCCGGGTTGTATGCCACAGACAGGGGAGACTGAAAGGGAAAGTTTCTTTTTTTGGCTTCTGCTGCTGGACATTCTCTCTCTCCTGGTGACTGTGTGGCTCTCCAATGATCTGCTTGCTATCTAATGGGAAGAAAGAAGGAGGTGATGTGGGCCATGGCACCACCCTGTCCCCCAAGGAGCCAGCTCTAGTTTGGCCCTCTTTTGGTCACATGGATTTCAAATAGTCCATCTTCAGCCTGAGGACAGCAGCTGGCCCAGGCAGGGTTTCTGCTCTTGAACTCGGCAACCTAGGCTAGTTGCTCTCACCTCTCTGAAGTCCCTGTGGACCCGGCTACTGCATAGCTGATGATGTCTGTCTGCTGAAATAAAGCCTAGCAGAATTTTCTAGCCTGACAGCTGAAAACCAGCCTGCATTGCTTATAGTAACTCATGTTTTCTCTTTTCCCTTCTTGCTACAGATTTTAGGAGGCCCATTTTGACCTCAGTACCTGGCCCCACATGAGGTGACGGCCCCACTGTTAGCTTTCCATGTCTAAACTCTGAAAATTTGCCCTGAATTTGGATCCAGAGCCTGAGGCACTGCCACTTCTGGCAGTTTAATCATGGTCCTTACTGGATTTCACATCCTACAAATTCAACTGGCCCTTCTAACCCCTGCAGTGGGATAAAAGTACAGCCTCTCCCTCCAGTCCCAAGTTCTAAAACCTGGCTCCGGCCCACCTTCATGAACCCTCCCATTTGTGGCTATGTCAAAAGAGAAAATGACGAATGGGCAAGAAAAACAGAAACTGATCAAATCTGCCTGAGATTCTGACCTCCTAGAACTTATAAAATCTGTAGCAATAAAACTTTACAGCCTCAGATTAGGGATCTGCAATTCCCTGCTCACAGCTGCAATGACAGCAAGAGACCATGACCTAACAGACTCAATTGGGACGATTCTCGTTTGTGGGATGTTTTCGATGTGTCACACAATCCTAGATTTCCTTGCTATTTTTATCTTTTGAAACATTCTCCAAGAAATCTAATGTGGAAGTTCCTTTTTTTTAACATAATTATGTTGTTTCACTTCAAGTTGATGGAGTTCTAGAAATCATTAATTAGGCTACTGTAAGAGGGCAATGTAATTCCAATCTGCAAAAATACAGGAAATGTTAATTCTCTAGAAATGGAGTTAAGCATAGATCTGGGACTCATAAATAACAGGGCAGTGTTTTGACCCTGGTGATATTTGCCAAGTAAATATAGCAAGGGGATTTTAGTCAGCCTGGCTTTGCCTCATCCTGATTTATATTTGTCTGATTCTTTTAAAAAGTAAGCTTAGAGTTTGAACAACATTTAAGAAGCCTCTGGTTCAGTGATTCCCAAAGGCTAATCTGAATCAGTGGAAAGCTTGGGAAAAATACAGGCATCCAGACTCTGCTCCTGGTCTACAGAATTCTAGCTCTGGCATTGGAGTTGGAGAACCTTTATTTCTAATAAATCTCCTGGGTGAGTCTGACATACAGGCAGATTTGGAAACTACTAATCTAGCTGAACTTTCTACCCTCTGTAGGATTCCCCACTACATCTTTGTTCCTCGAGGTGTGGTCCAAAGTCTTACAGCACTGGAATATTCTGGGAGGTACTCAAAAATACAGAATCTCAGGCCCCACCCAGATGTACCAAATCAGAATCTGCATTTTCACAAAATCCCCAGGTCATATTTATTTACATTAAAGCTGACAGATGGTCATCAAGTCACTGCTTGAACACTTCCGGGGTTGGGGAGCTCAGTATTTACATGGCAACCTGCTTCACTGCTGGGAGGCTCTAATTATCCAGCTCTTTCTTATATTAAGTTCACTCACTCATTCATGCATTCATTCTACAAATATGGGCAGACTCTAAAAAGTTGACCAAGATGACATAGTCACATGATCATATTTCAGCCATTTTTAAATTGCAGTTCATAGGCAGAGAGAACCCTTTTTTTTCTTTTTCAGACGGAGTCTTACTCTGTCACCCAGGCTAGAGTGCAGTGGCGTGACCTCGGCTCACTGTAACCTCCGCCCCTTGGTTCAAGCAATTCCCCTGCCTCAGCCTCCCGAGTAGCTGGGATTACAGGCACCTTCCACCACGTCCAGCTAATATTTGTATTTTTAGTAGAGACGGGGTTTCACCATCTTGGTGGTCTTAGCTAGGTTGGTCTTGTACTCCTGACCTCGTGATCCACCTGCCTCAGCCTCCCAAAGTGCTGGCATTACAGATGTGAACCACCGTGCCTGGCCAAGAGAGAACCTCTCTTAACAGAGATGTATTTTCTTCTTTGTTTTCACATAGGCCAGTGTGAAACTAAGGGCCTGTCTCTTGTAGAACCTTACTGAGGGCTGTAAGAAGTTGGTAACACAATCCAACATCCTGAATTTTCCCCACCATCCTCCTAATGCAACAGCCTGCATAGTATATGGTCCCCATTCCCAGGCACATCAGCGTAACTCCTTGCTATCCGAAGTGTGGTCCATGGCTCAGCAGCAGTGGCATCACCTGGCATCCTAACAAGCCTGCATTCTCTCAGGAATGCAGACCGTTAGGAATGCAGACTCTCAGTTCCCACCAAATCAGGATCTTCATTTGAACAAGATCCCCAGGTGAATTTTTTGCACATTGAATTTCAACCGGCAGAGAAACCGGTTCTATTTCACAATCCTTAAACAGGATCGCTAACTTTCTAGCTCAGGATCAAAGCCAATTCCATCAAGTATAAGCCTGTTAATTGCAGGATGCCTACTTCCAGGCACACATTCTATATTACTTAGCATGTGTTTGCTGCGTCCAGGTCACCAACAAACTAGCTCAAATTGGCTTAACTAACAAGGCAAATTTCAAATTGAATGCTGGCCACATGGATGGTGATTATACGATTTGTTCCATATTTGTGTTGCTGTTGTTGGTGTAATTTTTTTTAGTCATGGTAAAATACACATAATATAAAATTTACCATCTTAACCATGTTTAAGTGTACTGTTCACTTTTGCCAAGTATCACATTGCTATGCAACCAATAATTGTTCCATATTTTTTGATCATTTGAAACAAACAAACAAACAAAAAACACCTCTAACAAGAATCCAGGGATAGGATGGACTTCAGGGTTGACTTACTTCAATGGGCCTGGCTTCCTTCACCCTACAGTTCTCCTGGATTTGCCTCCTCTCAGCTTTAACTCCGTCCTTCCCTTGTAGGCAAAATGGCACACAACCCTCTGCAGGGGAAGGCAGAGAATCTCACAGAAGAGAAAGAATAGCTTTCCCAGAAATCTTGGCAAGCCTTTTCTTACATCTCACTGGTCTGAATTGGAACATGTGCCTGTTCCTTAATTGGCAAAGAGATTTTATGGGTCATCAGATTATTGCTCTAGACAGATCACTTGGCTTTAGGGTGGAGAAGAGTTGGAGGGTAGGACTGGAGAGAGGAAGGTCAGGAGGCACCCTGTTGCAATGATGAAGGTAGGAACTAATGGTATCCTGGAACGAGGTAGTCCTGGTGGTCCTGGAGGTGGAGACAACAGCTTGGGGCCCACCAAGTGCGGGTACCCAGAAAGGTTGTCACACTGGCCCTTTGCCCTCACCGGTGGAGGGCAGCTGCCCCACGTGATGAGGCAAGGGGCCAACTGAACTGTTAACACATCACTGTCCGTGGACGGTGGAACTAAAGGAGCACTGTAACAACCCTCTGGGCCTTTGGGATTTTGGGCATCCTTATTTGGGTGCCTTTGTAGGCCCTGCATGGAGGTTGCTCCTGTGTTGTCACTTGGAGTGGCTGATTGGACCCCACACTCACTCACTCATGTGCTCCCTCCTGCAAAAGGTTGAGCATGGTGGGCTGAGTAGAGGGGGTACCCCTGCCGTGAGTCCAGTGAAGGGGCTGAGAAAAATCCTGCGTCAGTTTTAATACAGTTGAGACAAAATACACCCATGCCCCAGCACGCAGCTTTGCATTTCCTGTTTCATCTGCCTGGAATGCTCATTCTCCAGATATCCACATGGCTAATTTCCTCACCATCTTTGAGTACTTGCTTAAATATCACAGTCTTAGTTAGTGTTTCCAGATTTCCCTTTTAAAAAATGTCAGACTCTTCTTTTTCTACAATACGTTTTTTGCTTTTTTGAGACATGGTCTCGCTCTGTTGCACATGCTGGAGTGCAGTGGCACGACTATGGCTCACTGCAGCCTTAAACTCCTGGACTTAAGCAATCCTCCCACCTCAGCCTCCTGAGTAGCCACAACTATAGGCACGCACCACCATGCCTGGCTAATTTTTTTTTTTTTTTTAATTTGTGTAGAGACAAGGTCTTGCCATGTTGCCTAAGCTGGTCTTGGCCTCAAGCAATCCCCTTGCCTGGGCCTCCCAAAGTGCTGGGATTACAGGCGTGAGCCACTGTGTCTGGCCTTCCTCACATAATTCTTATTATCTTTGTTTTCTGTTGCTTATAACAGAATGCATGAAACTGGGTATTCCTATAAAGAAAAAGAGTTTCTTTCTCACAGTTCTAGAGGCTGAGAAGTCTAAGGTTGAGGGGCCACTCTGGTGAGGGCCTTCTTCCTGGAGGGGACTCTCCTTAGAGTGGTGCAGGGTATCACATGGCGAGGGGCTGAGCGTGCATGTGCCAGCTCAGGTCTCTCCCGGTTCCCCTCCCATGATAACCCATTAATCCATCAGTTCATTAATTCATTAATCCACACTGGGGATTAAGTTTCAACATGAGTTTTGGAAGAGACATTCGAACCATAGCATTATTCTTCCTTGCTTTATTTTTCTTTGTGGAATTGACCGCCATATATTGTACTATGTTTTACTTTTTTGTTTGTTTACTGTCTACCTACCCCAACCATAATGTAAATTTCATGAGGTCAGAGACTGTTTAGTATACTACATATTCCAAGACCATCAAAAAACAATTTTTTGAATAAATTAAGTGAATTAATTAATGAATTATGGCACTAACTCTTAATTACCATATCATGTAGTCTCTGACAGGATTGCTGAGAATTCTTACTCAAAGCAATTTCAGTGAACCACCTAATTTCAGTTCTAATAGCTAGAGCCAAATGATTCTTTTGAGACAAGAGCCAAAATCTTGACTTAAAATTATTGGGTAAATATGAATGTATACTTTCAAAATCTCACTGATGATTTAGAAAAAGTCAGTGGGCTATAACGAGATCAAACTTGAAAGAATCTTATAGTTGGTGGAAAGTTCTGGAAAAAGAAAAGGAGAAGACTGGCTTATTAGAATTTGCTGAAGAGATTAATTTCTTTGTGATTTCCAGGAGAATACCCAATAATGGGAGGACCATGGAAGGTGGATTGTAAAATCCCTGCATTTCTAAAAAATTGAATCCTCTTCTTGGAGGGGGAGGAGCCATAGGAGCCAATATTATCAGTGTCCTACTATTTAGAACACTGCTATTGCCCCAAGTCTTGACACGTCACTGGAGACCTGAACTAACCTATTGGACACTGTAGGGAAAACAGGGATGTCCAAGATAAAGCAATTAGTTATCAGAAGCTTAGTATGTTTCTTTGGAAAAGACATTTGAGATCTGGCTAGGATATACAAGTGACCTGCTTCAGAGGCTCAGTTCCTGGGTAATGCTGAACTGTTTTATTCTCCTACTGATTCTGGTAATGTCAACATGGTAGTCTCACTTGTTCCACCTGTTGACACACTGCCTGGAAGGGGCCTGGGAATAAGCAGCGATACTCATGATTTTAGTGCCCTAAGTTGGCCTAAGTTTAGCCCCACTCCCATCCAATGCTCCCTGGGGTCACCTCCCCAAAATGTACTTGTAGCAGATGCTGTTGGTGTCCTGTCAAGATCTTTACCAGCTGCTAAGTATGTTGACTGTTAACAGCACATACGCATACCCATATCAGGATTGTTCTTGGCTGATGGGAGTTACCTAGCCAAGAAGTGTCTAAGAGGTTTCATTTTGCTGCTTCTCTGGGAATCAATCAATTCTCCAAGGAGCCCTGATTCTTTTGTAGTGGAGAATGGTCTTTAGAAACCAAGGTCTGGGTACTAGGTATGCTCATTTCTATTGAGGAGTGACTGCTTCTGGGCTCTCTTAGTAGACAGAGCTAGAAGTTCCATGTGTGGATACTAACTCATGCATACACACACACACACACGTTTCTGACTCTGTCTTTTACATATATTTTTAAAATTTCATTTTCTTTTCTTTTTTTTTTTTTTTGTGATGGAGTCTCGCTCTGTTGCCCAAGCTGGAGTGCAGTGGCACGATCTCGGCTCACTGTAACCTCCACCTCCTGAGTTCAAGTGATTCCTGTGCCTTAGCCTCCCGAGTAGCTGGGATTACAGGCATGTACCCCAAACCTGGCTAATTTTCGTATTTTTAGTAGAGATGAGGTTTCACAATGTTGGCCAGGCTGGTCTTGAACTCCTGACCTCAGGTGATCCACCTGCCTCAGCCTCCCAAAGTGGTGGGATTACAGGCATGAGCCACCATGCCTGGCCTATTTATTATTATTATTTTTATTTCTTAAAAAAAAAAACTCAACCAAGTGGTATTTATACATATATTTTAAAATATCCATGAATTTTTACTGCTATCTCCAACTCTGATCCAGCATCGCAGGGTCCATTCTTGCCTTCACCCCTTTCCTTATTTATAACTTCCTTCTCAGACACAGAAATGGTACTCATTATCTACCACATATTTGCTTATTTGTTTAGTGCCAGTACGTACATAAGGTAGCTTTAGAATTGCTCACTCAACTCCTCCAAGGAACAAATTTACCCACTAGAGTACAGTGTTTGTGGACTGTACCTTTCTGTCTTCATCCTTCAACTTTCAGCCAAAATAGTTTTCCAAAGTTACTTAGGTTGGCTTTTTGCTTCCTCACTCCCTTCAGCATGGTTAGGTGAGTCATCTATAACAGAGTCATTTGTCATAGTCTGCATTCCATTTTAAGTACCCCTCACAACTGGTAAATAGCTTAAAATTTACACACAGTAAAATTCGCTCACTGATACGTACTTCTGTAGGTTTTTAACAAATACAACAAGTTGTTTAGCATCACCACAGATATAGAACAGTCTCATCATCCCTAAAATTCCCTTACACTGCCCTTTATACTCCATCCCTATCCCCACACCCAATCCTTGGCAACCACTGATCTATTTTCCATCTCTATAATTTTTCCTTTTTAAAGAATGCCATATCGAATATATTGTATAGTATATAGTCTTTTATGTCTGGTTTCTTTCACTGAGCATAATGATTTTGAGATTCATCCATGTGGTTTTATGTAGCAGTAGTTACTTTGTTTTTATTATGGAGTAGTATTTCATTGTATAAATATTATACAAAGTATACAATTTATTTAAACATTTACACATTGATGGACATTTGGACTGTTTCCCATTTTTACTATTATAAGTTGTTATGCACATTTACATATGGGCCTTTTTGTGGACACATATTGTCATTTTTCTTGAGTAAATACTTAGGAGTGAGATTGTTGGATTATATGGTATGTAAATGTTTCACTTTATAAGAAATTTCCAGTTTCCCAAAGTGGCTGTACTATTTTGCATTCTGATAAGTAATTATGAGAGTTTCAGTTGCTCCACATCCTCACCAGCATTTAGTATGGTCTAACTTTTAAATTTTAGCCATTGTAATAGGTGTGCTGTGGTATCTTATTGTGTTTTTAATATGTAATGTTCTGATGATTAATGATATCAAGTATCTTTTCCTGCGTTAATGTCATTCATATATATTCTCCGGTAAATTGTTCAAATCTTTTGACCATTTAAAAAATAAGATTGTTTGTATTATTATTACTGAGGTGTAAGACTATATATTCCAGATATAAGTCCTTTATCAGATAGGTGTTTTGCAAATATTTTACAGTGTGTCTTGTCTTTTTATTTTCTTGACAGTGTCATTCGAAGAAAAGAAGTTTTGCATTTTGATGACAATTGATTTTTTCTTCTATAGTTTGTACATTTTGAGTCCTAAGAAAATATTCACCAAACTCAGGACCTCAACGATCTGTCCCTATGTTTCTGTCTAGAAGTTTTATTGTTGTAACTATTACTTTTTAGGTCTATGATCCATTTTGCTTCAATTAATTAAATTGTGTAGGGTAAGGAGTTGAATTTTGTTGATCTTTGTATTTGTTTTGCTTATGGATTTATTATTCCAGCATTATTTGTAGAAAATGCTGTCCTTTCTCCATTGAATTACCTTGGGACCTTTGCCAAAAATTGATAGGCTATCTACGTACAGATCTATTTTGGACTCTTTTGTTTTTTTCTTTGAGACAGTCTTGCTCTGTCACCAGGCTGGTGTGCAGTGGTGTGATCTCCGCTCACTGCAGCCTCCCGGGTTCAAGCAAGTCTCCTGCCTCAGCCTCCGGAGTAGATGGGATTACAGGTGCATGCTGCCACGCCCAGCTAATATTTGTATTTTTAGTAGAGACAGGGTTTCACCATGTTGGCAAGAATGGCCTCGATCTCCTAATCTCTTGATCTTCCCACCTCAGCCTCCCAAAGTGCTGGGATTACAGGCGTGAGCCACATCGCTCAGCCTATTTTGGACTCGTTACACTGTTCCATCAATCTATATGTCTGTGTTTATGACAATACCACATTGTAGTGGTTACTGTACTTTTATATTGTCTAGAAATCAGGTCATATAAGTTCTTTTTTCTTTTTCAAAATTCTCTTAACCATGTAACTCCTTTGGATTTCCATGTAGATGTTGAGTCAGCCTGTCAATTCTACAGAGAAACCTGGTGGGATTTTTACTGAGATTTAGATCACCTTGAGGATAATTATTTTAATGATATAGATTCTTCCAATCCATGGACATGTTATAGTACTCTACTTTATCCAGGTCTTCATCTTACCAATGTTTTGACATTTTAAGTGTACAAGGCTTGCACATGTTTTGTTAATTTTCTGTTTTGTTCTTTTTGATGTTACTGTAAGTGGTTGTGATTTTTAAAATTCAAGTACAAATGGTTTGTTTCTAGCATATAGAAATACCATTGGTTTTTGTATATTGACCTTGTATTCTGTAACCCTATTAGTTCTGCTGGCATTTTTGTAGATTCTTTAGGATTGTTTAGGTTCATATTGTATGTAGATAAACACAATTTTACTTCTTCCTTTTAAATTACGTTCACTGCAGCTTCAACCTCCTCGGCCCATGTGATCCTCCCACCTCAGCCTCCCAAGTAGCTGGCACCACAGGTATGCACCACCAAACCCGGCGAATTTTTTTATTTTTTATTTTTAGAGACAGGGTCTCCCTGTGTTGCCCCGGTGGGTCTAAACTCTTGGGTCTAAACTTCACTGTGCCTGGCCCAAGCCATTCTTGGTATCAGGGTACAAACTCCTTTGAGAATCTGATAAAAGCTATGAACTCTTTCTAGAAAAATCCCCCATTCAGAATTCTAGGGTAAGGATTCATAGACTTCTTGAATCCCACTCATGGACCTCAGTTTTAAGAATCCTGGTTCATGCAAATCAAGACCACAGTGTGATACCATCTCACACCAGTCAGAATGGGAATCACTAAAAAGTCAGGAAGATTGTAGTGAGGCTGTGGAGAAATAGGAACACTTTTACACTGTTGGTGGGAATATAAATTAGTTCAACCATTGTGGAAGACAGAGTGGGTATTCCTCAAGGATCTAGAACCAGAAATACCATTTGACCCAGCAATCCTATTACTGGGTATATACCCAAAGAAATACAAGTCATTCTACTATAAAGACACATGCACATGTATGTTTATTGGAGCACTAATTACAATATTAAATACATGGAACCAGCCCAAATGCCCATCAGTGATAGACTAGATAAAGAAAATGTGGTACATATATACCATGGAATACTATGCAGCCATGAAGAGGAATGAGATCATGTCCTTTTCAGGGACTTGGATGAAACTGGAAGCCATCATCCTCAGCAAACAAACACAGGAACAGAAAAACAAACACTGCATGTTTTCATTCATAAGTGGGAGTTGAACAATGAGAACACATGGACACAGGGAGGGGAACAACACACACTGGGGCCTGTCGCAGAGTGGGGGGCAAGGGGAGGGAGAGCATTAGGACAAATAACTAATGCATTCGGGGCTTAAAACCTAGGTGATGGGTTGATAGGTGCAGCAAACCACCATGGCACATGTATACCTATGTAACAAACCTGCACTTTCTGTAGATGTATTCTGGAACTTAAAAGTAAAACAAAAAACAAAAAACAAAAAAAACCATCCTGACACATGCTACAATATGGATTAGGTATCTAAAGTAGTCAAATTTCATAGAGAGAAAATGTAGAATGGTAGTTGCCAGGGGCTGGAAAAGGGGGATCAGGAGTTACTGTTTAACGGGAACAGAGTTTCAATTTTCAAAAATAAGAAAGTAGTGGTAATGGATGGTGATGATGGTTGCAAAACAATGTACTTAAGACCAATAAACTGAATATTTAAACATAAAAGGATCCTGATTCATAGAAATCAGTAAACAAAATATGAAAACTTAGTTTACCCATATAAAAATAATACTAATTATGGTTGCTTACTTGACAAATAGCTTATATCTCCATACCATGTGATATAGAAACTATTTTGCATGTAATTATGTCAGATTAGCTTTGTTGTACATTGGATTTGGTTATAAAATTAAACTAGAATCAAGCTCCACTTTATCAGCTGTTGTGCATGTGGCACAGATTGCCTACTCACAAAAGGAAACATTAGAGAGACCATTTCTTAGGAGCTAGAAAGATGCCTTTTTTTTAATCTGTTAAAATTATTATTTTCCAGGTTAGAAATGTGTGCATTTATAGAATAAATTAGTAGGTGAGAAGCCATGAGGCAAAGTGGAAGGTGGTTAGGCTTCAAAAGACAGAAGAACTTGGGCTGGAATCCTAGTACTTTCACCACTTCCAAGTTTAGCAAGTCCTTTAAACCCTGGCCTTCACGAACTTCACTCTTAAAGTGAACAAAAATACCTTCTTGAGAGGCTTCTACAAGGATTTGGGACAATGAAAACAAAGTGCTGAAGCTGTACTAGATCCTAAATAAATGGTGCTATTTATGGTGAGTTGGTGTTACACAACTAGTGGCTATGGCACCCAGAGCTTCCAATGCCAAATCATCAAACTGGGATGAGATTCCTGAGTTCAGGGGACAATTGCTTACTTTGTTGGAGGAGGACCAGATGTGAAAAAGCCTGATAAATGTTGACATTCCCAAGGCGCCAGGGCGCCAGACGTGAGGTTACAGCATGTCCTTCCTTTGCTAGTCCAACGAAGCATGACTTCTTGATGTCACTTTTTTGGCTTTTCAGGAAGCCCGTGCAGTATCTAAAGTGGTTTAATGATCCAAAACTAACACACACAAGGTAAGAACTAGTTCAATAATAACATCTTTTCCTTCCTTACTGTTGACTTCCTTGTTTTTTCTTTCTTTGTTCAGTGAATATCAACACAAAGACTAATAAATCTTCTGACACACTTTTTTGTCCTCCAAGAATGTATTTTCTTGTTTGGCTAAGGGCCATCACCTTCCCTGACTCCTTTGGGAATAATGGGTGCATTTCTTACAGTTACATCCATCGATTTTCAGGCCAAAGTTTTCATGCGTTCAGTGGAAGGCACTGTGGCATGGTGGAAAAGGTAGAGGGCGAAGACTCAGATCACCTGGTCTCCATCATCATTTCTGCATCTGGCTATATGAGGTGGGCTGATGGCTGTGCCAGTTTTCTCATTTGCACCGCGCACGAGGTCCCGCTTTGGGTGAGCTTTTCTCGCATACATAGTAAGCGGTGATTGGCAGGACCCCGGAGCCCTCTTGGGCGTTAGGCTTGGGCTGCACTTGCACTGGGTGGCCTACTGCGACTGTGGCGCCGTGACGGGAACGGCGGGTTGCGCGCGCAGCACCTCCGTCGCCTCCCGATCCAGAGTCTCTGTTGCCAGGAAAACAGAGCGGCGCGCTTTCCGGCGCAGTCGCGGCGCGTCGCAGCTGTCATGGCGGAGACCGTCTGGAGCACTGACACCGGGGAGGCAGTGTACCGCTCCCGGGACCCCGTGCGCAACTTGCGCCTCCGGTAGTCACACCGCCCCAGCCCCGAGGCCCCATGGTTTTATGTCCTTAGATCATTCCAACCTGAACTCGGTGTTCCGAGGCCCCCACTTCTGCTTACAATCCCGACCACTTCTTCTCCGGGCTCCCCACTTCTTTCACTATCCGTACCCCCATCCACTCACAGCCTCCAAGAACCCCTTACAGACCCACCCAAGTGCATTCACGTCCTTGTTGCTCCCAGTGTCTCAGAGCCCTGTGTCCCCAGTACACCCTCTCACCCTCACTCTTCCCCATAGGACCGCGCACCCACCCACCTCCTCTCCGTTGTCTGCACCTAGCACACCTTGGCAACCCCACCTCCTCCGTTTTGTTTCCCCAATCCTTGCTTTGTGTTCATCTCCTGGTTGCGTGTCTAGTAACAAATATTTTGGGCTTTTCTTGACAGGGTTCACCTGCAAAGAATCACATCAAGCAACTTTCTTCATTATCAGCCTGCTGCCGAGCTCTGGAAGGACCTCATAGACTTGGCCACTTTTAGGCCTCAGCCAACTGCCAGTGGGTGTTATGGTGATGATGTGCCATCTACTACTAATTCTGATACTAATCAGAATTGTGGCCAAATGTAGTGAGATAACAAGTACTATACTTCTGATACGTTATAGATTTGCCTGGCAATCTACATTCTATTTGTGGCATTTTTAAAAGAGAAAACGTGTCCCAAACTCTAAATACACATATAAACACTTTAAAAAACAATTTTTAAACTGAGGACTGCTTGAAAAATATACATATAATGTGCATATGAAGATCAACTATATTCTTGTGGTTTTCCTTATCTGGGAAACCGAAAGAATGAGGAGGAGAGGACAGAGTGGTTGTGTCAGGTCACTAGTCTGTCTGCCTTTATTGTTTCTCTTTCTGTTCAGAGCTGTTCCTGGGCAAGGGTGTGGGCTTGCGGGTTGTGAAACATGTGTCTCTGAAAAAGTCATACTCTGCCAGCCAAGAGTGTATTAGATTAGATTTGTTTTCTTTGTTTTTGTTTGTGTTTTGTTTTGAGACAGAATCTCATTCTGTTACTCAGGCTGGAGTGCAGTGGTATGATCATAGCTCACTGTAAACCTTGGTCTCCCAGGCTCAAGCCATCCTCCTGCCTCAGCCTCCCAAGTAGCTGGGACTACAGGCTCACACCATTACACTCGGCTGATTTTTTAAAAGTTTTAGTAGAGAAAAGGTCTTGCTATGTTGTCCAGGCTGGTCTCAAACTCCTGGGCCCAAGTGATCCTTCCACCTTAGCCTCCCAAAATGTTGAGATTACAGGCGCGAGTCACTGCGTCCAGCCAGATTTGGTTCTGTTAGAAAATCATTTATTTGCCTTCACTGTCCTCTCCTGACACTTGGCCTCCTAAATTTCAGTGTTTGTGATACTACATATATGGCTTTAGAAATAGTAAAGATAAAAATGCCAGGGTTATTTTCTAGCAAACGCAGACAGTTTGGACTGCGGAAGGGCTGGCTATTCAGCTTATATCTAAATTTCAGTTTTGTTTTGTTTTTTTTTTTTTT